>NC_056662.1:129172930-129476097 GCF_018350195.1 Panthera tigris
AATTTAATCTAATTTGTGAGTTTGGGCCTGGGTCTTAGGATGGTTTGCCTGATAGTCTTGGAAAATGAGACTTTGCCAAGTAAGAGTTTAAGAATAGATTCTAGGATGTTTGAGTTGGATGCGGACTTAGAGATGATGCAGTTTTTTTCCCCAGAGATATAATTATTTATTTATTTGTTTTATTGAGGTGTAATGAATGTGCAATGTTATATTAGTTTCAGTTATACAACATATTGATTCAACAATTCTGTGTCACTCAGCGCTCACTGCAGCAAATGCCCTGGCAATCTGTCACCATACAGCATTAGTATAATATTGTTGGCCTCATTCCCTATGCTGTACTTTTCACCTCTGTGGCATTTATTTATTTATTGTATTATTATTTTTATTTCATGTTTATTTTTGGAGAAAGAGAGGGGGAGCAAGAGTTGGGGAGGGGCAGAGAGAGAGGAGAGAGAGAATCCCAAGCAGGCTCATGCTGTCAGTGTAGAACCTGATGTGGGGCTCGAGCCCACAAACCATGAGATCATGACCTGAGCCTAAATCCAGAGTCAGATGTTTAAGCAACTGAGCCACCCAGGCACCCCTGTGACATTTATTTTATAACTGGAAGTTTGTATATCTTAACCCCTTCTATCTATTTCACCCATCCCCACCTGCATTGATTTATCTCTTCACATATAAATACTCTCTTCTGGCTGTTTTTTGTTTGTTTGTTTTGGGGTCGTTTTCTTACCTTTCTATCCTAGTTAAATGTATCTGATTTAGGTTCCAATTCTTATGTTCTAATAAGTGACTCTGATATTCTATCGAGATAGCCCTTTAATTTGTTTCAATTACAGAATATATTTGGACCTACTTCCTATGGCTAGCCCTTAAGAAAATATTTCTTAAATGTGTGTATTTGCAGAAAGACTGTTCATTTCCACCTGAAAGGCATGCTCTTCTTTTGTCAATTTGTAACACCCACATTGGCACATTTGAAAAAAAGAGAAAAGAAAAGGATAAACTCATTAAAAGGTACTTTTGAGGGGGAGAGTAAAATTTTAGAAATTTGAAAGCCTGAGGAGAGTAAATAGCTAGACCAGTTTTCTGCCTATGTGATGTGAAGTTTTGTCTCACAGAGTTTATGTATTTGTCTAGTACCAAACACACGTTGGAGAAAAGCTTATAAACATAATTGTCAATATTGGCCAAAAGAATGATTGCATATTAGAGAGCACCCAGGAGACAGATATTCACATTTCCCAACTTTGTAATACCAAGAAAGCATTCAGGATTATTTCACATTATATGTAATTTAAGTCTTAGTTTGAACTAATTGCTTTTTAATATGCATAATTGAGCATTGTGTATGGACAAGGTTTAAGTTGCTACTTAAAAATAAATATCTTCAGATGATGTTCCTATGCATTTGAGTTTAGTTTTTAAGGCACAGAAATCATGAGCTACTGCTTTAAGGATGCAATTTCCTTTTTTTCAAGTAAAATCAAATGAAAACAAATTTGGTACAAATCAGAAATCTCTCTTGTTCTAAGTGAATTATAATCAGAAATTAAAATCACTATGGTAGAGTGCCACAAACAGCAATGAACAATAAAATTATTTTTTCCACGTTCATTGTTTTGTGCAACAGGCTTCAATATATTTGTATATATTTGAATAAACAAATAGTGGTACAATTTTAAAAGTATAACATGTAAAAGTCATGAGTATTTCCAGAAGTCAAGTGAGACATTTACCTCTACCATATGCATTCCAATTTCATTTTAATTAGCTTAAAAGGTTGCAATTAAGGCCATTCATCTTATTAATTCTGTAAAGAAATGAAGTGCTTCTTTTTGATATCTCTCGCAAGGAAGATTTGGAAATGTCAGAGACTGAGTTATAGGAAAAAGAACATTTCATGGCCTAGTAATTCAGGCAATGCGTGCCAAGCAATAAGAAGGAGGGAAAGATAATTGAAGTAGGTAGGACAGAAGAAAGATTGTGGGATAAACATTATGTATGGAGGCATACTCCCCAGGTAATGAGGTGATAGATCTAATCTTTTGTAAAATGTAATATACAAACAGCCCTGTTTTCTAGAAACAGACAATACTTGCAGCTATAAAAGAACAAGTAATCAAGCATTTATTATTCTCTAGCTCAAACAATAAGCAGAAAATTATAATAGTGAAAGAAACTCTTTCGGATTGAGGAAATTGCTCAGTATAAGCTTTCTCTAACTCCAAGCCCGCTCTCAATTACATGCACTGGTGGAGGAGGAGACATGATGCAGGCTATTTGAAATGACAGCCATCAAAAATTCCATATGATTGGGTGATGGACATGTGTATTCTGATGTGAGAATGTAAACAATGAAGAGCCAGTGTTTGCCGACAGTTTTGTCATGGGGACCCACAAATTGGGTGCACTCTGCAGTAATAGCTGAAAATCTTCTGTTAGGAGGTGTTTTGTGTTGGATCTGGAAATGGAATTATGAGGCAAGTCAAGCAACTTTTTGTATCTCTGATCATTAGTGTTCCAATCAGTTGCAGTTGTCTCAATTTTCGCAATACCTACCTTACGTGGTCATTATCAAGATTCAGTAAAATAGGGTATGTGAAAACATTTGGGACCTATTTAAATTACAGTTACTAACATTAAACCATGAGGGCAGAGAATTTGTCTTTTTTAACATTCTGTCTTCAGAGTATGGCCCAGTAATTGGCAAACAGTAAAATACTACATCAGTATCTCTGTAACAAATGAATAAATGAATGAATGAATTCTCATTAGTGTTGTTATAAACCATAGAATGAAAAGCCTTTTTATTCTCCTCAAATAAGGGGTATTTTTTATTATGGTGGAAGTAGAGGTAATAATTTTTGAGGAGCCATATTGAAATGTAATTGGCAAAATCTAAAGCTGTAAACCCTTCAGAGATTTGCCAGTAATCCACTTTGCTTGAGTAGCAATGTCCTAACGTTAAGTAATGAAGAATGTACTGAAAATTGCTTTATCAGTGGATCATTTTTAGAAGTCCCTAGTTGGTGGGACCTAATATTCTTTGAGTATTTAATATTTGTATCAAATCATATTTTTCATTTAGAACTCAAAATCTGGTTATACACATAGTATTATTATGCTCAAAGAACAGCAAAGAAACTAAGACCATAAAAGTTTTAAAATGTGTCCAAATATAGAGCTAATTAGGAGTCTAGCCGAGATTTATATTGTGTTATCTATGACTCCATGTCTTACTTTTTCCCTTAATAACACATAGCTTTTATATGATATGAATAGGTGATTTTTTAAGTTAGCCAGAGAACAAGATATAAAATATAATATTTGTCTATTACATAAATCTCGACTGGGCATTCAATCTTGTCAGGTAGAATTCTTTAGAATGTCCTTTTGCCTATTCATCCTTTATAAACCCCAGAAGATCCTGCCGTTCTATAGATATCCTTCCTTTGTGACATGAGATTATGGGGTAGAACAAGAAATGGGAACTGGTAAAAACAAAACAAAACAAAAAAAACATTCAACTTTGATAGTCTGTGGTGGCTTGGAGTTTTTATTTTTATTGTGAACTATTCAATATTCAAAATCTATTTATAAATTAACTTTAAGGCAATTAGAAAGCAAAGGGGAATTTGTAGACTGTATAAATTATAGCTAGTCCCTGGGAGTATGAAATATAAAAGAGTAGAGGCCCATGACTTGTTCATCTTCCCTTTTTCCCACAAACCATGTAACACTCCCTTATTGGAATGTTTGTTCAGTATATTTTTAGTTGAATAATTAAATGAGAAATTGTGGAACATAAGGTTTCAGTGAGAAAGCAAAGACTAGATACGGGAATAAAATCTCCCTCTCACTAACTGTATTCAATTTAATGTATTGTGGAGTTTTTCTATAAGCAGGTAATATGAGTCGAATGGAAGATGCGAATTGATATAAAATATACTAAGAAGTCTTACGTTGTCGGTATAGTACATGATTAAAACTGCATTTATAGATCTATTTGCTTTACAGCTTCATTTTTTTGGCTTCATCTAAGAAATAAATTGCACCAGCCCAGTAATTGTTAAAGCTGAGTCCTTATCATAATGAATAAAGGAGACTGTATGGAAGGACCATAAGTCAGTTAATGGGGAAACAATGTGAGAGTAAGTAGCCTGTGGAGGAAGGCAAACTAAATCACTGGGTAAGAGCCTTCTTAGAACCAAAATGGTTCGATGGAGAGCAAATGATGACGGTGATACAGAAGGCAGCCACATGGACGGAAAGAAGTTACTATTACACAGAGAAATAAGGTATAATTTCTCCTCTCCTTTCAGTGTTTTCTAAAGTAGATTTGCTGAATTTGCCGGCAGCCAAGGAGCAAAGCCCAGGATTGCTGCCATACTGGGAATGCTGTGGGCTGGGGGTGAAGATGGAAGGAAAGGGTAGGAGGTGCTGTGATGAAAGCCTGGCCCACTTTTTGGGTCATCATATTCCTGTGCTTTCACAGACAGGAGCTGTAGTAACATGAGCCCTTCCATCAGCGGACATTGTCTAAGAGCTGAATGCTTTGTATACATGATCACATTAGAACTCGTAAGAACGTTACAGACTAGGTCGCGCTATTCCTATCATATATGTATATATGTATAATGTAAAATATAAATTTATATACATAAGTGTAAATATACATATACGTACATATATATACACTGTATACATATATATGTGTATACACACACACACACACACACTCACTGTACTAAGAAAGCATACATTACTTTTCCTATATTTTAGAGCCTGCATTAGACAAAGATCCTATACTTTATTATAATCATATGATCCTGACTCCTCTACCAAGATAATATGTTAAATATGCCTTTTCCTATTAGTGACTTTTCTATTCTAATTGTCTCATTCAAATTGTGTGACAAGGGACATCTGGGTGGCTCAGTCAGTGGAGCATCTGACTTCAGCTCAGGTCATGATCTCAGGGTTCATGGGTTTGAGCCCCGTATCAGGCTCTGTGCTGACAGTGTAGAGTCCGCTTCAGACGTTCTGTCCTGCTCTGTCTCTCCCCTCCACTACTCATACTCTCTCTCTCAACAATAAATAAACTTAAAAAACAGTTTTAAAAAATCGTGTGACAAAAGATATAGACACAGAGACCGCTTCACATTTCAGATATCCCCTGGGGTGCCATGGTGTAGGAATTGGGCACGGTCAACAAATGAGGCAATGTTTTAAAATGCTGACCACCTGAAAGACTGAATTAACCTGGGTGTTGTGTATGCCTTAGAAAAATAAATATTCATGTTCATAGAAACACCTTGACCCATTAGGAAAGAAATATACAATATTCAAGTGCTTATGGGCCAGGAGCAATATAAAATGCTTTACATAAATTATCTCATTTAGTCATGGCAACAGGCAAAATCATTGTCACCCCTGTTAAAATTGTATTTTCATGATCACCAGAGATATTCTCTTTTAGTGCTGCTTTAAGTACTAGAAGTTCAAAGATCAGGATTACATTAGTGTTCTGGGGCAAATGAAAGTGGATTATTACCTTTTTCTGGATAATGCTCACAAACTGTTTCCTATCACTGCTGAACTGTCAACAGATAATTCCTCCTTACTGTGCAAGAGAGGCCAGATTGATATGGACAGAGTGCAGAGTAATGAGATTAACCTTCCAAAGTCACTTGTCAGCTGCCTAATTCTTTCAGCCTCCTCAGAAACCAGGCACAGTGTTGTGGTATCATAACGAAATAAGTCATGGTTGAAGATTATTTTCTTGTGCCTCTGTTAAAAAGTGGAACAAAGAGCTACTTACCATTGCTTATCTCAAGTTATCAAAAAGCTAACCTGTGACCTAGAAATCCCATTTAAAGTTTGGTCTTACTTTTCTTCAAATCATCTGCGTAATTATTAGCTGGAATGTTCTTTTCAGATGTACGCTGTGGCCCTCTAGGTCTTTTAGAGACTCGTTAGCATGTGGTTTTCCAGAAGCATTCCTGGTTTCTGCCACTCCCCTGCCCTCACTGGGATTTGAGGACTTTGAATGGTCACAATTACCAGATGCAGTTCCTCTCAGCCAGATAGTAAGCCTGGGGTTTCAGACAACTGCTCTGCAAGGATTACAAACGAAGTCCACCTGGTCCTGTGAAAACTGTAAAGTGCATAAATGAATGTGCCTTGGTGGCATGGTTTTGCTGTTTCCTGTTGGCACCAAAAATTATATGGGCACATACACCGTATTTCAGAAGAAGCATCAAGAAGTATCAATTAAATAACTGGGCCAATGAGATGAGATGTTTTAGCCAATGCTGTTATTCCGTGGGGACAGGGAGTAGAAGCTAATCAAAAATCGTTGGGAAAGCTGAACCAGCTAAATATAAATGTTCTCTAAAGCTGCTTCTCACATGGATTTTGAGGACAGGGAGTCAGAAATTGGTCATCCAGTCATCGCCAGTGTTGAGTCATAGAACAGTGCAATGATCAAGAATATGTTGTCAGATATGTCAGCTATATCTCATTAAAAAAATCAGTAAGTTCTGACTTGATAAAGAAGAGAGGTGAGTTTTAGGGGGAAGGAAAGGCATCCAAAAAAAAAAAAAAAAAAAAAAAGAAAGCATGTCTTGGATCCTACAGGGCTGTAAGTAGGGCACGTGCTATGAAATACATCCATGTAAGAACCAAGGAATTAGGTGCTACTCAAATCCTTAAATGAGTAAGGATAGGTTTACCTATCTAAGATGAAAATCTGGTAGAGGTAGAACTGAGAGGATGCGGTTAGTATAAAGGAGGGATCCTTGGGTGCTTAGCATGACCCCCCCTAGAAAAATCGCAGTTCTTTTTTGCATACCACTTGGCATATGATTCTTCATGGGGTTGAACTAGCATATCAAGTCAGATGTAGAACAGGCATTCGCTGCTTTCAGTGGTGTTTAATTATTTAATTCTCAACAATGTCTAATAATTAATTCAAAAGAAGATATGATGAATTAAACCATCTATATATGGTATTCATAATTTGATTATTGTAAAATACTTCTTCGACATTCACCCTTAGGGCACTAGAACGTGTGAATCGCAGCTCTTGCGACTCTTACGGAGTGTTAAATCGCCAGTATATATTGTAGATAACATGAAAACAACTTCACAAATTCTTATATACGTGTAACTACACGACATGACAATGTATGGTTCCTTTTGTAAAAAGTAGTGTAAGATATATTCAAACTATTCTGCTTTGACGTTCTCTGAGGATTTCACGTCATACGTATTGTTGGGCTTCGATGATCCCAGATTCTGATTCACATTCTTATTCTTCTCACACAAGTTTTGTAAATTCAGGCAGTTTAATTACATTTTTTGAGCCTGGATTCGCATTTAAAGTGGAAATGATAATGCTTACTTTACAGGGCTAATTTGAGAATGAATGAGAAAATGTATGCACAAGTTATGGCGTGATGCCTGGCACTTAATAGACGCTTGGTTAATGTTAGTAATTTCTTTCTCCTTTCTTGTTCAAGAGGTTGAACAGATGGATATATTATAATATATGAATAAAAATACAAATTATTTTCAACATAACAAAAATTCTTGTATAGCATATGATGGAGTAAGTCGTATGACATCACCGAACAATCAATTTGTGATAATGGTGGAGACTAAAAGCTACAACGGAAAGGGGAGAATTTTAAATGAGATCAGTCATTTGATATAACTGCTGTCAGTAAACGGACATACACAATAGTAGGCCAACCAAAAAGGAGTTCAGTTCTAGCTACTGCTCTACCAGAAGAATATGAGCAACTAAATTTAAATTTAAAAGATGGGGAGAGAGCTTGAAATCTGGTTATGAGCAAAGTAGAAGTAATTGGGACCAGTTTTAGCCTGTGGTGCACAGAGAATGCCGAGATCTTGCTGTGTTGGGTGGGTTAGCATTTTGGAAGCAGAACAAGATGACTTTGCAGACTAAGGGCTGCCTGAGTGTGACTCAGAAGAATATAGAATAGAACATTAAGAGCAAAGCAAAAATAGCCAACCCAAAACAACAAGCGCGACAAAAGAACCGTTCACTGGTGGCATGGGTGAACCCAAAAAAGGCAAGAAACGACCCACCACTGGTGAGATCAGAGCAGAGGCAGAACAGAGACCATAGGTTAAGGAGATTGAAAAGGAAATGCTCAGTGTTTAGATTAAATACTAGAACCCAGGGTCTCTCTAATCCTTTTCAAATTTAAGATCTCACAATGTGAATGACAGCTAGATTGTTCAAAGGATGCAGTGTGGTAAAAATAAACAGAAGTCTGTCTTTTGAAATAGTAATTATTTTGTTCAATCAGTAGCCTTGGCTTTTAGGAATTTCTCCGGGAGGAGTTGCTAAAACAAATTTTTGAAAGTATTCTCTGATCCGTAATGATTCAAAAAACTAAAGGAAATTCAGAATGCTTTCTGAGAAAACAAGGACTTCATCAGTTATAGTTCAATCCAGAGAGTGGTGTGTCAAAGGCACCAAACGATCATAGAAAACATTGACTATAAATAACAACCAATCGGATACTTTTAACATTCCCATGCTGCCTCCCTTCCCCCACCCCCAACACCCACACATGCAAACACACATGAAAGGGAAATCTAGGTGAACTGGAGATGAGGGTAAGCGAAAAACTTTGGTAAGGCAGAAGATTTAGGATTCTATATCCAATCTACATTTACATCTGTTTCTTTTTTTTTTTTCCAGTAATACTTTTATTATTATTATTTTTAATGTGTATTTATTTTTGAGAGAGAGAAAGAGTGCGAGCGGGAGAGGGACAGAAAGAGAGGGAGATACAGAATCCAAAGCAGGCTCCAGGCTTTGAGCTGTCAGAGCCCAACATGGGGCTTGAACTCATGGACTGTGAGATCATGATCTGAGCTAAAGTCTGACACTTAACCGACAGAGCCACTCACGTGCCCCTACTTTTGTTTATTTAAAAAACATTTTTTTTAAGTTTATTAATTTATTTTAAGAGAGAGTGTGAGCAGGGGAGAGTCAGAGAGAGAGCGGCAGAGAGTGATTCCCAAGCAGTACAGAGCCCGATGCGGGGCTTGAACCCACAAACTGCGGGATCATGACCTGGGCCAAAGTCAGACACTCAACTGACTTCGACTGAGCCACGCAGGTGCCCCTACTTTTGCTTATTTTTATTTTTTTTTATTTTTTTTATTTTTTTTTAGGATTTTTTTTTTTTTTTAATTTATTTTTGGGACAGAGAGAGACAGAGCATGAACGGGGGAGGGGCAGAGAGAGAGGGAGACACAGAATCAGAAACAGGCTCCAGGCTCCGAGCCATCAGCCCAGAGCCCGACGCGGGGCTCGAACTCACGGACCGCGAGATCGTGACCTGGCTGAAGTCGGACGCTTAACCGACTGCGCCACCCAGGCGCCCCTTTTTTTTTTTTTTTTTAGGATTTTTTTACTTTTGCTTATTTTTAATCCTGGTTTACATACACCGAAATTCACTCTTTTTGTTGCACAGATGTGCAATTTTGACACACTTATGATGTTACATAACCACCGAGATCAAGATACAGGACAGTTCTATGACCCCCAATATAATTCTCCTGTTTCCCTTAGTAGTCATTGTATCCTGACTTTGTGTCCTGTGACTGTACTAAATTCACTTATTAATTGTAATAGTTATTTTTTTGTAGTCCCTGAGATTTTCTTCATAGAATATCATGCAGTCTGAAAATAAGAATATTTTCTTTCTTATGTTATAATCTCTGAACTTATTTATTTAAACATTTATTTGGCCCTGTTGCACTGGCTGGGCCTTTGGTACATAGCTCAACAGAAATGGTGAAGGTAGATGTCCTTTCCTGGGTCCCAGTGAAGTAGGACATTAGTTATGGGTTTTGCATAGGTGACCTTTATCTGGTTGATGAAATAGTCTATTCCTACGGTATTCAGAGTTTTATTTCTGTCTTCATCGTTTTTAGTTTGAATCCTAGATGGGTGTTACATTTTATCAGTTGTATCTACTGAGATGCTTCTGTGGCTTACCTTTATTTTGATCTGTTGAAAAGATAAATTACAATGAGCAATTTTAGAACCTTGAAAGAATTTCCATTTCTGTGATAAAGCCCACTTAACCATGATGTATTTTTAAATTATATTTTATATACTTCTAGATTTTATTTGTTAACTTTTTGTTGCAGATAGTTTGTATCTATGTATCTAAGGTGTATTAGTCTGTAGTTTTGTTTTATTTTTTTTCCCTTATAATGTCTAGTGTAGAAATTAGAGTAATGATGGCCTGAAAAATGAGTTTTAAATTGTGCCCTTTTATTTTCTGGCTTAGTACTGTGGACTTTCTACCTTGTGTTTTTTTTTTTTTTTTTTTTTTTTTTATGTTTATTTTGAGAAACAGAACATGAGTGGGGGAGAGGCAGAGAGAGAGAGAGAGAGAGACAGAGAGAGAGAGAGAGAGAGAGAGAGTTCCAAGCAGGCTCTGCATTGTTAGTGCAAAGCCCGTTGCAGGGCTCAAACCCATGAACCATGAGATCATGACATTAGCCGAAATCACGAGTCAGACCCTTAACTGACTGAGCCATCCAGGAGTCCCAGTCTACATTATTTTTTATTTTTAGTATTTTTTTAATGTTGATTTATTTTTGAGAGAGAGAGAGAACACAACTGGGGGAGGGTCAGAGAGAGAGGGAGACACAGAATCTGAAGCAGGCTCTAGGCTCCAAGCTGACTGTCAGCACAGAGCCCAGTATAGGGCTCGAACCTATGGACCTTGAGATCATGACCTGAGCCAAATTCGGGTGCTTAACTGACTGAGCCACCCAGGCACCCCTACATTATGTCTTTAAAATAAATTACCAATGAAGCATTCTGGGCATGAGTCTATATTAAGAGAGATATTTAACTGAAAATTCAACTTACTGATAAGTATTCGTCTATTAATATTATCCTCTTTATCTTGGGTGAACTTCAGTAATTTGAGTCAAGAAATTGGCCTATTTTTCCTATATTATCAAAGATATTGAGATAAACTTTTAATAACACCCCTTTTTCTTAGTCTAATTAGCATCTGTAGGCTCTAGTGACGTCACCACTTTCATTCTTGATATTGGTGTTTCCCATGTTCTCTCTTGTTTAACTTGATCAGCTTGGCTAGAGATTTGTCAGTTTTATTGATAAACTATTCAATAAAAACTACTTTTAACTACATTAATGTTTAATTTTTTCTTTTTTTAAAAATTTGATTTATGTTCTTTTTTTAAAATTTTATTTTTAAAATTTTTAAAATTTACATCCAAATTAGTTAGCGTATCGTGCAATAATGATTTCAGGAGTAGATTCCTTCATGCCCCTTACCCATTTAGCCCATCCCCCATCCCATAACCCCTCGAGTAACCCTCAGTTTGTTCTCCATATTTATGAGTCTCTTCTGTTTTGTCCCCCTCCCTGTTTTTATATTTTTTTGTTTCCCTTCCCTTATGTCCATCTGTTTTGTCTCTTAAAGTCCTCATATGAATTAAGTCATATGATTTTTGTCTTTCTCCAACTAATTTCACTTAGCATAATACCCTCCAGTTCCAACCATGTAGTTGCAAATGGCAAGATTTCATTCTTTTTGATTGCTGAGTAATACTCCATTGTGTATATATACCACATCTTTATCTGTTTATCCACCAATGGGCATTTGGGCTCTTTCCATACTTTGGCTAGTGTTGATAGTGCTGCTATAAACATGGGGGTACACGTGTCCCTTTGAAACAGCACACCTGTATCCCTTGGATAAATGCCTAGTAGTGCAATTGCTGGGTCGTAGGGTAGTTCTATTTTTAGTTTTTTGAGGAACCTCCATACTGTTTTCCAGAGTGGCTGCACCAGCTTGCATTCCCACCAACAATGCAAAAGAGATCTTCTTTCTCTGCATCCTCGCCAACATCTGTTGTTGCCTGAGTTGTTCATGTTAGCCATTCTGACAGGTGTAAGGTGGTATCTCATTGTGGTTTTGATTTGTATTTCCCTGATGATGAGTGATGTTGAGCATTTTTTCATGTGTCGGTTGGCCATCTGGGTGTCTCCTTTGGAGAAGTGTCTATTCATGTCTTCTGCCCATTTCTTCACTGGATTATTTGTTTTTTTGGGCGTTGAGTTTGATAAGTTCTTTATAGATTTTGTATACTAACCCTTTATCTGATATGTCATTTGCAAATATCTTCTCCCATTCTGTCGGTTGTCTTTTAGTTTTGCTGATTATTTCCTTCGCTGTGCAGAAGCTTTTTATTTTGATGAGGTCCCAGTAGTTCCTTTTTGCTTTTGTTTCCCTTGCCTCTGGGGACAAGTTGCTGCGGGCAAGATCGAAGAGGTTTTTGCCTGCTTTCTCCTGGAGGATTTTGATGGCTTTCTGTCTTACATTGAGGTCTTTCATCCATTTTGAGTGTATTTTTGTGTATGCTGTAAGAAAGTGGTCCAGGTTCATTCTTCTGCATGTCGCTGTCCAGTTTTCCCAGCACTACTTGCTGAAGAGACTGTCTTTATTCCATTGGATATTCTTTCCTGCTTTGTCAAAGATTAGTTGGCCATACATTTTTGGTTCCATTTCTGGGTTCTCTATTCTGTTTCACTGATCTGAGTGTTTGTGTGCCAGCACCATACTGTCTTGATGATTACTGCTTTGTAGTATAGCTTGAAGTCTGGGATTGTGATGCCTCCTGCTTTGGTTTTCTTTTTCAAGATTGCTTTGGCTATTCGGGGTCTTTTCTGGTTCCATACAGATTTTAGGGATTATTTGTTCTAGCTCTGTGAAGAATGATTTATGTTATTTCCTTCTGTTTGGTTTAGATTTAATTTATTCTTTTTCTATCTTTTTTAAATATTGGAAGTTTTAAATACTGATTTGAGACCTTTCTTGTTTCTTAATGTAGACATATAATGTTATAAAATTCCCACCAATAACTATTTTGGTTTCATCCCATAAAGTTGGTTATATTGTGTATTTCTTTTTACTAAATTCAAAATAGATGTCTATTTCTCTGGCAATTTCTTCCTTAATAAATGGATTATTTAGAAATAGATTTCTTAGTTTCAAAACCCTGAGAGGATTTCTAGACATCTTTTTTGTTATTGGTTTCTAATTTAGTTACATTTTAGTTACAGAATATACTTTGCATGAATTTAAGTATTTTAAATTTGTTGACTTCTTATTGTTTGAGTCAACCAAAATATAAGTGAAAATTCCCTGTTCACATGAAACAAAATTATTTTTCTCTTTTTTTTTGTAGTAGAGTGTACTATAAATACCCATTAGATAAAGTTGAATATTAACATTTTAAGTTACTAATTTCCTATATATTTTTACTGATGAAACTGTCCCCTTGTTCTATCAAATTATGAGAAAAGAATGATGAAATTTAAAAAGGAGTTGTAATTTTTTTCTATTACTCTTTTGAGTTCTCCTTTACTGATTTATGAATTTTAAAAGTTCTGTTGCTGAGCTATACACATTTCACATTGTTTTATCTTCTTGACTGTTGATGTTCCTTTTTGTACCATAATGGTTGAATTTCAATCCACCATTGCTATTTGACTTCTGTTGTCTCATCACTTATTTTTTTATTGTAACTTTTGCCTTTTTTTGATTAATAGTGACTTGTTACACATTCATCTATCTCCACATACTAGTTCCGCATTTAAAAACATGTTTCCATGTTTACACATTTTAAAATGTTGACTTAAAATTACCATGGTGAGCCATCAAATGGTATCATACCACTTCATGTAGAATGCAAGAATCTACAGTATACATTAGTCCCTCCATGTTATCCTTTATACAATTCTTTTTATTCAACTTAATTGTGCATATGTTGTAAAACATACAATTCATTACTGCTCTGTTTTAGACAGTCCATTACTCTTTAAAGTAATTGAAAATAAGGATAATATATCTTAAGTGTGCCTGCATTTGACCAGATACGTTTCTCTTTTTTTCTGGATATAGATCCAGATTTACAACTCATATCACATTCCCTCTGCCTGAACAAATTCCTTTAACATTTGTCATAATTAGGTCTACTAGCAGTGAATCATCTCAGTTTTTGTTTGGAGAAATCTTTGTGTCACCTTCATTTTTGAAAGATATTCTCACTGGGTTCAGAGTTCTGTATTAGAAGATTATTTTTTCCTTTCTTTCAGTTTTAAAGATGTCGTACTGTGTATATCTTATCTTTGCTCCTCTGTGTGTCTATTTTCTTTTTTTTCCATCAGGTTGCCTTTAAAATTTTTTTTCTTAGTGTTTGCTTTTGTGCATTTTGACTATGACCTGCGTAACTTTTAAAAATTATTAATAATGTTTACATTTCTTTGAGCTTCTTAAATCTGTGTTTGGTTGTTTCTTTTCTTCTTTTCTTCTTGAAAATTCTCACCTACTATATTTTGAAATATTTCTTCTGACCTGCCTCTTTTCCCTTTATGAGTCTCCAACTGTGTAATGAGGTCAAGATGTTTGGTATTGACCTATTCCTCTTCAATTCTTGTTCTGATATTTTATTCTTTATTTCTTTGTGCTTCATTTTAAATAATTTCTATCGAACTCTCAAGTTATTAGCTTTTTTAAAATTAGTTCTACTTTGCTAATAAACCCACTGAAGGAATATTTTATCTATGATATTTTTGTTCCCAGCAGTCTCAAGTGACTTTTTAAAAATAGTTATTCAGGGCACATGGGTGGCTCAGTCAGTTAAGCATCCAGATCTTGATTTCAGCTTAGGTCATGATCTCACAGTTCATTAGTTCAAGCCCCACATGGGGCTGACAGCACAGAGCCTTCTTGGGATTCTCTTCCTCTCTCTCTCTCTGCCCTTCCCCTGCTTGTGCTCATACTCACTCTCTAAATGAATGAATGAATGAATGAATGAATGAATAAATAAATAAATAATAAATAAATAAATAAATAAATTTTTGTGTGTCTGCTGAGATTCCTTCCTCCTTATTTGATTTATACATGTTAATTTTCATTTACACTATATATATTTCCCTAGGACTTCTACAACAAATCACCAGAATCTGGGTGGTTTAAAACAATAGAAATGGATTCTGTCACAATTCTGGAGACTAAAAGTTTGAGATCAAGGAAACAGGCCATGCTTCCTACAGTGTCTCTAGGAAGAATCCTTTCTTCTTCTAGCTTCTATCATTTGCTGGCAGTCCTTGGTGTTTCTTGCTTTGTAGATATATAGCTACATTCTCTGCCTCTGTCTTCACATGGCATATTCCTTTGTGTGTTCTTGTATCTTCTCCTAAACCTTTAACGATACCAGCCATATTGGATTTAAAGTCCACCCTAATCCATCATGACTTCACTTTAACCTAACTAATAACAGCTTTTAAAACCTTATTTCTGAACAAGGACACATTTTTAGGTACCTGGGCTCAGCACTTCAGTGTATGTTTTTGGAGGACACAATTCAACCTACCACATAGAATAAACTTGGTACTGATCATAGACTTTTTACTCTGTTTTATTTTATTTTATTTTATTTTATTTTATTTTATTTTATTTTATTTTATTTAAAAAATATAATGTCTCTTTTTGAGAGAGAGAGAGAGAGAGAGAGAGAGAGCAAGTGGGGGAGGGGCAGAGAGAGACAGAGACACAGAATCCAAAGCAGGCTCCAGTCTCTGAACTGTCAGCACAGAGCCCAACACGGGGCCATGAGATCATGACCTGGACCGAAGTTGGATGCTTAACCCACTGAGCCACCCAGGCACCATGATCATAGGTATTTTAAAGTCTCTGTAGGATAATCTTATCATGTGGGCCATGTCTGAGATCAGTATCTCTTGACGATAGATCATTTTTGTTGCCTTGTAATATATATTAGTTTTTTTTTAATGTTTATTTTGAAAGAGAGAGCGCCTGCACACACGGGGGGGAGGAAGAAAGAAAGGGAGAGAGAGAATCCAGATGCAGAGCTCGATCCATCTCATGGTCTCAGGAACCCTGAGACCACGATCTGAGATAAAATCAAGAGTCAGATGCTTAACCGACCGAGCCACCCAGGCGCCATTATAGATCTCTTGTTTTCTGTTGAGTACAACATTTTGTGTATAAATGAACAATAGGTATTGAGAAATTTACAGCTGGAAGTGGGCAGATGTTTTCTTGTTTCAAGTCCTTACTATTCAAGGCTGGGTCAAGCTAGTTACTTAGTTGAGCTGGATTTGGGCTTTGTTGTGGCTGTTGTTATTCTTATTTTCCTACACACTTTAAATTTCTCTGGTAACAGATTTTGTGGCTTGTTATTCCGTGTTAAGCTTGTGGTACAGATAAGAAAGTTTTCTGAATCTTCTGGCCCCACTTCTGCTTTTGGTAAGACTAGTGCTCCTGGGTTCAAGATCAAGCCCTTCAGTCCTTCCTGGACTCCCTCATTATAGCCGATACTTCCTTACATGCGTTGTGGATCATGGGCATGCACAGATTTCTTGCCCTTCCCCTAGTGGCAGGTGCTTTTGACTTCTACTCTGCTTCCAAAATACATCATCATCATCAACGAGAATATTCCTCTGTCTTCACTTGGCTTCCTGGGGAAGGAGAAGGCTTTCTAAAGGTAGAGAGTTCTGCTTTTACTTCTCCAACAGTGCCTCGAGTACCAGAGTCTTTGATGACCTTTCTGTAGTGGCTTCAACCTTTTTTTTTTTAATATTTACTAAGATTAGTAATGCTTGAGAGGAGGCTTCTAGAAAGTATTTCTGCTTATCCCACATCAGCAGCCGATTTCCCATAGGACTGTGCCGGTGAAGAAAAGTCATTGGACCTCTTCCTCTTGCCCTACTCTTTTTGTGAGTACACAGGAGAGATGCATGGAAGGGATTCTGAGTAAATGTGATCACTCCCACATCTAGATCTATTTTAAATTGGTATGCCAGCACGCGTTTGCCCTTTAAAATTTTGTTAAAGTTGTAGCTGATTTATTCTTCTCTGCTTCTGCACAGACTACTTCTTCCTTCCATGCTCGTCAAAGGTGAAACAGTTCACGTATCTCTGCTCTTCTCAGAGGCACTTGCTACTCTTTGGAATCTAGTTGCCTTTGCTGCCTTGTGACCTTAGCTCTTTGATGGAATCAAGAAAAATTATGATTTGTAGATTATGTGGTTATTCTCATCCTTAGGATGGTAGTAACATTCTCTTGCATCTTTCTACACCCTGATCACACGCAGAATCCAGTCACTTCTGGCCTTAGACCTGCGTTGCAATTCAGAGCAAACTAAGGATCTCATATCAGTAAGGACTCATTCACTTGGATTTTTTATTTTGCTTGTCTGGTTCTCCCTACTGGAATAAAAATGCCTTGAAGGCCAGAGTTTGTGCCGGTTTTATTTATTGCCGTTGTACTTAGAAAGGAGTCTGCCGCAAAGTTGCTTCTCAATAAATGTTATTGGGTAAATGGCTATTTAATAGCATATACTTAAAAAAAATTAAATGTTTATTTATTTTTGAGAGAGAGAGAAACAGAGCGTGAGCTGGGGAAGGACAGAGAGAGAGACACACACACAGAATCCGAAGCAGGCTCCACGCTCTGAGCTGTCAGCACAGGGCCCAATGTGGGACTCGAACACACAAACGGCGAGATCGTGACCCGGGCTGAAGTTGGTAAGCTTCAGCTGAGCTAAGCTCAACTGACTGCGCTACTCAGGCGCCCCTATAACATATAATTTTATGAGGCATTAAATATGTTTTCATATTTGGTTCTCAAAAACATTTAATATAGATAATGTGCTCATATTTAGAGGAGGAAAATGGTTTTCAAAAGTATCTAATAAATTGACCTGCGTTACATAGTTCTGCCTGGCAGGGGCAGATAGAAAGTTGTATCATGGAAAGAACATAACCGGTTTTGAATGCCGACTTCTCTTCTACCTTTGATAGTTTGAGCAAATCACTTAACTCTTCTGTTCCTCATTATTCTCTTTGTCAAAGTGAGGCTAATGCTTCCCCGTTTAAAATATTATATTAGAGAACTAAATGGACTCATTATTTAAAGCAACTGATACAAAATAAGCACTCAGTACCTATTCTTACAACTCCTGTTATTTCTGACAGTATGTTTTTGTATTCTATTCTTATTATATGGAGCTTAATCCTAGTTTCTCTGATGCTAATTCTTGAACAAATTTTTAATTTTTTTAAATGCTTATTTATATTTGAGAGAGAGACAGAGAGAGAGCTTGAGCAGGGGAGGGGCAGAGAGAGAGGGAGACACAAAATCCGAAACAAGCTCCAGGCTCCGAGCTGTCAGCACAGAGCCCGACGCGGGGCTCGAACTCTCAAACCGCGAGATCATGACCTGAGCTGAAGTGACCGATGGAGTCACCTAGGCGCCCCTTGAACAAATTTAACTTTATCATGGAATATTTGAAACATGGAGTATCGCAGGTAAAGAAGAATCTATGGGATGAGAAGTATGGTAGGGTGTGCGGGGTCAGAATTGCAGACTTTGTAATACACTTAGAATGGCTGTTATCTGACAAAGCCAACCTCATCGTTGTGCTAAATTGAAATAGTAAATATGAGCAACTTGTGTAAAACAAAGTAAGCAATAATAGATGGGTTTACAAATTTAAACCCTCCATAACTAATTTGGAGGAAAAAACCCCATATTTTCTAAAAAGTTTTTTTTTAAAGTAGTTACTAAAGCATAAATAGCATTGGAGATAATATCGGGAATACTTTTGAGAAGTAAACAAATGTAGTTTCAGGAAGGGCTTACTAGGTTATACTGTTTTACGTTCTGTTGTCAAGGTCGTGGGAATATGGAAAGGATTAAAAGAGAATAAATAACGGATTTATGCATTTCAAACTTCTCTCTCATAGCAGAATGGAGTGCCATTAAGCATGGAGTCTCAAAGACTTCATTCAAATTCAGATGTTTTATTGTTTTATGTTGTTTGAGACATGGAGCTTTGTAGGTCTAAGGAGTGACGTGACAGACAGGAGAGTTAATGGAAACAAAAAGGAATATCGAAGTTGTAATACAAATTGAGTTACTGACAATAAGTATCACATTGAATAAAAAAGGAAATTGACTTTTTGTATATCTGTGTTAAGTTTTCTGGATTGTTCAGATGCCAAACATGCAATATTATTTTTTTTTTTTCCCATTTTGGAAGAATGATAGACTTTTCTGTGCCATTAAAAAAAAAGCAAATAAAAAAAAACCCATTATTTTCTCTGAGTTCAGATATCATAGTGATGGTAAGTTTTGAACATATATCAGTGGTGGCAAAATATATTTTTCTTGTTTGAAATAGAATTCTGTAGGGAATTACTTTGTGTCTTTATGGAAAAGACACAAATAGCCTGAGGCATTATGTGCTAACATATGGGTTAACATCCATTTCTGAGAGTCCATTAGCCAAGGAATCTCAGGCTGAAAACTAATGTTTTCTTTTTCTTTTTTGTTATATGTTTAGAAATAAGTGAAACTGTTTTGAAGGCTAGAAAGATATTGTAGCTGAAATTAATCTTGGATGTTACCAGGGAAAACTTACAGTTGAGAAATCTAAGGCCTAAATTGAGCAACTGTTTGACCAGTGTCATAATTATGTTCAATGGATAAATTTTATCATTAGTGTCATGAATGCTAATTCATTGTGCATAAACCTGTAGCTTATAATATTTGAGTGAATCTTTCATAAGTTATCAGTCATATAGAAATAAATACTTAATTTCACTGGTAGTTTAAAACCTAAATAACCTTTTCATGTTTTAAGATAATTTAATGACTTATGTGTCATTTTCCTAATATAAATATTTGATTTTTTAAAAATATCACTTATGACTTTTCTACCTATGCAAGTTCTATAAAATAATGAGAAATATATACAGAATATGTTGCATAAAATACACAAATTAGGGAGAAAATAAAGAAAATAAACATTGTCTAAATGGCACTACTCCGAAGAAAACAAAAATTCACCCTAAGTACAAATAACATTGACATTCAGTACAGGGACTCACCCTCTAGTAGTGAGACAGACACTAAGAAAATTATTACAGTCCTTTATTATAATTGAAATAATAATCCAATAATTGGCTTAGGGGTTAAATAGTATTACAAAGAAACTGTGCAATTAGGGATTTTTTTTATTTATTTATTTAAAAAAAAAATTTTTTTTTCAACGTTTTTTATTTTTATTTTTGGGACAAAGAGAGACAGAGCATGAACGGGGGAGGGGCAGAGAGAGAGGGAGACACAGAATCGGAAACAGGCTCCAGGCTCCGAGCCATCAGCCCAGAGCCTGACGCGGGTCTCGAACTCACGGACCGCGAGATCGTGACCTGGCTGAAGTCGGACGCTTAACCGACTGCGCCACCCAGGCGCCCCGGGATTTTTTTTTATTAACAGGCTGTATATCTAATAACATGATTATTATTCAAAGAAGCTTATTCTCAATTTAGATAACTAATTAGAAATGATCTCTGGATCAAAGGGTATGAATATAAGTTTTTCCATTGGAGAAATAACATGGATGCAAAATATTTAAAAAACCCTTGAAACTAAGGAGTACAAAAGAAACAACCCTCCACCACCAAAAAATAAAAAGGGCAAAAGACTTAAACACACATTTGACCAAAGAAGACATATGACACCTTATCTCAGGAAAGGATGTTCAATGTCATTAGTCATTTGAAAAATGCAAAATCAAACCACAGTGGAATACTCTCATACCCTGTTAGCATTGCTAAAATAAAGTGATTCTTAAAAAAACAAGGTTGGTGTGGTTTAGGAGCAATTAAACTTTCACGCTTCACTGCTGGCCATGCAAAATGGGACAACCACTCTGGAAAACAGTTTGGCAGTTTCTTATATTAATTGTATAATGTTCGTAGTCACCCAGAACTAGGGGCAACCCAAATGCACTTCAATGGATGAGTGGATAAACAATCTGTGGTACATCCATAAAGTGAATCACTACTACCAGGGCAATAGAAAGGAATTAACTCTTGGTAGGCACTCGACAGCCTATGAATGAATCTTGAAGGCACTGCCATGTGTGACAGAACTGAGCCACAGATGATTCCTTGCTGTTTATGTTTAATACCATTTACATGACATTGTGGAATAAGCAGACCTATAAGGCTGGAGTACAGATCAGTGGTGTTACAGGGCTGGGGATGGAACTGGGTTGACTCCAAAAGACAGCACAAGGGAAAATGCTCTGGTGACAGAGTCGATCTGCATCCAGATTGTGCTGCTGGTGACAAAATCATACGTGTATGTGAAACTCATAGAACTGTACGCTGAAAAGTCTATTTTACTGTATATAAATTTAATAATAAGAAGTAACTGTATTGTTATAACAATACACAACTAACTCCATGACTCTCAAACATGTGATCATTATAAATGCCGAGTAGGATGTAGAGGAAGTGAAGCTCCCATAGTTTCCGATAGAAATATAAATTGATTCAACCACTTTGGAGAATAGTTGTACATCTATTAAAACTGAACATAAGCCGACTGTATAACCCAGCGTTCCCACTTCCAGGTATATAACCAAGAGAAATGAGTACGTACGTCAACCAAAAGGCATATGCAAGGATGTTCATGGTAGCCTGATTCATAATAGGCAAAACACAGCTTAAGTAAACAGCAAGTAAGGAATGTGTAAGTAAAGCAAAATATATTTACATTAGTGAAGCACTACACAGAGATAAGAATAAACAAGCTACCGATGTCACACCACATTGCTGAATGTCACAGACGTATTTGAAAGCATACAGATGCCAAAGAGACCATTTATGTAGTTACCTATGTGTCTCAAAGACAGGCAAAACTAATATCTGATCATGAAAATGAGAGGGGTGCCTGGGTGGCTCCGTCGGTTGGGCATCTGACTTCGGCTCAGGTCATGATCTCGCGGTTCGTGAGTTCAAGCCCTGCATTGGGCTCTGTGCTGACAGCTCGGAGCCTGGCACCTGCTTTGGATTCTGTGTCTCCCTCTCTCTCTCTGCCCCTTCCCCGCTCATGCTCGCTCTCTGTCTCTCTCTCTCAAATATAAATAAACATTAAAAAACCTTTTAAAAATGACAGCAGAAGTTACCTCGAATGTATTGAGTGGGCTGGGATACGAGGGGTCATCCTGGGGGATGGAAATATGTTATTTCTCAGTCTGAGTAGTGGTTACATAAACACATACATATATAAAATGTATTGAGTTGTATGTTTAAGATTTGTGTACTTCACTCAATGTGATACTTCAAATTCAAAAAATAATGTGTTATTTAAAAAAAAAACGAACTAAGTAAACAGGAAAAGTAAAGAAAGGAAAGGAAGAGAAAAAAAGAAAAACCTTTCAGTTATTCCTTTCTGTAAAATTCTCCCTAGGTCACTTCAAATCTAAATGCCAGTCTCCTTTGAAGGTGGTTTTGTACTGGCTTATCTGAGTGTATTATTTATTCCACACAGATGCTTAATTATCTCACAACTTCAGTTATTAGTCATTTGTTGATAAATTCTTATTAATGTACAGACCAGTATGACAATTAAGTGACTTAATATGGAGCCTATTCTTCCTGAGCAATTAGAGTCTTGTGCAGTCTATCACCTCCCTCTTTTATATCTGGTACCTGAAAAATAATTTGATGGTTGGGGCGCCTGGGTGGCTCAGTCGGTTAAGCGGCCCACTTCGGCTCAGGTCATGATCTTGCGGTCCGTGAGATTGAGCCCCGCGTCGGGCTCTGTGCTCACAGCTCAGAGCCTGGAGCCTGTTTCAGATTCTGTGTCTCCCTCTCGCTGACCCTCCCCCGTTCATGCTCTGTCTCGCTCTGTCTCAAAAATAAATAAAACGTTAAAAAAATTTTTTAAAA
This sequence comes from Panthera tigris, assembly GCF_018350195.1. Lineage (NCBI taxonomy): Eukaryota > Metazoa > Chordata > Mammalia > Carnivora > Felidae > Panthera > Panthera tigris. The sequence continues at coordinate 129,195,808 of NC_056662.1, forward strand.
AAATAAATAATTTGATGGTTGCTGGCAGAACTCAAGCATTTGCGCAACTCATGGGGGCATGTTCACAGTTTAGTCTAGGTAATTTCATCTCTTAATTTGTACAAAACAGTAGTTCTGCTTATCTGGTAAGGAAAAGTCTAACAATTTAGAGCCTGTTTTGCCTGAGTTCTAGCAAAGCCCTATCATCACCAACTCCTTCTAATGCAAGGTCTCCATTGCATCATTGAAGAAAAGCCAAGAACAAGATAGGCTATCCCTTTTGGTCCCTGTTCTAAGGCAAAAATGTGAGATTTGAAACATAGAAGAGAAACAGAGGTGTTGAGCAACTTATGAGCAGTTATATACTCAGAGGGTTCATGCAGGGTGCTAAGCAGCTTCTAGAAGAATCCTTGACATCCACCAGTCTTGGTGCTGAAGAGAGCTTAGTCACTGGCCTCTATGACCTTTGCTTCTCTAGACTTTCAAATGGTTGTGTAAATCTTGAATTCTATTACAACCATTCGTTCCTCGAATACATAGAACAACTTTTGTCTTTCTGACAAAAATCATATTGAAACATTTTTCCACAGTTGACAGGAACTCTCCAATGCTTTGGTTGCTTTTGCACAAATAGATTAGCATTTCTTTCCCATAGAGTCACAATGTTGCATTGCTTTCTGGGAAATCACATTATTTGACGTGTATTTAGCATGGCATCCCCTTGGTAATGGACGTATAATAGACTAACTTACAAGATATCACAAATAATTTATGAATCAGGAGAATATTTATTGGCTTCTGACTTTAGGCACAGTGGTAGTGAAAATGAAACAAGCGATTTTAATTTCGAAGTGCAGTTTTGGGGTGTCAAAATAGACCTTACCTAGGATAAGAGAAGACTTTCCAGAGGAAAGGGCATTTAAGCTGACAAGTAGGATTGGTGTTAATTCGGTCAGGCTAGAAATTGGAATACTCCAGGTGTCTCGTAAAGGACAAAGATATCTCTTCTTTTTCTAAGCAATACCTGTAGATTCGTTTAGAGAAACCCTCACAGATCCGAGAAACTTTCTTTCCGGGTATGGGAAACCTATATGTTTTTAAAATAACACTTTCACAAGGAAGAAACCTGTTTAAGACTGAAACCAGTTTTAGATATATTTGCATAATGACCACATTGCACTGGCTACATATTGACATACGCTGTGTGACAGGTGGTCTGCATTAGGGCCTTTCCATTGGACATATTTCAAAATGTATCTTGGGAAGTGGTTGTAACTTAGTTATTATTAACCACTATTGGTTGAGTGCCCTTTCCCTGCCTGGTGCCATGTTGGCATTCTGTATTTGTCGTGTTATCTTCATAGCAATCCCATAAGCATCTCTTTCACGGAGAAATAGAAAGCTGAAGTAAACTATACAACTTGTCAGTTGGTATACATGTAGTTATTAGCAGACAGGGGAATAGGCCTAGTTCTGACTCCAGGGTCTGGACTGTTCCTCCCCCCCCCCCCCATACAGTAGCCCTTAGACTCGAAGCAATGTATTTATCTTTTGAATTCCTATGACTTGGACATATTTATCAGTTCTATAGGAAGTAATATTTGCTGAGACAGTATCATGTAAGAGGCCTTGTGTTAGCTATTTTATAAACACTGTATCATTTTATTTTCAAGTCTTCTGGGTAAATACGTCCCCCCCCCACTGTTTTTTGTTTTTTTTTTTAATTAACATTTTTTGTTCAATGTTTATTTATTTTTGAGAGACAGAACGTGAGTAGGGAAGGGGCAGAGGGAGAAGGAGACACAGAATTCAAAGCAGGCTCCAGGCTCTGAGCTGTCAGCGCAGAGCCCAACATGGGGCTCGAACCCACGAACCGTGAGATCATGACCTGGGCCGAAGTCGGATGCCCAACAGACTGAGCCACCCAGGCACCCCAACGCCCCCCCTCACTGTTAAAGAAGGGTTCCAAACTCAGGGATTAAAAGTCCACAGAGTTCCTAAGAAGAGGAGTTCAGTTTTGAACTGGCTGATTAGATTCAGACTAAACCCCCTAGCTTTTCAGCTGTCCAAAAGGCATCGTCTCTTACAGAAAAACCTAAGAGAACTTCGGTATATTCAGTTAGTGTAAGTATATTCAGCTAATATATATTCAAGTAAAAGTAAATTTCTCAGTGACAGAAGATTTAATTCCATGTGTTAAAGAAACTGATAATTCATCCTGGCAAGCTGCTGAAATAAATACATCAGATGGGGCTTTTGAGATTTAAATTAACATACACTAAAAATTAAATATAGGTGTTATAGCTGAGATAGGAAACTATACAAACAAAGCCACGTTTGAAGGATGAATAGTGGGGTGGCAAACGTAATACTTACCAGCTGAAACCCTAGCAGCCAAGCTGCTGCACTATATGAAGGCTCACTGTGTGGCTTTGTGTGACAAAAGAATTATGGAATTTTAGGGGGGGAAAATTTATCCTGGTGTCTGGCCCTGAAGAGGAGGAAAGGCTACTGTGGAGAGACAACAAGCTCTCTGTTTTCTAGATAACAAAAATAATGCAAGAGAAAAGACATCTGTTTGTACGTAGACAGTTTCCTGGCTGAAAGGCATCTGCACAAGAATTCAGTTAAACCATCTTATTTTTAAAATGTGAAAATGGAGACGGAAGGAAGATGAATAACGTACCCAAGACCACAGAGCTTATGGGGCATCATAACTTAGGTCCCTTCCCTGCCCAGCGATTTCCTGTAGACCCCACATTAGTGGGGTGGGGAGTGAATCCATGAGATACAACGGCCAAGAAACTTTTATTAATCTTCTACACATGGAGGGACAGTGGCTGCACAAGGGGAAATGCATTTTCAGTTCAGACCACAAAAGAGGTAACTGTCCTCACCAGATAATATTTCAAAGTCTGTTCTTATTTCCACAGCTTGTGCAATGCACTGATTATGACAGAGACAAATGCAGCCTGAAAAGAGAGAATGCGGATGCACTGAAAGCCTCCTGATTTAAAGAGGACGACATTGATGTAAAAATGGAGTCCCACTTACTTATCCCACAGATCTGTTAATGAAAAAGAATCAACACTTTGCAGAAGATACTGTGGGAAATTAACATTTTATCCTGGGATTCAATTAAGGGCTTTTAGTGCTGATGTTGTAGTTGGGAGTAAGTGAATAAACCAATAACAAAATATACTAAAGAGGAGCCCTGAAGCAAAAAGTCACACCCTCATCCAGAGGCTGGAGAGTGAAGACAGGACAGGAGAAGATTTCTGAAATTTGGGAGAAAAACGAACAAGATAAGTTTGGAAGGAAGTGTTTCTTGCACAAACGTGATTACACATTTATGAATGAGAAAGAAAAGTGATGTCGAAGTTCACTGGGCTTAACTAACTTAGGGTCACCAAAAACAACCTAAGAAAGGAATTTGGAAGCAGCTAATTTGAGGGGGGGAGGTGATTGTGAGAATAATGGATTGGAGAGAGTGAGAAAGGAAAGGGGGAAAAATCAGGGTAAGGTGCTATTACAAATATTTCACGTGTGGGCACCATGAGACCCCTGACAATCATAGGGAATACTTTCCAGAATTGTCCATCTAGAAGGCTAGCCATTATCAACTGGCTGCAGTACCCATTCATTAAAGGTTGCCCTGGGAATGTTAACTCTTTGCATTTCCAGATGGCAAGTGCCACTGGAGAAGACCCTGGAAAACCATGCAGACAGCTGACCTGAGGGAAACTTGAGGTGAGTCCTTGGCGGGAGGGGTGAATCTGAATGCTTGAGAATGGTTCCCCACCCCTATGACTGCATCTGAGGGGATGTGCAGTGGGCACCAGAGATGTCTGTTACAGAGCTATATTTCCTGTATAATTTGTTATAAGCAAATTTCACTTTAGACACTGTTCTTTTTTTATACCCATAATTAATGGAGTCAAAGTGTCCATCCAGGCTTTAGATACATCACTGGACCAGGCAGACCCCATTTGTCTTTTGCATAAGGTCTAATAGCCAGAGATGCCAAAGGCAGAAAAGGAGCTACCCCTGACATTTACCCCCTCATCTGCCAGGTTTTTTTTCAGTGCTGATTGATTACGTATGTGTTGTGCTTCATGCTGTACTCCAGACTATACTCTGTGAGAGGGAAGATGACTTATTCATGAATCATACAATGCTCATCTGATTATTCATTTAAATCACAATACTGTGAAAAACAATTTCGGTGATCATTTGGTTTTAAAAATAAAAAAAACATTCTAGCACATTATTAATGAGGATTCAAATAATGTCATCAAAAGGGGAAAAAAATGAAGTTGGTGGCAAAGAGATAATGAGTTAGTTTTTAAATATGCTGTTTGTTTAGTAGATAGCAGGAAATTCAATATGCAAGAGTAAAAACATTTCAGAAGCTAGAGATCTAGGTTTGAGAATTGTTGGTGTTGGATGAAGACAAGAGGAACTCCCTGATGGAAAGGGGGAAAATATATATATATACACGTATATATACATACGTGTATATATACGTACACATATATATACACACGTATATATACACGTATGTATATATACGTACACGTATATATACACGTATGTATATATACGTGTATATATACGTGTATGTATATATACGTATACGTGTACATATACGTATACGTGTACACGTATATACACGTGTATGTATATACACGTATACGTATATACACGTATACGTGTACATACATACATGTATATACACGTATACGTATACGTATATGTACACGTATACGTGTATATATGTATACGTGTACATACATACACGTATATACACGTATACGTATACGTATACGATACACGTATACGTATACGTATACGTGTATATATATATATACGTGTATATATAATAGAAGCAGTCTGTGTTAGAGATAATTCTTCCATGAGACGTACATAAGAAAAAAAGAAACAGGAAACAGCATCAGGAACTAGAAAATCTGCATTTGTGTCTTCGGAAGCAGAGAAAAGAAAGCTTTGATTAAAATGTTGAATGCTGTTGTGAATTTGAAATCCAGGAAACATAAAGGACTCTGTGCTTAGTGATTTCCCTCCCCCCACCCTCTTAAGAGTATTTCCAGTGACCTGATTGCAAGGATTTATTTACTAGCAGAGCTGGAAATGGGGTACAGTCTGAGGACTTTTTGGAAAGCTTGAAATTGAAACCCTTAGTTTTGAGAGGCTCGCCTATTATCATGTGTTAATTTTTAATCTAGTGACGTTTTCACCTTGTGGGATTTCAAGGACCTGAGCAGTTTTCTGGCTATAAAGAAAGAAAAAATGGAATCTGTTAGAGAGAGGCAATCATTGATGCACACATTGATGGAGGAGGAGTGAATCTTGTAAAAGTAGCCATATAGTATTCCTTTCTTTCAAAGGGGATGGGGTAGATATGGTGAAAATGTAAAGTGCTCCTGAAATCAGCAGAAAGAAAATTGCAGAATTGCAGATCAGACGGCACTTTCTCAGAAGGTAAAAGCATTAGATAACTTCTCAGGGTAAAAGGTGTTCTGTATAAACAGAGAAGAAGAATAAAACCAGCGACCTATATAAGAGGGTTTATATATTTTTTCTTTTAAAACAATTTACTTAAATTCTATTTGGTTAACATACAGTGCGATATTGGTTTTAGGAGCAGGATTCAGTGATTCATCACTTACATATGACACCCAGTGCTCATCCCAACAAGTGCCCTCCTTAATACCCATTACCCATCTAGCCCATCCCCCATTGGGGTTCATCAACTAAGAGGATGTATATTTAAGAGGTAATAATGAGATTCTGTTTACATGCATGGTAGGAGACCAAAGGGGTAGTGAATTGTGAATTGTGAATGTCACAGAAAGTCAGGATCAGGTGCTAATTGCTTTGCCATTAACTGAATGAGAAATCATTTAACATCTCTGGATCTTAGTTCATTTTTAAAGATGTGGATGGTGAAAAAAAAAACCTTTTCTTTACGCAAAAGTGATGATGCTGTGATGAATGTGAAGGCTTGCGTTATAATTTTCACAGAGGAATTGATCCCCTGTGAGTAGAAAGGTAGAGGTAAACACTATAGACAAGGATGGCCTCTCTTGAGACAAAACTATGGACAGAGAAGAGAACCTTAATTGTAACTTAAATATTAGACACTAAGGGCTTGCTCTTTGCCTCCCACATCTATGCATTTTCACATATTAAATACATATATATAGGGGCGCCTGGGTGGCTCAGTCGGTTAAGCGTCCGACTTCGGCTCAGGTCACGATCTCGCGGTCCGTGAGTTCGAGCCCCGCGTCAGGCTCTGGGCTGATGGCTCAGAGCCTGGAGCCTGCTTCCGATTCTGTGTCTCCCTCTCTCTCTGCCCCTCCCCTGTTCATGCTCTGTCTCTCTCTGTCTCAAAAATAAATAAAAACATTAAGAAAAAAAATTAAAAAAAATAAATACATATATATATATACATATATATATATATACACACACACACACACATATATTTGGTTATTGTTTGCAAGAAGTTAGAGTCTACTGTGAATATACATGGGAAAAGGTCCTCAGCATGAGAAATCATACATGGACCAGGAATCATCTTTAAAATAAAGATTGGAGATGGGGTGCCTGGGTGCCTCAATAGGTTAAGCATCTGGCTCTTGATTTTGGCTCAGGTCATGACCTCACAGTTTGTGAGTTCAAGCCCTGCATCGGGATCTGTGGACACAGCATGGAGCCTGCTTGGGATTCTCTCTCTCCCTCTCTCTTTGTCCCTCCCCTACTCATGTTCTCTCTCTCAAAATAAATAAACATTTAAAATATAATAAAAGAAAGATTGGAGAGAATAAATATACAGTTTGGGCATTACATTCTTGATCTAATCAATCAGAAGGAATATATTGATATTCATAGTCACCCTCTTTTAAAATTAAAATTAATTAAAGATTACCAAAGACATTAAGATATGATTTGGGAAACAAATACAAAGATCCGGAAAAACATTTAGGACATAATTGAATATATTGTTTTCATGATTTTCTAAGGGAAAAAGTATATTATGAATTATCCCTTCGTATTGTGGTTTGTAACCATTTACCTTAGACCAGACTGGCAGCTTCCTTCCTTTCAACCTCAATCCTCAATTTGTCTTTTAATGTTTATTTATTTGAGAGAGAGAGAGAGAGAGAGAGAGAGAGAGAGCAAGCAGGGGAGGGGCAGAAAGAGAGGGAGAAAGAGAATCTCAAGCAGGCTCCCCCCGCCCCACCCAGTGCAGAGCCCTACACAGCCCCACACATAATCCCAACCCTGGGATTATGACCTGAGCCAAAATCAAGGGATGTTCAAAGAAATGAGCCACCCAGGTGCCCCTCAATCTAAATAATTTTGAAAGCCGACCATGTGTAAAGACATGCTCTCAGGAAAGTTACATTAGGGCACCATGCCTTGCTATTTTTAAATCAAAATAACCTTCTGTTATTTGACAAGAAAGGTAATAAATGAAATAACTACAAGATAAAAAGACCCTTTCAGCTGTTAGCAATATTAAAAGCTTCCAGTCACTGGCAGCTGATTCATCATTCACTGTCTTACAAATATAGTTTGCTGGGCTAGACATGAAATAAAGGATTCAGTTTCTGCTTTGCTGAACTGTTTCTGTTTTCTTCATCTTTGTGGGCTCCTTTTTACCCCCTTGGCCCACATCGTTTCACTCAGTCCTCAAGAATCGGCTCCACGATCATCGCCGCTGTGAAGGCTTTCTCTTCCTCCCCTTGTGGCCTTGATCCCTCATTCATTGGACTCTCCCTGCGTGTTATCAATCTTGTATAGCACGTGTATCAGCCAGGGTCCTCTCAGGAAGCCATGTGATGCGCTGCTTCTTTCAAATGGGGGATTTAAATACCAGGAAGTGGCTCGAACGTGCAGAAGGAGTGGGAGGGCAAGAACAGGTTTATATTCCAACGGGAGGCTGACTCAGATTTACTATTAACCAACTGAGTGAGGGAAGCCAGCAAAAGAGTATCATGGACCAAGAAAGTGTTATCTCAAAAAAGGGTGCCCACAGAAATTCTACTAAACTAAAGCAAAAGTACCAAACCTCTTCAGTTTTCAAAATGGAAGCTGTACCCCAAAGCAGCAGCCACACAGTGTACTTGAATCTGCTCCCTTTCACTGTTCCATTTCATAAGTATTAAAGTATTTAGACAGTGTGTCTAAAATAATTAAGATAGAAAAGAGAACCATGAGTTAGTGAGGAAATTATCCTAACACACATGGGCCTTGGATTGTTCTAGTCTTTCTTTTTTTTTTTTTTAAGTTTATTTATTTATTTTGAGAGAGGGAGGGAAAAAGAGCAAGAGGGGGAGGGGCAGAGAGACAATGAGAGAGGGAATCCCAAGCCGACTCTGCCCTGTCAGTGCAGAGCCCGATGCGGAGCTTGAACCCAGGAATCATGAGATCATGACCTGAGCCGAAATCAAGAGTCGGACACTTAACTGACTGAGCCACCCAAGCACGCTGATTGCTTCATTCTTTCAACTCAAAGACAAGAATAAAATTCTGTCTCACAGAACTGCTGTTATAATTGGAGAAGATCCTAGATATAAAGGGAATGGTGCCTCGTGTGTGCCCATTTGCTGAGAACTATTGTTATTATTACTATTTTTTTTAATTAAAATTCTCTATCTCCCTTTACTCTAATTGTATCTGAACAAACTCACGTTTAGGATGATCCATTTGACTTTGCAGATATATTGATTATGAAAAAGTATATCCTTTTATGTTATTTTGTTGGCACACAGGTTCTGTTTTGGTTCTCTTCTTATTTAGGTCACTCTCAAGCTATAACCAAGGCTCCAACATTTCTAGGTGAATAAGAAACCCTTGTCCAATGACCAAACCTGGGACATGGTGAATTCACCAAATTAACGCACCCTGTTAGTACTAATGGGGACAGATCTGCATCTGCTTTCCCAGGGCAGAGGCCTCATCACCACATGCCAAATTGTTGCCTTTTTTTACACTCACATTTCACCAGTATCCAAGACTTCTCTGACATGATTGTGACGCTCTTTGTTCCCAGAGACTACCCATATGGTGATTAATATTGGCTTAGAGTAGAAGAAATACAGCCAGAAAATTTTATTGCAGAGAATAAGTAGGTTTTTAATAGCGAAGGAAAATGTATTTCCATAAGATATTATGTATCATGCAATTCATTTAAAGTAAATTCAATATTGCAAAACATCCTGCACTAAATAAGAATGCACAGATTACATTTACCTAATAAAAACATTTCTAGATGTAAAAAAAAAGTGCTTTTCATTTAAGAACTTATTACTAATAAAATTTTCAAAACCAAGAAGGAAACTATTAAGTAAATCACTTAATGGCATATGACACCATAATTTTATTTATGTAACACCAGAGACAGATTTTTGCTCAAAACAAAATGAAGAAAAAAATGGAAATTAGACCACAAATTTAAGAAGTGGGTATTCTTAAATTTCTGGTTAACAAATTCAGTTTTGTCAGGACTGAGGCCTTTGAGGATCAATATTTATTTATAAAAATAAAACCTTCCCCAAATGGCAGTAGTATACATTTTTATTTAAGCAAAAAATATTTTTCTTTGATAATTTAGAATCTTACTATTACATCTGTCAAATTTATGAACAACATCTGATTAAATTCATAAATTTAATTACCAATTTAACCCTTTGGAGACATTGCAGTTTCTTATGACATTTCCCCCCCCCGGTGACATTAGGTCTTACAATAAGGAAAACACTGAAATTCACTTAGATAAACATTAGCCTAGGAATGTCTGGAAGGCTCAGTCAGTTACACATCCAACTCTTGATTTTGGCAGTTTGTGAGTTCAAGCCCACATCAGGCTCTACGCTGATGGCATGGAGTCTGCTTGGGATTCTATGCTTCTCTCTCTCTCTCTCTCTTTCTCAAAAAATATATATATACAATGGAATATTCAACGATGAAAAATAATGAAATCTTGCCATTGTGCCAATGTGGATGGAACTGGAGGGTATTATGCTAAGTGGAGTAAGTCAGTCAGAGAACGACAGATATCATGTGTTTTCACTCATGTGTGGAATTTGAAAAACTTAACAGAAGACCATAGGGGAAGGGAAGGAAAAATAAGTTACAGCAGAGAGGTGGCAAAGCATAAAAGACACTTAAATACAGAGAACAAACTGAGGGTTGATGGGGGTGGGAGGGTTGGGGGGGGGAAATGGGGAAAATGGATGGTGGACTTGGAGGAGGGCACTTGTTGGGATGAGCACTGGGTATTATATATAAGCGATGAATCTCAGGGATCTACTCCTGAATCAAGTCTATACTGTATGTTAGCTAACTTGACAATAAATTATTTGAAAATAAATAAATAAACAAACATTTTTAAAGAAATTAGTGTTAAAGACTTCATTCATGAATTTCTTCAGCAAGTATAGCTTACTGTATTCCCAGTTAAGTCTAGATAGAGCAAGATAGATACCTCCCGTCTTCAGAGAGCTCACATTCTGGGAAATAAGGACAGTGTTTCTGAATCACCAAGAGCCTTCATTTCAGTTTTCAAGGTTTATATAAATAATTTCATCCATGAGTGTAAAGAAAACCCTTTCTTACGCAGAGCAGTCTTTGGATTTCATAAGCAGAATTTTAAAACACTTGACGGGTTTTCATGGTGACAGGCCTATATTCTGATTTAATTCTCTTTTTCCATCTGTGACGATGTCAGATGTTTGTTTTGTTTTGTTTTGTTTTTTGGTTTTTCCCTCAGTTCTTCCAATATGCTTTCTATAGTTTCATAATCCAGTGTGCTTTTTTCTGTAACACTTTGCTGAAGCTTTCTGTTCTCCTTTATTGTCCTCTCTGGCTTCCTCCTTACTAGAAGTCGGGTCATTGGGAACTCTCCATATTCATTTTCCTGGCTTCCTTGTCATCTTGGTAACTAATCTCAACACTCCTTTAACTGTTGGGTTTTCAATAAGGAAAATGAATGTCCTTCACATTAACTTGAGCTTTGTTGTGAAATGCAGATGTTTTTTGCAATAATCCTCTTTTGCATACCATTTATATAACTCTTCCAGAAGATAAAGTCTTCTGTTTTAAAGAAGCCAACAAAATAGATTGACAAAGAAATGCATACTTCAGCAAAGGATGCTCCTAATGTACTGTCTGTTCTCACCACTATTGGATTTTGCAAGATCATAATTTAAACAATTTGGCATGGGATGTCAATTTATACACTTACAGGTCAGATAAAAATTTTTAGCTACTTGCACATTGATAAGAAATTAAAATGTGTACGAGCACATGGAATTTACAACTTTTAGGAAAAAACCCTAATACTTAAGTATTAGTATTAAGTATTTAAGTATTCACTGGCATATCTATATACCTTCAGCATAAGCTATATACAATTACAAATTCAACTATTTATGTGTCTTGCAAATCAGATGCTAAGAAACTGCTGTACATGAATCACATTGTTTCAAACATGAATCACATTTTTAACTCAAAGACAAATAGTTGAGATTCAGTAATTTTTTATTAATAGACTTTATTTTTCTAGCAGTTTTAGATTTGGATAAAGTTATATTTTATAGTTCCACGCCGTTTGCTAAATGCAAAATATTATGTAGTCACCATTATAGTATCAGAATAGTTTCAAGGCCGTAAAATTCCCCTGTGCCCCACCTCTTCATCTCTATCCTCTCCTAACTCCCTGATCCCTGATAACCGTTGATCTTTTTATTTTTCTATAGTTTTGCCTTTTAAAGAATGTCACATGGGGGGCACTTGGGCAGCTCAGCTGGCTAAGCCTCTGACTTCGGCTCAGGTCATGATCTCGTGGTTTGTAAGTTCGAGCCCCATATCAGGCTCTGTGCTGACAGCTCAGACCCCAGAGTCTGCTTTGGATCCTGTGTCTCCCTCTCTCTCTGCCCCTTCCTCCCCCGATCACACTTTGCCTCTCTCTTTCTCTCAAAAATAAACATTAAAAATTAAAAAAAAAAAGAATGTCATGTTTAGAATCATATAGTATGTAACCATTTCAAATTGGATTATTTAGTTTAGCAATATGCATCTAAGTTTCGTCCATGTCATTTTTGGCATGATAGGTCCGTTATTTTTTAGTGTTGAATAATATTCTGTTGCAAGGATGTACCATCGTTTGTTTATCCAAGAATCTACGGAAGGACGTTTTGGTTTCTTTCAAGTTTTGGCAAACACGAATAAAGCTGCTACAACCATTCGTGTGCATATTTTGTGTGGATATAAATTTTCAACTCATTTGGGGAATAGCGAGGAGTGCTGTTAATGGTAAGACTGCATTTTACTTCGTAAGAAACCACCGAACCGTCTTCCAAGGTGGCTGTACCATTCTGCGTTCCTGATGTCAGTGGATGAGAGTTCATGTTGCCCCACATCCTCGCGGGAATTTGGTGGTGTCAGTGCTTTGGATTTTGGCCATTCAAATGGGGGTAGCGTTATCTCCAATGACGCGTGATCTTGAACATTGTTTCACATGCTCCTTTGCCATCTTTTATCTTCTGTAGTAAACTGTTCAGACCTTTTGCCAGTTTTTAAATTGGGTTGTTTGACCTCATATTATTGAGTTGTATGAATTCTTTGTATATTTTCAGCACATGTCCTTTATCAGCTGTTTCAACAAATCTTTTTTTTTTTAATTTATTTTTTTATTTTTTATTTTTTAATATATGAAATTTACTGTCAAATTGGTTTCCATACAACACCCAGTGCTCATCCCAAAAAGTGCCCTCCTCAATACCCATCACCCACCCTGCCCTCCCCCCCCCCCCCCCATCAACCCTCAGTTTGTTCTCAGTTTTTAACAGTCTCTTATGCTTTGGCTCTCTCCCACTCTAACCTCTTTTTTTTTTTTTCCTTCCCCTCCCCAATGGGTTTCTGTTACGTTTCTCAGGATCCACATAAGAGTGAAACCATATGGTATCTGTCTTTCTCTGTATGGCTTATTTCACTTAGCATCACACTCTCCAGTTCCATCCACGTTGCTACAAAAGGCCATATTTCATTTTTTCTCATTGCCACGCAGTATTCCATTGTGTATATAAACCACAATTTCTTTATCCATTCATCAGTTGATGGACATTTAGGCTGTTTCCATAATTTGGCTATTGTGGAGAGTGCTGCTATAAACATTGGGGTACAAGTGCCCCTATGCATCAGTACTCCTGTATCCCTTGGGTAAATTCCTAGCAGTGCTATTGCTGGGTCATAGGGTAGGTCTATTTTTAATTTTCTGAGGAACCTCCACACTGCTTTCCAGAGCGGCTGCACCAATTTGCATTTCCACCAACAGTGCAAGAGGGTTCCCGTTTCTCCACATCCTCTCCAGCATCTATAGTCTCCTGATTTCAACAAATCTTTTCTTGTAGTCTGGATCGTTCTTTCATCTTCTTAACAGTGTTACACAGAACTTGTTTTTAACTTAAATGAAGTCTCCCCATTTTTTTCTCCCATGTATCTTGCTTTTGCTATTGTATCTAATAACTCACTGCCAAACTCACAGCTGCCTAGATTTTCTCCTGTTATCTTCTAGAAATTTTATGGTTTTGTGTTTTCCATTTAGATATATGATCCATTTTGAGTTAATTTTTGTGAAAGGTGTAAGATCAGTATCTAGATTCTTCTCTTTCTTTCTTTCTTTCTTTCTTTTTTTTTTTTTTTGCATGTGGACATTCAGTTGTCACAGAACCATTTATTGAGAAGACATGTCTTTACACCCTTATCACAGATCAGTCGGCTGTAATTCTGTGTGTCTGTTTGTGGACTCTCTGTTCCATGCCATCAGTCTGTTCAACTGTTCTCTCACCAATGCTGCACTGTCTTTATTATTGTGGTTTCATGGTAAGACTTGAAGTTGTGTAGCATCAGTCCTCCGACTTTCTTCTTTTCCATTCTTGCGTTGGCTGTTTTAGGTCTCTTGCCTTTCCCTCTAAGTATTAAAATTAGTTTGTCAATATCCACAAAGTAGATTGCTGGAATTTAGATTCGGTAAATTGTTATTTTCCAGTTACTTTCAAAATAAATTATTAGATATCAGAAAAAAAATTGTGAGATAAACCTTTTCCCCTAATGAACTACCTGTTCATTGTGAGGTAGCAGTGAAAGGCTGAGGATCTTCTGCGTTGCTGGCAGTCTCGTTGCATTCCCTCTTTACGTTAATCACATGAATTATAAGAAGGAATGGAAGAATTATCTTTCACTATTTCATTGAGTATTTGCATTTTCATAATATGTTATATAGCCTTTCCTTAATGTTATAAGACATTTACTTCTTTTAAGTTTATTTATTTTGAGAGAGACAGAGACAGAGTGCAAGTGGGGGAGAGGCAGAGAAAGAGGGGGAGAGAGAGAAGCCCGGGCAGGCTCCATGCTGTCAGCACCAAACCTGACACGGGGCTCAAACCCACGAAACCCGTGAGATCACGACGTCAGCTGCAACCAAGAGTCAGACGCCTAACTGACCGAGCCACCTAGATACTCCTGTTATAAAACATTTAAAAGAACAATACTTATTCTGAAGATAATCACAAGTTACAAATAACAGACATTAACCACTTCCCACACTGTCTCTAAGAAGCAATCATTCACAATCTGAACCATATTAAAAAAAAAACACACATTTCTGGTAGTCTGGGCAGGATCCGCTACTCTTCCATCATTAGCATTCGTTCCCCTTGTTGCTGCAGAAACTTTAAATTCTGCTGCTGCAAGCCAAAATTGCTGGGAAAGATGTACATCCAGGAAAAGCGTGCCGCAGCCGTGGTCCATCATCAGCGTGATCTTAAAGGAAGTATTTAACATGGCAGGCCACTCTGTCGGAGACCCCAGGCCAACTCTGCAGAGTGTGTGCATCTCCTCCCTCATGTTAGGAATCGCCCCTCACCATCCAGGATATGGAGGCTTTTAAATATAATTCTTATTTTTCCTATCCAGAGATGAGTATGATCATATACTATATGCCAGAGAGAACTTGCCATCCACGAAAGCGCAGTCTTACAGTGAGTGTAAGGACGTGTTTCGCTCTAACAAGGCAACAGGTTATAGAGAAAAAAAACGTGTTAGACCTCAGTTCCTCCATCACCTCCAAGGATTTTGTACATACCACTTGGTTTCAGTCAACCTCAGTGTCCCCATCTGTAAAACGAAGCTGTTGACAGTTGTGTGGATGTTAGATTAGGGAAGGTTAATTTCAAGGGTGTGTAAAACCACCCAGTACTCGGTGTGTTTCTTTCACTGAAAGTGCCTACGAGGCATTTAGTAGTCCTTTTGCATCTGATTTTGTAAATGAGGACACTCACCTCCTCTACCAGACAGGTCCTTGAAGGCCAGTCTCCCTTTACCAGGACAATCTTTACCGCACAACTAGAACTCTCTTTTCTTTTCCTAAATCCTCGTTTTCAACAAGGTGATGTTTCATTTTCTGCCAGTGCCATAGGGCGTTGCCAGAAAAGTAAAAGTGAGAACGTATTCACAACCATAATGAAAAGAGCCCCGTAGGAGTTACAGGACAGGGATCATATGATTATCTAGTGCACACAATTAAAGGAACTCTGAACTACGCAAGAAGTGTTGTGTGTTTAACAGTTATGACTGTCTCGATGCTGTAGGTCAAAAGATAAAAGGCAACTTATTATTTTATTATTAGTTTACAGAATCCTGTTTGTGAAAAACAACAAAAAAAGAATATATGCTGGGAGATTTCCCACTTTACTACTAATTCCAATATTCATATATTACATGAATGGAATGGTAAAATATGTGACCTTTCTAAGATTGGATTTTTTACCCAGCATAATTTTCTTTGTTTTCATTTATTTATTTATATTTTTTTTGACATTTATTTATTATTGAGAGACAGAGAGAGACAGAGCATGAGCAGGGGAGGGGCAGAGAGAGAACACAGAATCCGAAGCAGACTCCAGGCTCCGAGCTGTCAGCACAGAGCCTGAAGTGGGGCTCGAGCTCACAAACGGGGAGATCATGACCTGAGCTGAAGTCGGACGCTTAACCGACTGAACCACCCAGGTGCCTCTTCTATTATTATTTTTAAGTTTATTGATTTATTTGAGAGCCAGAGACAGCCCGAGCAGTGGAGGAGCAGAGAGAGAGGGTGAGAGAGAATTCCAAGCAGGCTTCATGCTGTTAGCGCGGAGCCCAGTGTGGGGCTCGATCTCACGAACCCATGAGATCATGACCTGAGCCCAGATCAAGAATTGGGTGCTCAACCGACTGAGCACCCCAGCCCCCCACACTCAGCATAATTTTTTTGATCCATTTAAGTCAGTAGGTATAGCAATAGTTTTTTTTTAATTTTTGTTTTCTTACTGCATAGTATTTCATGGTATGAATCTACTGAAGTTTGTTCATGGGAAATTTTTTTTTTCCAGATGTTGCATAGTACCGATAAAGCTACCATGAACAGTCTTGTATTGAATTTTATGAGGATGTAATTGTTTATTTTTTTCTGGGGAAATGCCCAGAAGTATGATTGCTGGACCATATGATATGTGTATATTTACATTAAAAACAAGAACACAAAACTATTTTTAGCATATTTGTACCATTTTACATAAGAAATGTGTGAGTAATCCAGTTTCTCCACATTCTTGCTGACATTTGGGTATTGGCCACGGTTTTGTTTGTTTTTGTTTATGTTTCTAGAAATTCTCACAGGTGGAGAGTGGTATCTCATTATGGTCTTAGGCCTCGCCGTCCTAATGACTAGCGAATGCTGAACATGTTCTCATATACTTATTTGCCTTCTGTATATCCTCTTAATTGAAATATATATTCGTGTCTTTTACCCATTTTCTAGTTGGATAGTTTCTGGCTTTTGTTTTATATATTTATTTCTTGATTTTTGTACTGCTGAGTTTTGAGAGATCATTAGGTATTCCAGGTGTGTATCCTTTCCCAGATATGTGATTTCCAAATATTTTCTTACAGTCTGTGGCTTGTCTTTTCATTCTCTTAACATGTTTTTCACAAAGCAAAAGTTTGTAATTTTCACAAAGTATAATTTAAAATGTTTTTTATAAGGGCCCCTGGGTGGCTCAGTCGGTTAGGCATCTGACTTCGGCTCAGGTCATGATCTCGCGGTTTCTGAGTTTGAGCTCCGCGTCGGGCTCTGGGCTGACAGCTCAGAGCCTGGAGCCTGTTTCCGATTCTGTGTCTCCCTCTCTCTCTGCCCTTCCCCCACTCATGCTCTGTCTCTCTCTGTCTCTCAAAAATAATTTAAAGGATTAAATTTAAAATTTTTTTAAGGTTTATTCATTCCTCAGAGACACAGAGACAAAGCATGAGTGGGGGAGGGGCAAAGAGAGAGGGAGACAGAATCTGAAACAGGCTCCAGGCTCAGAGCTATCAGCACAGAGCCTGATGAGGGGCTTGAACTCATGGACCGCGAGCGAGATCATGACTTGAGCCAAAGTTGGACGCTTAACTGACCGAGCCACCCAGGTGCCCCCAAATTTAAAGTTTTTTGTAAATTTTGTTTTGTGGATCACAATTTTGATGTCAGGCCCAAAGCTATTCATCCAGCCCAAGGTTTGCAAGACTGTATCCCATGTGTTCTTTTCAAATGTTCTATAGTTTCATTTTACGTGTAAACCTATGATCAATTTTGAATTACTTTTTTTATAACATGCAAAGATTAGATCAGCATTTCTGTATTTTGCCTGTGGATATCTAATTGCTTTGGAACATGCCGGGAGAAGTCATCAAGAAAATGTGACTGTCAGTTGACCTTTAAACTGGACCCAGGTAATTGGAGGCTCCTTACCCCCTCTAGAGGGGATACTTTGGGATATACGTCCTGCCACCATTCCCACAATGGGAACCATTTTCAAGGATGCAGCCCTGAGAGAGAAAGGTGTTGTTGAGACCATCTGGATGGTCTATGTGACTGAACTCAGAGCCTCTCTATAAACTTTTAAGATTTCAGAAGGCAGGTGTGGAGGTCTACTCATTTTGTGGCCGCCCAGGACAAGCCTTGTGTGTAAGCTCCCTTGCTTATTAAACCTACCACATACCAATCTGGAATGGCCCGCCTGTGTCTTTAGTTTTCCCTTGCCCTCCGTGTATGGGGGCCAGTTTCAGGTTTGAACTGGAAAGTTCTCACAAATGCTAACCAACAGGACTATTTGTTGAAAACACTGCTTTTCTTCCGTTGAATTTTCTTTCATGCTTTTGTCCAAAAACAGTTGGCCCAACTGGTACAGGGCTATTTGGAGGACTCTTCTGTTCCATTGATCCGTGTCTATCACAGCACTAACACCACACAGTCTTGATTCTTGGCTGTAGATACTGAGTCTTAAAATCAGAAAGAGTGATTCTTCTTACTGTATTCCTTGTAATGATCGCTTCTGATATTCTGGTGTCTTTGTTTGTTTGTTTGTTTTCCATATACAATTTAGAAAAGTCTTCTGTATGTCTCTAAAAAAAACCTTGTTGAGGTTTGTATAAGAATTACATTAAATCTGTATATCAACTTGGGGAAATTTTTAAATTTTCAGTTTCTTTTCTCTATTTTGTTCAGTTTGGATAAATTTTGTTTTATCATGTTCGATTTCAGTGACCCTGTCCTCTCTACCTTCTATTGAATGTTTTATTTTATATGTTGCATTTTCAAGTCCTAAAATTTCCATTTGGTGTTTCTTTACATCTTCTATTTCTTTGCTGAGCCTTTCGATTTCTTTGTTAAGACTTTCTACTTTGTTTTCTTTTTTTTCCCAAGCATGTTTATAAAGCTCTTTGACGCATTTGTTTGATGTTGCCTTAAAATCTTCACAGGTTCGGGGCGCCTGGGTGGCTCAGTCGGTTAAGCGTCTTTCTGGCTCTTGATTTCAGCTCAAATCGTGATCTCACAGTTGTGAGATGGAGCTCCACGTCAGGTTCTGCACTGAGCATGGAGGCTGCTTGGGATTCTCTCTCTCCTCTCTCTTCCCCTCCCCTTGTTCATTCTCTCTCTCTCTCTCTCTTTCTCTCAAAATAAATAAACACTAAAAAAAAAACCTCTCAGGTAATATATTATCTCTATTATCTTGGTATTAGCATCTTTTAATTGTTTTTCTCCTTCAGGTTGAGATTGTCCAGATTTTTGTAAGGACAGGTGATTTTTGATGGAAACCTTGATGTTTTACGTACCATGCTATGAGTCTCTCAATCTTTAAATCTGTTTGAACTTGCCTTTTGTGACACTGCCCTATCAGGGAAAGTAGAGCTCTGACTCCTACCTGCCATAGGATAGAAGATCATGTTCCCAGCCAACATCCATTGACACGGGGGCGACATCCATTGGCAACTGCTCAGTTGGGGTGGGTACAGCTCTTTACGAGATGTCTACTATACTATCCTTTCTGGAAGGATAGGAATGCCTTACTACTATTTCCCATATGGCTTCCATTGACATGAGGGGATCTTTCCTTGTTACCTCTGGGTGTTGTTGAAAGTCCTGACTCTGTGCTATGCTTCCAACCATGCCACTCCAGCTGGAAGATGGATGGACGTCTCTATCACCAGGTGGAGATGGAAGTTCAGGATTATGTATGTTCACGTGTTCTCTGCCGATACACTGAGGAAGTGGGTCACTCATTACTGCCCAGCAGGAATGAAAATCTTCACTTCCTTTTTAGCTCTAGACTTTGCCAGCATAAGTGTTAATGAATTTCAAAATGCTGAAGTCTTAAACTTCAGAGAGCCATTGCATTTCATATTTGAATTAATCTATTAAAATCGACTCCTTCGTATTGGGGTTTATTTGTGCATTTCAAGCTAGAGCGACTATTCCTGTTGTTCTGAATTCAATTACCAAGTTCTGACTCTGACCTTTAACAAGCTTCTGGAGATGTATAAAAACATGAAAACATTAATAAGTTATTAGCCTTGCCTACATCCACCAGTGAGAAATGTCATTTTGTTTCAACATGCTATCCTGTTATCATGCCTTGAATAGTTACAAAGACTTTTATATTCCCTTGTGCTTGTGCGTTTTTTTCTATCGCACATTTGCTGCTTTAGACTAGCCACTCATCAGCTTTAATTTGACCTTCTGATCTCTAGGTTTCTCACAGGAGGCCAAAGGACCCCAAAGGTTAATTGCTGCTGTACTGCTTTCAATGGCACATATACCCTCTGTTGTCTTCTCTGCCCCATTGTCCTTTTTCTCAGAAACTCCCAGCCTCAAAGACTTCCTACCTTCCGGTGTATCCATTCTATTATTAAATAGACAGTTTTGGGTATTTTTTGAATTCCAGGCAGTATATGTATACATTATACTGTCCTCTTGCTTGGAAACCATGGGCATCCGAAGTAAACTTCTTGAAGCCCTTGATAAATCATCTTCCATGGATGTTCAAGGAGTTCTATCTTCTGAGAAATTTTCCATGGCACCCTCTCACATACTTCCTAAATTATCTTAAGTCCAGTATTAACTGTTAACACACAAATCTTAATTCTTTGCTATTATTTTTCTTTTTTAAAAATAAACTATTTTTTATGACAGTTTTAGATACATAGAAAAATTTTGAAGATGATACAGAATTCCCATATACTCACACCCAGTTTCCCATATTATTAACATTTTACATTGGTATAGTAGAATAGTTGTAGTTATTAATATGTTATTATTAACTAAAGTCCATATTTTATTCACATGCCCTTCTTTTTTACCTACTGACTATTTCCGTTCCAGGATTATATCCAGGATACCACATCACTTTTCATTGTCATGTCTTCTTAGGCATCTCTTGACTGTGACAGTTTCTTAGAGATTTCGTATTTTCAGTGATCTTGAGAATTTTGAAGAATATTTGATTTTTCTCTCACAGTTAGGATGAGTTATGGGGGCACCTAGGTGGCTCAGTTGGTTGAGCGTCCAACTTTGGCTCAGGTTGTGATCTCAAGGTTTGTGAGTTCGAGCCCCACATTGGGCTCTCTGCTGTCAGCGTGGAGCCCGCTTCAAACAAACAAAATGGGTTATGAAGTTTTAGGCAGAAAGATTACAGAGGTAAAAGGTAAAAGGCCATTCTCATCATTTCATGTCAAGGGTTCCTGCTGTCACTATGACTTCGTACTCTTGATTTGACCTTTAACACCTGATGGGTTTTTCAGGTTTCTTCACTAAAACTTAGTTTCCCCCCCCATTTCGATGCTGTATACTTTGGAAGGAAGTCACTATGCACAGCTCACACTTAAGGAATGAGGAGTCAGACTTCATTTCCCTGACGGTGAAATATCTACATAAATTACTGGAATTCTGCATGGGAGGCCCGTCTCTTCTCCTCCATTTATTTGTTCAGACACTAATTAATTTATATTATTATGAGCTCATGAATATTTTATATCTGACTCTCCTTTATTGCGCAAGTTGTTCCAGCTTTGGCCATTGGGAGCTGAGTTGACTCCTGTGTCTCTTTGGCATGAGAAAAATAAATAATTTATTTCCCCAAATTCCTTAGACGATACTTTCTACATGTGATGCCTTTCTGATGCTAATTTGTGCTGTGTGCGTGTGTGCGTGCGTGTGTGTGTGTGTTGTGTGTGCGTGTGTGTGGTGTAACTTATATATAATGAGAGACAAAATAGTGTGCAAGAATAAAAAGGGATTCAGGACTCAGTTTCCAAGGTTTCAAGACTCAGCTTGTGATCTTCCAGAACGCTTCACTTGACCTGATGTTCCACATCTCAGGAAATGGCACCATCTTGGTTCACACTGAAAACTTGGAACAGACTTGGGGTGCCGGGGTGGCTCAGTCGGCTAAGCGTCCGACTTCGGCTCAGGTCATGATCTCATGGTTCATGGGTTCAAGCTCCGTGTCAGGCTCTGTGCTGACAGCTCGGAGCCTGGAGGCTGCTTCGGATCCTGTGTCTCCTTCTCTCTCTGCCCCTCCCTGCTCATGCTCTGTCTCACTCTCTCTCTCACAGATAAATAGATGTAGAAAAAAATTAAAAATAAAAAACTTGGAAAAGTCTTTTGCTGTATCCTATCAGTCACCATGTGCAACAGTCTTGCCACTGAATTAACTTTCAGTAATTCTGATTTTCTCTATTTTTGCTGCCACTGTCCTTTTCCCATTTATTTCTACCTCTGACAACTCCAGTTGCCTCCAAAGGCAAATTAAATTTGAATATATACAGGTTATTGTCATACTTAATAAAGTTTTTAAGAGTAAAACATTTCCATTCAGGTTTACATACACGTATAATAAAATTACATAGACATGAGATAATCTCCTGCTTAAAGTGGAGTAAACTCTGGAAAGCTTTTACTTTCTCCCATGCTTGCTTCCGGCTCTTTATCTTTTAATTTACACCTCGCATCCTCAGAGTTGGCATCTTTGATCCAAAATTGAGGTTAGAATTTTAAGTTATGGACCCTTGAATTTTATGGATCCAAGAACACAAAACCAATTTATATCTTTAGAGAGATTATTACAGACATAATTTTTAACAGTACTTGGGGTCTTTCCCCCCTTCTGCTTTGTAAGGTAAAGGCCTAAAATGCATGTAGGATGCTGAAGAATCATTTTAATTTTCAAGTTTCCCATATGTTAATAGAGAAACTATGATTACAAGCTTATTTTGTAGGTATCAAATTAAGTATTTTCAAATCTGTAACATATGCTACAACGTGTAGGTTGATAATAATTACTAGAGCATAAGGCTGGGCATAATCAAACCTCAATAAATACAGCTATCTAGATGTTACGCCAAAGGTATGACTTTATCAACCCTCAAAAGGGTTTGAGCCAAGATTCTGCTGCTGGTTATCCTCATGAACTGGGGAAGCTCCAGCTGGAAGCCTGGGTTCTCCTGAAGTGGGGATAATAATACCTAACTAACAATGCAAAAATAATGGATGGGATAGGCTTTATTTAATTAGATGAGGTATCTGGACCAAGTTATCTCTATTTATGTAATGAATTTTTAATCTCTCTGTTTAATATTACATTTTCTAAACAACTTTACATTTAATGCCTTTCTGTTTAATTCTATGTTAATGAATCGGTTTATATATAAAAAAGAAAAGATATATAGAAAAATATGAGATTTCATGTACCCATCACCCAGGATAAAATATAATTTTTTTTACAGATGCACTGGAAATGCCTTGTGTTCTTTCTCCGATTACCTTCCCTCTTTGTTAGAAGATGGCCAATATCCTAGAATTTGAATATTCCACTTCCATGGATCTTTTTGCTTACCTAGTACTTAATATATTTCAACTAAGCAATTTAACTTATTTTAACTAAGCAATTTAACTTATTTAAAAGAAACTTTATATAAATGCTGTTATATACACATATATGTATACATATTTACCTATATATCTGTACAAATCTTAACTAAAATTTATCATTCAACGTTATATTTAAGAGATTTGGACTTATTGGTGAATGTATCTCTATTTTTTTTCAGTTTCACCATATAAATATATCAGAGTTGAGAACTGATTTATCTGTTTAACAATCCATAGTAATTTAGATCAGCAATGTCCCGTAGAATTGTCTGCAATGATGTAAATGTACATAGGATTATTGAGTGCTTTAAATGTAGCTGGTGCAATACAGTAACTGATTTTATTCCATTTTAATTCAGTGAATTAAAATTTAAATTTGGTTAGCCACATGTGGTCAGTAACTACTGTCCTGGGCAACAGATATTTGGATTTTTGTTCAGTTTTTTTTGTTACATCAGCTAATGCCTGTTTGTGACCTCTCTGGACATGTGAGAGTTCCTCTTAGATGCATATCAAATACTAGCACCGATGGGCCACAGGTCAGGCACATCCCAAAACTGTAATAGAGTTGCCATGTTACTCCCTAAAGTTATTGTAACAATTTATACTCCTATTGTCAATATGTGGGAATTCCTGTGTTCCTACTTACTACATCACTCTTGAAATTGTCAAGCTCTCAAAATATCAATACTATGCGTCTTAACATTTCTTGTTGTGCATTTAATTTTAATTTACTTCATCACAGGAAAGGTTGAGTACCTCTCATGTTAGTTTTTAGCCATTTGGAGTTCCATTTTTCTTAAACAGCTGGTCATAAAATGTATCCATTTACTTTATTGGCAAAAATTTTAGACGTAGGGCAACCTTCGTTTGTGCATTAATACTCCCATTGTATTCAAGAAGAATCTGATAAAAAAGGGAAGCAGAGTATTGTGCAGCCAGTAATGTCAGTCGTTGAGTTGTTTTTTTCCACCCTTCCCTCACCCCCATACTAGTCTCTCCTTTGGACTAAGGGATTTTGATGAATTTCTTATTTGGAGAAACTAGGAAAGGATCAAACATCATGGTTCTCGTTGCCTTATGCATGACTTAACTGGGTTGAAAAACCAGTGGATGTAGCTTGTCTGTTATGTGTTCTGGGGTCCACTGAGGCAGAGCATTGATGAGTGTTATTAAGATGACCCAGGCTGGGGAAGTTTTCTGTGGAGATGCATCAATCATTCATTGTTTTTTGTTTGTTTGCTTTGTTTTGATCAGCCCCGCCTGATGCTTTCCTATTGCCTGAGGTTCCTTTAGATTGGAAATCACTTTTGGGTTTCCTGCACTTAATACCCGCTCCTCTAATTCCGTCATCGTCTCATCCCTCCCTGGTATACAGCACACACAGAACCTATGTTTTGGTATTATCAGCAATGAATTTAGAAGGTTCAAAATTTGATGCAGCTAATATTTCTCCCTCCCTCCATAATGGCCGCTGGCCTTCCATCAGGATAGGAGTATGTATATGCACATATCTGTAAATATTCCTGTGTGTATCATCTGTATGTATATTACACTCAACAAGAATTCATTTTCATGTCCACCTCTAAGGCATTACCAGAGGGATCATTCTGTCCTCTTCTACTTGGTTTTCTGTTTCTACTTGTTTATTCTACTCTAACAGTGGGAAACTATGTCCCTCAATCCACTATCCAATTACAGTTATAGCTACAATTGTTCAATTCCAAAAAAACATCCAGAGTGTTTCCAAAATTGTTAACCCATATTTCTGTGAGATACAGTTTTATCAAAGTACAGTGCTTTGTACAGTACTTGTTCCTTTTAGTCTTACAGGCTCCACTCGTTTCCAAAGTTACTTAAGTCAGTATCCCCCCTTCCCCGCACCTCCTTCAATAAAGCTGCTTCATACATTTGTAAGACAGATTCTCTTGTCACTCTGCATTCCACCCCACGATCCTCTGATCTCTGAAATGATTCTTGTCTGCATTGTGTATATCCAAGTTCAATTTTGAACTGGAAAGTTCTACAGGTTTTGACAAATGCATGGTGTCATGTATCCCCTATTACCGTATCATACAGAATAGTTCACTACCCTGAAAATTGCCTGTGCTTCATGTATTTGGTCCTCCCACTGTTAACCTCCCACCTCATCCCCTTACAAGCACTAAACTAGTATCTTATGATCTGTTTTTCCAGAATAACATGTAGTTGGATGTAATCTTTTTTTAAGCTTGGCTTCTTTTACTCACCATTGCACAGTTAGGATTTATTCATGTCTTCTCATGGCTCGAGAGGCAATTTCTTTTCACCCTGAATAGCATTCCATTGCGTCGAGGTGGCACAGTTTCTCTGTTTACCTCTTGAGGGATATCTTGGTTGATTCAGTTTGGGACAATTATAAATAGATCTACTATAAACTTTCAGGTGTACTGGTTTTGTGGGTTTTGTGTGTGTGTGTGTGTGTGTGTGTGTGTGTGTATGTGACTATAAGTTATCAAATTAATTGTTTAAATACTTAGGAGAGTGACTTCTAGATCGTATCGTAAGGTGATGCTTAACTTTGTAAGAAACTACCAAACTGTATTCCAAAGGGGCTGTACCTTTTTGTAATCCCACTAGCAGTGATGAAAGATACTATTTTTCTGCATATCGGTCACCAGTTAGCAGTGTCGGTTTAGTTTTGGTTTTGGTTTGTTTGTTTTGAATTTGCCATTTGTGTGTGTATTGTATTGTGGTGCCACATTGTTGTTTTAATTTGCATTTCTCTTAGGACAGGCGATTTAGAGTACCTTTGCGTATGCTTCTTTGTTGCTTGTATGTCTTTGATGAGGTGTCTGTCAAGTTCTTCGCCCATTTTCCATGTGGGTTGTTTGTTTCCTCATTGTTGAATTTTTAGTTCTTTGTATATTTGGGGTCCAGGTCCTTCATAAGATTCATGTTTGGCACATACTTTCTCCCAGTCTGTGATTGGACTTTTTGTCCCACCCCCTCCCCAGATCCGGAAGAGAAATGTCAGGATCCTCACTGTGAGAACATGGTCAAGTTCCTGGACGTAAAGCCCGTGAAAGTGTGGGCGCCCCCAGGACTGAGGCCCCGGGGTTTTCCGCTGGCAGTGATTCACCAGGAGTAGGACCATGAGATTGTTCCCACCATTCCCACCCGTTCATGGCTCTCCTGCTCTGACTCTGGTTGCGCCTGCCTGTCCCGGTTTCCAGGAGGCAGTCTGTCCTGTAGCTTCTCTTCTCTTACATGTTCTGGAAAAGTCATTGACTTTCTGTTTGTCCAGGTTTTCTTAGTATCAGAATGAATGAGAGTGATAACTTCCAGCATGTTTACGTGTTGGGCCTGAAACCAGAAGTCTCATGTATTTTTTATAAATAGAATATGGCCTTTACTGTTGTTGTTTTACTTACTCTGTATTTGAATTTATGTTAGTTATATCCGTTTTTGCATTTTGATTTTTTTTTTTTCTGGTTTGGTCAAATTACTATTGATTCTGTATTTCCCATTGCCAACTTAGAAAATTTAGTGTGCTTCTCCATTCCATTCTGAACCTGGAATTCATGCATTTATTCAATGAATATTTATCAATTACCCACTACTAATTGTTTCTTCCTGGCATGGGAATAAAGCATTTGAACAAAATAGATAAGACCTCGCCATCATGGAGTTTATATTCTAGTCATTCTAGTGAAGAAAAGAGCAAATAAATATACAATAAAATGTCAGTAATAAGTGCCATGAAGACAAAAATAAATCAGGTAATGAGTTGGAAATTGGTAAGACTGTTGCAGTAGTCATGCTTGGGAAAATTCTGAGAAGGGTCTATATTACTGGCAATAAGAAACATATTTTTTTGTGTAATTAAAAATCAAAACTCTTATTTTTCCCCACAAATATGTTTCACTACTGTCAGTTCCCTTATTTCCAGAATGAGGTCTTCCAGACGCTTCTATTTTCTTTCTGTTTTCCTTTTTTTCCTTCATTGTCAACATCTATATTTACTTATATAGATTACATTTTTATCGATTTTATAAATTAAATAAAAATTTAAAAAATAAAATTAAAAATATAAAATTTAAAAAATAAAAAAAAATAAAAAATACCCCCTTATGCTTGTCTATATTTTCTTTATTTCTTTCTCTTAATGTTTTTTTTAAATTTATTTTTTTTTGAGAGAAAGAGCATGAGCTGGGGAGGGGGGGAGAGAGAGAGAGAGAGAGAGAGAGAGAGAGTGAGAGGGACAGAGGATCTGAAGTGGGCTCTGAGATGATAGCAGCTAGCCTGATGTGGGGCTTGAACTCTAGAACCGTGGGATCATGACCTGAGCTGAAGTCGGACGCTCAACCGACTGAGCCACCCAGATACCCCAATCTATATTTTCTTTAAATTATACTGCCAATGTTGTTATATATTTGCTTATATGTCTCTTCATAGATATTTATGTAAATTATGTATTGCCGTATATTTCATACATTTCATTACTCATCACTTTCTTTTCAAAATTTTTACTCATTGTAGAGATTTAAAGAAAAATGTTGGTTAGAGTCTTCACTCATATATCTCCTTTAAATGAGATTCATGGACGATAAACTCTTCAATATCCACAAACATCCTTCTTTTGCCCTAGTAAGATATTGACAGCATTGTTGGGTGTAACAGTTTTGTATCACACTATTTTCTTTTGATTGGTTTTCTACCACCTTTTGGCTTCTGGTGTTACAATGAAAAATCTATTAATACTTCCCTGGTCTTTTCCTTGTTAAGAAAATGTTTCTCCATCCAGAGTTTGTAAGATTTTCTCTTCATTTTTTTTTTCACATGTGATTCTGAGACTCTTCTCTATGGTCTTATTTGTCTTTATCTGCTCTTAAGAGCTCAAGTCTTGTTGGAATGCCTTCCATAGTGGTGGTTCTACAAGTGGTACAAGATAAAGATGGTTAGTAGCTTGTCAGCAAGTAGAATTCAGGTTCTCGTTGAGGTATTAAGGTTTTTCTCTTTCCTGGAATCATGAATAGAAGGACCCAGATTTGGTACTTTCGGTACTTGGAGACCAGGCAGATTGGGCAAATTCACACTGGATCAATATGGTTCTTACACTTTTGTTGGCCCGGCTCTTTCTAGGAGATGCAGAGACAGATATGGATGCAGACACAGACACAGATATACACACATGTACAGATATGAATAGAGATAGAGATAGAGATGTATAGACATTATGTGTTTTCTTTATACCTCTCTTAAAGTGGCCTCTAGTCCCTGCACTGGCCACAAGAGCCTTGCACCACTTTTGTGAAGAGTCTTTAACAGAGACTACTTGCCAGAAGGGTTATTGCTTAATGAAGATTTTAAATTTAAATTTGACTCTTTATTGACACAAAGTCTAGAGTTATGTGTAACAAAATTCCATGTAATTTCCAGAATAAGTGAATATATGCTGAAACAGACTTTTTCAGTTGTAATCAGGCTAGAAAATGGTTCTCAGATTTTTTTAAACTTTTTTTTAATGTTTATTTATTTTTGAGAGAGAGAGAGAGAGCTTGAGCAGGGGAGGGGCAGAGAGAGAGGGAGACGCAGAATCTGAAACAGGCTCCAGGCTCTGAGCGGTCAGCACAGAGCCCGGTGCGGGGCTCGAACTCACGGACCGCGAGATCATGACCTGAGCCGAAGTCGGGCGCTTAACCGACTGAACCACCCAGGCGCCCCTCAGATTTCTTTTATCACATCAAATATCACATGGTTATCACAATTTCCCTCAGTAGGAATTTAAAATGAATTTTCACTTAACTTACATGTTAATTTGCCTCAGAATTAACAGTAAAGTGGAGCTACTAATATCATAGAGCCCTGGAGCATTTTCAGGGATACGTAAACTTTTAATAAGGAAATGATTTCTCTTATATAAGTCTAGGTAGGGAGCACTTTAGAAAGATAATGCAGAATTAACTAGAAATGCCCCTAAATGGAAGCTAAGCTGACCGATGGGGTGAACACAATGACAGTGGAAAAGTTTCAACGGTGGCAGGTTCTCCATCTGTTAGGATCAAAACCCAAGCTTTTGCAGCGTTGAGCATGACTTTGGACTGGATAGTTTTTAATATTCATTCCAATGGCAAGATTCAATGTGTACAGAATTGTAAAAATTACCTGCCTGTAGAACACCAAGGAAAAGAATTCATCTCAAATACGTTATGACTATAATTTTTAAAAATTTTATTTAGTTATTTACATTTATTTAAGTTCAAGTTAGTGAAAATATAGTGTAGTATTGGTTTCAGTAATTGATTCAACATTTACTTATAACACCCAGTGCTCATCCCAGCAAGTGCCCTCCTTAATGCCCATCACCTATTTAGACCATCCCCCTCCAACCTCCCCTAGAGCAACCTTCATTTTGTGCTCAGTATTTAAGAGTCTCTTATGGTTTGCCTCCCTCTCTGTTTTTATCTTAGTTTTCCTTCCCTTCCCCTATGTTTGTCTGTTTTGTTTCTTAAATTCCATATATGAGTAAAATCCTATGATACTTGTCTTTAAATCAAAGAGCAGAGGCATAGCACATATAGGTGGCAATGTATTTCGGGTCAGGTGTGCTGAGGTTCTAAACTGATACTGAGTTTACCCCAAGGGACACAAATGCCATCTGTTACCTATAAAGTTAGTTATTTTTATTATTGTTGAACTCATTTGTCTCTTCAAGTGGGTAGATGGGTGATGTAAAGAACATAATATTTATTAGTGGATATCTCTTGATATTTGGAATAGTCATTAAGTCACGGTTACTTTTAGGCTTCAGATATGCACGCTTTAGAAGTCATTTTATTTTTTTTTAATTCCAAATTGGAAGCAAGATGTATGTGTAGCAAAGATTTCAAATGTACTCCACAGTTAATAATGATTTTATTTCCAATGTTGTCTGCTCAAACTGAGACAGTAGCTTATCAATGTCAAGTAGCCTGATTATAAAATCTGCAGATCTTGGGGCACTTGGGTGGCTCAGTCAGGTAAGTGTCAAACTCTTAATTTCGTCTCAGGTCATGATCTCGCAATCTGTGGGATTGAGCACCACGTTAGGCTCCAGGCTAGTGACGTGGAGCCTACTTGGGATTCTCTCTCTCTCTCCCTCCTTCTCTGCCCCTTCCCCACTCACTTGCATATGCATGCTCTCTCTAAATAAACAAACAAACAAACAAATAAATAAATAAATCTTAAAAACAAATAAAATAGAGTCTACAGATCCTGGCTTTGGAGTGATGAAACAGCCGCTGAAGACCAGAGGTACCATTGCCACATGGTCTCCTAATCATCATAGGCATCCACAGGGAAGTCATATAAGCCAGAAAGTGTGCGGTCTCGGAGTTGTGTAAGGAAGGAGACTAGGAGCTTGGCTATCCAGCACTCACAGGCATGACACAGTAGCTCAGGAAACGCCACATGACCAGTATCTACCGGGTTAGACCACCTGAGTGGTAGCAGCCCCAGGCAGAGGTCCTACCATGGCGCATTCAGTAGCCTGCACCTCAGACACTGCCCCGAGTACACCGCAGAGAGGGGGAGAGTGGGTCCCAGCCCCTGCTGTACCGCATTGTACCTGCCTGGTAGTAAGGCCACCTCGGTCAGTAAGACGCCTTGCCTAAGGAACGGTAGAGGGCACTCCAACACCACTGCCCGAGGACGTGGCCTGTGTGCTGACCTCTGGGCCGAGGTCTCAGCTGGTGGTATGGAAGACTGTTTCTGCGAAGTATGCAAGCAGCACCTTGGGAAACTGCAGGGGCAGGGCGCTAAGGGTTAGGATCATTGAAAATGTTCCTGGGTTGTTGGAAGCTAGCCTGCCCCTTGGCCACTTGGGACTCGCCCGGAATTTTATTTCTAAACTGTGTTGGGGTCAACATCAGATTAAGAAAAAGTCATCCTTTAAAACCAGTGCTTTGACCATCACTAATATTAGAAAGCCAATCAGGTATAGAGTCACCAGACCGGATTATGATATAGAAAAAGATTGGGATTCCATGACTCATATTTTTGTGCACTGATAGGAACCAGCCTATGAGTAACACATACAATAAATAGAATACAATATTAGAGGAAACTCCCAAGTCTACTCAACTATTTTCCATTAGGTACGAATCAGCTCCTGTAACTTTAAATAAAATACATTCTAGGTCTTGCGCTAGGTATTTTTAAGAGTGTATTTTATTTCATCCTTGTACCAAGTAGGTGAGATAAGGATAGCTGGTACCATTTTAGCGAATGCAACCAAGGATTCGCATTTTTAAGTTACCCACTTTTAGAAAAGCAGGGAGTAATTTTTCTTTTTCCAGGATGACTCATTATTAAATCTCTCCATGGTTTAAGACTTTCCTGGAGTATTTTTGCACTTTCCTAAGTAGCTAAAACTAAACCCTCAACTTATACATCAGGAGTACTTATTTTCTCTCAGGATTGAAAAAATAAAAATAAAACACATTTTCTATACTTTATTTAATGAATTCTCATAATCTAGAGACAGTAAAATTGAACAGATAGTGGGGCGCCTGGGTGGCTCCGTCCGTTAAGTGTCCATCTTCAGCCCCATGTCAGGCTCTGTGCTGACAGCTCGGAGCCTGGACCTGCTTCGGATTCTGTGCCTCCCTCTCTCTCTCTCTCTCTCTCTCTGACCCTCCTCTGCTCATGCTGTCTCTGTCTCCTTCAAAAATAAACATTAAAAAAAAAAAAAACAAAACAGATAGATGAATCAAACCAAACAATTAAAATGTTTAACTGACATACGGTGTGAGAGAGGTAAATACATATTTACACAGAAACACAGAGGGGTAACAGCTAACATCTTAAATTATGTCAGATGAAAAATAACTTTGTATTAGGCTTGAATTAAAAAAAACTATTAGTTTATTTCTTTTTAGAGAGAGAGGGAGAGAGAGAATCCCAAAGCAGACTCCACTCTGTTAGTGCAGAGCCCGATGCAGAGCTCGAACTCACAAACCATGATATCATTACCTGAGCTGAAATCAAGAGTCAGATGCTTAACCGACTGAGTCACCCAAGGAATCCCTTGATTTTTTTTTTTTTTTTTGATAATCATATTTCTGAGTGTCCATCATAAAAAATGAAATAAATTATCTTTTCTTCCAGTAACATTACTGTTAGGCTTTGGAAACAGCTGAATAAGACTTATTATTTGTAGGTCTACACTACAATATAATTTCTTTTGTCTTTTTTTTTTTTTACACTACAATTTCTAAGTAAAATTGAAATGGAAAAATCTCAGCCTTTTATTTTTTCAAAGTACCAACTATACTTACAGAATGTTTTGATTTCGTTGAAATTAATGTATGGATTTGAATAGTTTAATAACCCATTTCACATTCTCCGACCAGATTTCTGTTTATGGTACTGTGATAAGGTGCTTTAGCAATTCCCCTATGAAAGCTATGGTTTCAGTTTCATCTCACTGGAGGTTTCTGCAAGTAAAGGGACTTTACTAAGTTAGTCTAATATGGATATATTTTAAATTTAAGGAAAGAATGGTTTGATGGGGAATAATCAACCTTGGGCTGAAGAATGACATCAGTGGTACCTATCAAAAGCAGGATGGAACTGTGGCCCTGTATGGATCTTGTTGCTTGTCAGAAGCTCCTTCTAATAGATGGTCCTGATGAGGTGTGTACTAAGATTGACCCAAATATAACTTTTTCACAGTAAAAACTGGTACACTATTTAAAAGCGCTGTAGGATGGATAAAATCAGCTCTTTGATATGAAAGCAAATTCTTCATGTTATTTTAAGTCATTATTTACATACAATAAGCTTAAACTTTTTAAGCGAACAATTCAAAGACTTTTGACAAACAGATACAGAACAGCGGACACTGGGTTTAACACGTGGCCCACAACAACCTATGACCTATGTTTTTATCTCCGTAGTTCCCTTTTTGAGAATATCATATAATGGAATTGTGTAATATGAAGAATTTATGTCTCCTGCTCCCCCTTCGCGTTTTGGAATTCATCCCTGTTGCTGCATATATTAATATATTTTTTTTCTTTTCATCGCGGAGCAGTAGTCCATTGAACGAATGTGCCAGAATTTGACCATTCACCATGTGACGAACAGTTGGGTTGTTTCCAGTTTGGGGCTCTAAATATATTTTTAAAAATACTGTGGGTTTTCATCTGAAACTCTGTATGAACCTGTGTTCTCACTGTAAGTGAGTAGCTGAAAGTGGAATCGCTGAGCTGAATGGTAACTGCGTTTTTAGGTTTATGAAAAACCGTCCAACGTTTTCCAAAGAGGCTGCGACATCTTGGGTTTGTGCCATCCGTGTGTGTGAGTTCTCCTTGCTCCATATCCTCCTTAGCATTTGTTATATTCATTCTTTGTTGTTCTGGGTTTTTTTTTGGCCAGTGTAATTGAGTTGAAGTGGTATCCGTTGTGCTTTTAATTGGCTTCCCTAAAAACTAACGGATTTGACCATTTTCCCATATCTTGTCGCCATTTGTATTTTTCCTTTGGTGAAGTCTATTCATATCTTTTTTTCTCTCTATTGGATCATTTATCCTTCAGTTGTTGGATTATTGAATTACATGCATTGTTTCTATATTAATAATATAAACCCTAATACCATTTTTTGGACATATTTATTTTGACGTGTATTTATTTTGACACGTATTTTTTTGACGTGTATTTATTTTTGAGAGTGAGAAAGAGACAGAATGCAAGCAGCAGAGGGGCAGAGAGAGAGAGGGAGACATAGAATCTGAAGCAAGCTCCAGGCTCCAAGCTGTCAGCACAGAGCCTAATGTGGGGCTCAAATTCATGAGCCACAGGATCAAGACCTGAGCTGAAGTTGGATGCTTAGCTGCCTGAGCAACCCAGGCACCCCCATACCAATTATCTATTTTAAAAATATTTTCTGCTAGTTGGTGGCTTTTCCTTTCATTTTATTAAAAGAGTGCTTTTTTTGGGTTTTTTGTTTGCTTATTTTTTGTTTTGTTTTGTTTTTGAGGGAGAGAACTAGTGCAAGCAGGGGAGAGGGACAGAGGGAGAGAAAGAATCCCAAGCCGGCTCCACGCCCAGCACCGAGCCTGAGGGCTCTATCCCAGGATCCTGGGACCACAACCCAAGTCGAAAGCAAGAGTCAGACGCTTAACCAACTGAGCCACCTGGGTGCCCCCAAAAGGGTTTTATGAAGTGCCAACCTTCTTATTTATTTTGAGGAAGTCAAATTTATGATTTTTTTCCTTTATGGTTTTTACTTTTTTGAGTTTTAATAAAGACAGCTTTGCATAAGTGAAGGTCAGCAAGATCTTCTTTGATGGTTTCAATCAGATATGTCATAGTTTTCATTTTTGTATTTAACTTAATGATACAAATTTGGTAAACTTTGGAATATGGTGAAAGATAGAGTTCAGAGTACACATTTATTTTTGCATGTGTATTTCCACGATTTCCAGCATTGTTTTTTGAAAATAC
Organism: Panthera tigris; assembly: GCF_018350195.1. Lineage (NCBI taxonomy): Eukaryota > Metazoa > Chordata > Mammalia > Carnivora > Felidae > Panthera > Panthera tigris. The sequence continues at coordinate 129,230,567 of NC_056662.1, forward strand.
TACACTTTCTCCCTTAAATTATTTTTGTATCTGAATATCTGTCAAAAATGAATTGATCATATAAAATGGGTAGACCTATGGATAGTCCATTGATCTGCCTGGTTGTTTTTGAGTCAATATTACACTGTCTTAATAATTTCAGTTCTATATTAAGTTGTGAAACTAGGTGGTCTTAATCCTCCAGCTTTGTTCCTTTTTTCCAATTTGTTGGCTTTTCCACATATCCTATTTTTCCATAAAAAATATTTTATAATCAGTGTGCCCATTTCTACCGAAATTCAGTTGGAATCTTTATTGAGATTCATTGAATATATATAATTTGGGGGTATTATTGATATCTTATTATTACTGATTCTCTAATTCATGGGCATCGGATACTCCTCTGTTTAGATCATCTTCAGTTTCCTCAGAAATACTTTACAGTTTATAAGGTACAAGCCTTACATATATTTTATGAAATTTATCCCTAAACCTTTCATACTTTTCATGCTATTTTAAGTCTTTTCAATTCTGTCAGTTTTATTTTGCATATTTGGAAGCTCCCTCTTTTGGAGGGTTATATTCTTATATGTTTAGGATTGTTAGGTTGTCTTGGGGAGTTGACTGTTATCACATTATACAAAACCCTTCTTTAACCTTGGTAGTATTCCTTGTTATAAAGTCTACATAGCCCGATATTTATGTAGCCAGTAAGGATCTTGTGGATTTGTGTTTGCATGGCTTGTGTTGGCATATGGACTCATATTTCATGAGTTCATCATTAATCTGTCTTTGTTTTATATATTGAAAGTGGATTTTCTTTTAACATGGCATGTATGTGAATCTTGCTTTTTTATCCAACTTCACAATTTCTATCATTTAACTGGTGTACTTAGGAGTTGTATTTAATGTAATTGTCAATATGTTTACTTTTAAATCTATTATTTTGATACTTATTTCCTATTTTGCTTTGCTCCTCTTTCTTCCTTTCCTTCTTTTTGGCCGTTATTTAGAAAAAAAATTATACTTTTTATTCTGTGTTATCCTCACTACTAATTTTTGGATCATACTTCCATGTTTTGTTTGTTAGTAGTTGTTCTAGGATTACAAAATACGCTTTATTACAGTTTACCTCCCCATAGTACTACTTATTGCACAGTATAAGAATCTTATCACAATAATCTCCCATTTCCTCACTTTCCTCCTTTGTATTTCATTATCTAACCTTTTACTTTGACTTTTAGTGTATAAAACTCCCAATATACTTGTTTTTTTAATATTACTATTTTTCTTTAAAGAGGTTATATATATGGAAAATACTTTAAGAAAATATTTTATCTTTAAGTAATCTCTACACCCAGCATGGGGCTCAAACTTCCAACTCTGAGATCAAGAGTTGCATACTCTACTGACTGAGCCCTGGAAAACACTTCTTATATTTACTCTAATTTTCACCACTTTTGATGCCCTTAATTTCTTTTTGTAGATCCAGATTTCCATCTGGTACCATGTTTATTCTACCTGTAAGGGAGATCTGCTTTCAGTAAATCTGGCGGGTTTTGTCTTCCATCAGTGCATAGTTTTTGATGAAAAGTCTGTTATTTCTGGTAGATTTTTCTCTTTCTCTTATTTTTTACTCCCTCTTACTTCCTTCAATACTTTCTCTTATTCTTTGTTTTTCCACCCTTTGACTATGACATGTCATTGTGAATTTTCTTTGTGTTTCACCTGTTTATAGTTCTCTGAACATCATGGGTCAACTGTTACTGGTTTTCATTAATTTAAGAAAACTCTTGCCACTTTTGTTCCACTATTCCTCTGACCCATTCTTACCTTTTATGCGTTTTTTTTTTGTTTGTTTGTTTTTCTACTAAGAATTCAATTACATGTATGTTAAACATTTTGATATATAATCTCATAACTCTTGGAGCTCTATTCTGAATTTAAAAATTGTCTTTGTTTTTTATTTTGGACAATTTCTATTGAACTGCCTTAAAATACACTAATTACTTCTTTTTTTTAATTTTTTTACTAATTACTTCTTTTTCTCTGCTCAGTATACTATTAAGACTTGAATGACTTTTGTATTTCAGATATCACATTTTGGATTTCTGGCATTTCTTTTAGATTCTTTGTTAGATTACCATATTGCTGCTAAAATTTCCAATCTACTTATGCATGCTGTGTAACTTTTTTTACTATATCCTTCAACTCATTAATATCACAGTTATTTCAAAATTCCTACTTGAGATTTCCAACAACAGGGCCATTTCTGAGTCTGATTCTGTTGACTGTTTTTTCTCTTTAAAATGAATAATTTTCTTTTTTTTTTTTTTTGGTGTGTATCCTATATTTGATAACTTTTCAGATATTACACATAAAATATGAGTAAAGACCATGCAAAATTAAAAAAAAAATTAATGTTTATTTATTTATGAAACAGAGAGAGAGAGAGAGCGCACGCGCACAAGCAGGGGAGGAACAGGGAGACAGAGAGACAGAATCTTGAGCTATCATCCCAGAGCTCAAAGCAGGGCTTGAACTCACAAACTGCGAGATCATGACCTGAGTTGAAGTCAGATGCTTAACCAACTGAGCCACCCAGGCACCCCAAGACTAAGCAAAATTTTAATCTGGTTTAGAAATGGACATGACTCTTCTTTTCTCATTCTGTTAGTGGAGAGAGTTGAATTAATCTAGTCATAAGTTAGGTGGACTGAGTTTTTATTGTTGCTAATGTCACCTTCAATGAACCGTAGACTTCAAATTACTCCATCTTGGCTGACTGGTATCTTAGGCTTATGGTAAGACCTGGAGTGACATAGTTTTTCTCAGTGTTGCTACTTTATTCATGGCTACTAATAGGCCTTATACACTTCAGACATAGAAGGGCTTTCTTTTCTTCCTCCACTCTTCTAGTGATTGGTTGCTGTTGCTTGTATTTAACACAAGGCCCTGGTTGGGCAGTAGGGAAGAAAGGGATATGTCCTTGGTTCTCCTTCTTTCCCTTATTCTTAGGAAGGATCTGTGAGTGTGTGCCTCCAACATAATCCACCCCCTTTTTCTCCTACCTCATAGCAGTCAGCCAAATACTGCTTTACAACACTGATATGTCTTTAGGGAGAATGATTTTCCTGCACTTACCCTATTTGTGTCAGTGAAAGTTCCTTGATGAGAGAGCATGTCCTTACACTGTCCTAGAAACAGATGGCTTTGGTTTATTTCTTTCTGCTAGGAATGGCCAACCATTCCTCTGAACCAGTGGGAAAGGGTGGGGAGGGTTCTGGACTCTATTTGGCATACACAGCTTTGGTTTCATATGAGATAAGGATCTGAGTTCTGTACCAGTACTCCAGTGACAGCTTATCACTATATGTCCCTCTGTGTCACTGCAAGACCCCTTTCAGATCTAGAGCCTTCCTCAGCCTTTCTCTTGAGCATCCAATGAAGGCTTGTTTTTAGGGCATCAAGGTAGTCTAAACTGTCACATTCACCTGTACTTGGCCTTTAACAATTCATTACAATTTATGTTGTTTTTTTTTCAGTGAAGTATAGTTTTGCTGGCTATAAAACTCTAGATTGGTGTCTTCTGTCTTTCATCACTTTAAATATTTCACTCCCTGTCTACTTTTTTGCATGATTTCTGACAAGAAGTCTTCTATAGTCTTTAACCTTGTTCCCCTATAGGTAAGGGTTTTTTTTTTTTGTTGTTGTTGTTGTTGTTTATTTTGTTTCGTTTTACTATCTCTTTTTTTGAGGCTTTGTATTTATCGTTGATTTTCTACAGTTTCAACATAATATGCCTGATGGTATATTTTTGTTTGTTTTCTGTATTTATGCTGCTTTGGGTTCCCTGACTTTCCTGATTTTATAGTTTAGTGTCAGTCTTATTTTTTTAAGTTCTCTGCCATTATGTTTTTGAAGATTTCTTTCGGTTTCATTCTCTTATGCTTTTGTTTTTGATATTCAAATTACATGTATATGTTACACCTTTTGAAAATTTCACAGTTCTTAATATATCTTGTTTTTTTTTCTATTTTCATTTTTTCTCTCTGTACTTCATTTTGGGAAGTGTTTATGGACATATGTTCAAGCTTACTAGTTCTTTCTTCAGCTGTGTATATTCTTTTCATGGGCTTTGCAAAGAGATTCCTCATTTTGTTACATTGTTTTTAATTTCTAGCATTGTTTCTTGTTATTTCCATCTCCTTATTTACATTACTCACCTGTTTTTGCTTGTCAAATTATTTATTTATTTATTTATTTATTTATTTATTTATTTATTTAATTTAGAGAGATAAAAAGTGGGGTAGAGAGGCAGAGGGAGAGAGAATCCTAAGCAGGCTCCACACTCAGTATGGAGCCCAATATGGGGCTCGATCCTACAACCCTGTGATCATGACCTGAGCCAAAAATCAACTCAGATGCTCAAGTGACTGAGCCACTCAGACTCTCCAGTTGTCAAATTTTCAATTAAAGCACTTAACATATTAATAATATTTATTTTAAATTCATCATCTAAAAATCCCAAATTTGTACCATATATGAATCTTGTTCTGATGTTTGCCTAGTCTCCTCAGATTGTATTCTGTTTTTTTCCCTGCCTTTTAGCATGCCTTGTAATTTTTTGTTGAAAACTGAACATAATGTATCATATAATAATCCCTCGGATTGAGATTTTATTTTAATCTGGTACTGAATTTGGCTATATTTACATTTGTTCTTTATGTTAGATGTCAGGGGTTTTGAAATCCCCTAGTATCTCTGCTTTACTCTCCCATTTCCTCCTGATTTTACTAAGAACTCCTTTCTTTTTTTTTAATTTTTTTTACATTTATTTATTTTTGAAAGACACAGAGAGACAGAGCACAAGTAGGGGAGGGGCAGTAGAGAGAGGGAGACACAATCAAAAGCAGTTTCCAGGCTCTGAGCTATCATCACAGAGCCTGATGTGGGGCACAAACTCACAAATTATGAGATCATGACCTGAGCCAAAGTCAGACGCTCAACCGACTGAGCCACCCAGGCACCCCAACTAGAACTCCTTAAACTGAGTCTGATTCTTGCTGGCTCTTTCAGCTGTAATTATTACTGTTATTATTCTGAAGCCCTGTTGATGTGGTTATAAGGAGTAGGAAAGGGGAAAGATTTCGTAATCTTAGGATTAATTCTGTTTTTTTATGGGCTATGACTTCCTAAGTGTTTCAGAGTTTTTTTGTTTTGTTTTGCTTTGCTTTGCTTTTTCCCTTTTCCCCTCTTTAGGTGTCGGGATTGCTAGAAGGAGTTAGATGATTGGAGTTGGATAATTACCCTTAAGCCCATGTAAGATAGGCTTTGGCAAAGCCTTTTTTCTGGAGAATAGGTGTTTGTTTAGAGGATTCACTGGCATATATCACATGGTTACTTCTTCGCTCCCCCTGCCAAAGACACAGGGTGATATTCCTGCTCTTCACTAGGGAACTTCATGGTGTTCTGGACATAAAACCCATAAAAGCAGAGAGGCTTCCCTGAGACTGCATGCCCCCAGGATTTTCTCACTCCCAAGCTAGTCCACTGTCATCAAATTACCGTTTAAATGTTCCTGCCAGTTTATGACTCCAGCAGCTTCTGCTCTAGTTAATCCGATCTCTGCTGGGCTTCTCTGTTCTGGCTTGTCTGTCCAAATTTTAGCGTGCCAGCTTGCCTCGCATCCTGAATTCTCTGTTGGGTCCAGGAAAAGTCACTGATTTTCAGTTTATTCAGGTTTCTTTTTTCTTGCTGTAAGCATGGAGTGATGACCTATGGCTCTTTACAAGTCGGAGCTAGATGGCAGAGTTTCTTAATTGGCAATATCTAAAACCTTCTGTTCTGTTCCAGTCATAATCATCATGAGGTTGTAGGTAGTTATTCTATTTTATAACATTTATTAATTTACTTAATTCTTTAAGACTATTTAGACTAAAAGCCTAGGGGAATGCCTTGATTGGATGTATGTCACCGGAGATTTAAAATCAAGCTCAATATCATTCCCATCATTGCTTGCCTCAGGAGTTTCATAAAAAATCATTAATTTTAATAAACAGGGAGGACAAAGCATTAGGGAACTTATCAACTGACATTATGAACATATTATTTAGTCACAGTGAGTAGTGTAAGAACTTTGATATGTCCTTGCTGGAGTTGGTTATTTACACACACACACACACACACACACACACACACACACGCACACACGCACACACGCACATTCATTCCCTGGGATATAACTAGTAAAATAAGGGCACTTAAAATCGATCAAGAAAAGTGGATTTGTGCATACAATATCATAAAACCACTATTATGCCTCTTCTCCCTCTTTTATGCCCTGTCTGCATATCTCATTTACATGGCTTGCCCATTAGGAAAAGGTTGTAAGTCACTTGTCACTTAGAAGGTATTTAATAATTGGAAAAAGGGCTAAATGAAACCTTCCAGCAACGGAGTAAAATTATTCTTATTGTACAGTAGTTTATATATATATATATAATATATAATCCTATATATATATATATATATATATATATATATATATATAAAATCCTGAGCAATGTGTATATATATATATATATATATATATATAATCCTGAGCAATATATATATATATATATATATATATATATATTTCTTTTTAAAGACAAATATGCATATATTTGTTTCCATCAAATAAACACCTGCTTGGTGTCTTTGCTGGAATTAGTTGTTCAAGCCTGGAGACAATTACCTCGACCAAAGGGATATTGGCTATGTCCAGGCACAAATCTCGTGTCATAATTGGAAGGTTGCTACTGGCAATTAGCTCATAGAGGATCAAGATTCTGCTAACACTCTCACAGTGCACAAAACAGTCACACAAGACAAAGATTCATCTGACCAAATGTGTTAATAGAGCCTCATGTAGAATCCCTGACCTAGTTTAATGTATTATCTCTGCCAAAGGCCCTTTCTCACTCCTCTTTACGATCTCTGTTTTCCTTAAGGAAATAACTCCCCATTGAGTCCTTTAGCGTGTGGACACTATGATGTATACCAGTTTAGCATGTCATTTTTTCTTTTTTTAAAGAAGTTGATTTAGGTATTTATTTTGAGAGGGAGAGAGAGAGTGAGCATGCGCATGGGGGCAAGTGGGGGGTGGGACAGAGAGAGAGGAAGAGAGAGAATCCCAAGTACATTTCATGATGTCAGAACAGAGCTCGACCCTGGGCTTGATCTCACAAAAAGTGAGATCATGACCTGAGTCCAAATCAAGAGTCCAATGCTTAACTGACTGAGCCACCCAGGCGCCCTGGCATGTCATGTTTTCTAAGATGATTTGTATTTCCAAGAATACCTTTGAGGATAGAGATCCAAAAGACTACATTTGATAGTACAATTCGTGTATTCTGAGTCTTTGCTGATGGTAGAGGATATCTCCTTTGTCCAAAGGTATGATTGGGGTGATTGCCGAGGAAATATTTGTGGTAGTTCATAGGGCCCCTCAAATCGCACTTTGCCGTTTTTACATTTTAATTTATGTAGAAATAAATTCATTTCTTCACTTTGAGCTACAGAAACCCTAATAAAAACATTCAACCACTTCTGCAGTGGTGAGCACTGAAAATTTCAATTTCCTTCAATATCTCGAGATTTAATCTGTATCAGTATGTACTGATAGGGTTGTTTTTATTTGAATGGGGACAAAAATGTGATTTCAATCCCTTCATTCTATTTGTACATGTTATGGGTTATTTGGTACATGGCAGTTATTTGTTTGTTTGTTTGTTTGTTTATTTAGAGAGCATGTGTGCTCAAGCAGGGGAGTGTTAGGGAGAAAAGGGAGAGGGAGAATCCTGAGCAAGCTCCACACTGCCAGTGCAGAACTTGATGCGGGGCTTGAACCCAGAAATGGTGAGATCATGACCTGAGCCAAAAGCAAGAGTTGGACGTTAACTAACTGAGCCACCTAGACACCCCTGGTGCCTGGTATTCTAGTTGAAGAAAAGAAAACTTTTCTTGCAAGGCTCTAAAACCTGCCTACAATGACTGATGAAAAATCCAGTATCACTGCTTGAGGATCCTTTTCCATCTATGATATAAAAATATAGTCTTTTTTTTGTCTAAATGGATATAAAATAAGATCAGAATCTTAAGTACATGGTCTATCACATGGCATTAATTCCCATAAGCTAACAACATAGCACTTATGAGATGATCTATAAATGTTTTGGAATGAATGGATAAATAAATGCATGAGTGATTTATGAAAAATATATAGAAATAGCATAGAAATATTTTCTTTTTTGCAAATCATTACTCCAATATTTTGCCAGTATTTTCTTGAGAACATGAATTATTTTTCTATGATACTTAAGGATTGTTCAGAAGGTGCTTCTGACAATAACTTCCACAAGGAATATATGCTTCCACAAACAACATGGAAAGCTATAAAAATTTTTCAGGTTAACCAAGGAAAAAGAAGAAGATACAGATTGCCAGTAATTGAAGTGAAAGAAAACCCATCACTACTTATCCCGTGGATATTAAAGGGCTAATAAAGGAACACTATAAGCTTCTATGTATGCAAATTTGATAACTTACATGAAATGGGTCAGTTCCCTATGAGATGTAAACTACCAGAAGTCACAAAAGGAAAAATAATCTTGCAAGTGTCCTATTTATAACACAAAACAAACAATAAAACAACAACAACAAAACAGAAAAACACATTGAATCAATTATTAATAATCTTTCAACAAACAATGCCCCAAAACCATGTAATTTAATTGGTGAATTCTTCTATACATGTAAGGAAGAAATGATACCAATTCTGTAATCTTCCAGAAAATTGAAGCAAAACTTATTTTATGACACCAGCATTACCCAAATGAAAAAGCCAGATTATGACATTACCAGAAAGGAAAACAAAATAATATCTGTTATAAATATAATCCTTAACAAAATATTAGCAAGTCAAATTCAAAAAATGTAGAAAGAATTATACACCATGACCAAGTGGGACTTATGGCAAGGTATGAAAGGCTGCTTCAACATGCAAAAATCAATTAATTGTAATTCATCACATCAGCAGACTAAAAAAGAAAAATCTTATCATCATACCAATAGATACAGATAAAAGCATTTGACAAGATCTAGCATCATTCATAAAAGGAGTAGAGGGGGACTTCTTGAACTTGATAAAGAATATCTACAAAAAAGTGAACAAGGGTCGCCTTTAGGGTCCACAGATCAGAAGCCTGTTATAGATGTTTGGATGGGTGTCTGCAATCACTTTTAAATACTTGAAGAAGTGGCATGGTCTTACGCTTTTTTTAATTACTTATTGAATGCAACATCAGAAAATGCCATTAAACTGTATTTAATATTTAATAAGCTTAACACCATTGTTCAGAAACATTGTTATAAAAGGAAACATTTCTTTAGATCTAGGGTATCATACCTGGAAGTGAATGGCTTGTATAGACTGTAAGGTTGTTGGAGGTTATTGTTGGAGGAAGTGGTTTAAGGCCCTGAAAGGTCAGAGTTGTGTAAGTATCATTTCCATATATCTTCAAAATTGCTAACTAAGGCATGAGTTGTTTCGTTCAGAGTGACAGTTTAAACAAGTAATCAAAGTGTTGGTAAATGGAGTAAATTATCATAGGAGGTGGTGGACAAAGCAGAGATGAAGGGCAGAGGGTGACGAATGTTCTGACGTCAGAATTCCAGCTAGTGGATTTCCCAGCTGGGGGGCGGGGTGAGTAGTCTGCAAATAGCCACGTGGCATAAGAAGACACTTTGTAGGATGAGACATGGGCTGAAGAAGAAGAAAACAGCCGTCGCTTGAGAGCCTGGCAAGGGAGTTGGCGTCTTCAGAGAAAAGGCTCCTTTAAGAGCAAAAACTCAAGAATGTTCTTGAAATAGATTAAAGACAGAGATGACGTTTTTTCATAAAATGCTATTCATAAACAACCCGTATAAGAGGTGAGGAAAGGAGATGGCCCAAAGACATCAGAAGCCTTACAAAGACCAGAACGTGGGGTGCGTGGTGATCTGGGGTTCCGGGTGCTGTTTTGGTGACTGAACAAAAGAAGGCAGAATAAGAGGGACCCAACAGATTCAGGGTGGAGACTGGTGTCAAGCAAGGGGCAGGAAGGGACAGTTTCTCTGTCTTGGCCTTGGTCCCTGATGAATATAAACTCTGACTGCCCACTATTCTCAGGTAAATCTTCCTGAAGGACTCTGCCTTATTCTCAGAGTACGTGTTCACATTGGTACAAGAGTGAAATATAGCATGCGTGCCACAGTCTTATAAATCATCTCATCAAAAGTGGCGCTGCTTCCTAGATAAAGCTTTTAATAGAACAGAGGAGGTTGTATACACGCGAGATTTAAGGTACCGCATAACATCTCAACCAAACTTCCTAGTCTGTTCTTTTTTTAGGTGTATTTATTTTTGAGATAGAGACAGAACATGAGCAGGGAAGGGGCAGAGAGAGAGGGGGACACGGAATCCGAAGCAGGCTCCAGGCTCTGAGCTGTCAGCACAGAGCCCCACACGGAGCTTGAGCTCAAGGACCGTGAGATCATGACGTGAGTGAGTCGCAGTCAGACGCTTAACCTGAGTCACCCAGGGGCCCCCAAATTTCCTAGTTTTAAAAATGTGGACATTGAGCTTAAGTAACAAACAATTTTAAAATTGCTCATTTTTCAAGTACTTAAAACTAAATAGGAGAATATGTTTCTCTCTTGGATTGTGCCCAATTTTCCACTCTATGCAGAACGTGTGATATAATTATGTGGTTAGGTGCTTAGTTCTATAATAAAAAGATATCCACGTTTTACATTTTAAAATCAAGTAACAATTAAGCTATGAATTTCATGCTACTGTTACCTCTAGTATAATTGCCAGACAATTTTCAGGCCATAAATAACCCTACAATTACTTAATGCTTTTTTATCGTCTATCGTCTACATGGCAACAATTACATTATTACAGAATAATTACATGAATTACTTTATTTGTAATTACCATAAAAAGACATTATTCCGGCACTTTATTCAAAGCACAAAGACTAAATACAATGTGTGTGATGCTGAGAATTTGATCCACTGTCGGGAAATTACAGGATATTAAACCTGCATGTTTTATCACATATTTGAAGAAACACATATGTGAGTCATTTGCAAACACTGTTCTTTTAGTGCTTTAAAATATACTTGGTTAATAGGAAAAGAAAATTTCTTAATCCATTTCATAATTTTCCTTTGTGTGGCCCTTTGCAAGAAGGCTCTATGGAACCATTAAATGGCATGAATATAGTTTTAAGAACATAATAATTAGAGACTTTGTGCGTGACGAATAGGCTCCAAACAGTACATTTAAATGCTAAATATAATGGCATTTAAAAAAATAATTCAATAAGCTAATTTTACTGGAACCTCAGGATGCTTGAATGAAGCTAAATGTTACGATTTGGGGATTAAATTCAACCAGAACCATGAGTTTAATGAATTTTCATGATTTTTAGAAATCAGTTACCTCACTTGAATTGGGGATATAATCAAATAATTAAGGCACAATCGGAAGTGCTGCCATTTTTATCTTCTTTTGAGCAAGTGTCATAACACCTTTACCTATAGCACATCCTTAACAAGAGAGCCTTTTGATGAAAATGTTCATTTACCATCCAGTTTGGTTTTCTGTATAAAATTTTGTGGTCAATGAGGAAATAAAATATAATTCATTTTATTTATTTCATTTATTCATTTTATGTATTTATTTTTACTTAAGGAGAAGTCACAACCTCATCACTTATTGGCAAGAATAAAACTTTTTTGAGGGGCACTGGGTGGCTCAGTTGTTTAAGCACCTGACTTCAGCTCAGGTCATGATCTCATTTGTGTCTCTCTCTCTCTCTGCCCCATCCCTGTACACTCTCTGTCTCTCTCTCTCTCTCAAAAATAAATAAACATTAAAAATTTTTTAAAAAATAAATAAAACTTACTCTTTTGAGACTGCAGTTACTCACTTGAGACTCCAAAAGAATCCACATTTCCAGATGACTGTGTCATTCATTGCTTCCTGGCCTTTATGGTTACAGCACTGTGGTTCTTCAGAGCCCGGACTGCCTGCCTTCTGACATGTCCTCCTGAATCATCTACCGCGATTCCTGACCTTCACTCCTTTCTCATCAATCCCTTCCTCTTCCTTCTCCTCTTGTACAGTTAGAATGTGAGGTTTCTCTTGGGGTATCTGCAACAACTTCATCCTCAGATTTGGTTTTTCTCAGCTACTACTTGATCTTGGATGCTGCAAAAACTATCTGCATATCAGAAGCTGGGACCCTGCAGACACATGGTTTTGTGAAAAAAGACAGGATTTTCTCAGATTCCCAGACAGTGACTCTGATGACCTTTGGGTATAGACTCTTGTGCCTCCAGCCACCCTCTGATTCTGTTTTGCTTTACCGATTAGGTCTTCAGTGAGTCCAGAAGCTGGTCCCAGCTGAGTATCCTGTCCAGTTAGCTATGTGGAACCTGTTCCTAATGTTCCTAAAGGTCTGGTACTGATTCGTTACTCTCAGATTCTGTTGCAGACCCTACTTTAATTGGTGGCTGTGGAAATCCTTCTTCTGTTTGAGGGAGGGTTTCTATGGCTACATCTCATGGTGTAAAGGAGAATGCAGAATCGTAATGGTGGAAGAAAGCAGTGGATTATTCTTTATAGAGAAAGACTTTGTAGCAAGTCAGGTTCTTATTAGATTATTGATTTTCTCCCAAACTTTGGGGGAGTTTTTAAGACATTTAGATTAAAAATGCACATATATAGGAACACCTGGGCGGCTCGGTTGTTTAAGCATCCAACTCTTGATTTTGGCTGAGGTCATGATCTCAAAACCGTGAGATCGAGTCCCAGGTTGGTCTCTGTGCTGCGCATGGAGCCTGCTTAAGATTCTCTCTCTCTCTCTCTCTCTCTCTCTCTCTCTCTCTCTCTCTGTCTCCTCTGCTCCTCCCCCACTCATGCTCTCTCCCAAAAGAAAAAAGAAAAAATGAACATATATATTATAATGGAGAGTACAAAATTTACCTTGATTTTTAATACAGAACAAATTTTCAAAGACCTTTTATTCTTGTTGCAAGCCACCAAAATTCATGTCTCTAGGTCCTAGCAATAGCATTTGTTGTTTTCAGTGTCTGTAGGGATATTTAGAAAGTGATAGAGATACCAAGAATATCTCAGATGTGAGGATACTTTGTTGTGTTTTAAACATGCATTGTTACCTTGAGAACACTGTACTTCCTCTCTGGTCAAGTCCACCTGTGAAATTGTTGGAGGAAGTCATCAAGAGAACATGATTCCTGGTTGACCTACAAGTTGACCCTGAGCAATTGGAGACCCATCATCCCTCTCTTTTCCTTAGAGGGTACACTCTTTCCACTGTTCCTACAATAGGAACTGTTCCAAGGACATGGCTTTGAGAGAGTAAGTTTTTTTGAGACCATCTGGACTGAATCTGTAACTGAACAAGGTTAAAGTCTCTAAATAAACTTTTAAGATTCTGGTGGGCACATGCCCACCAGAATGAATGAGATCCATTCATCTTGTGGCCACCAAGACAATGCCCCAGATGTAAATTCCCTTGCTATTTAAACCGGCTGTCTACCAATATGGAGTAGCCTGCCTCTTTCTTTGGTTTCTCAAGGCCTCATCTGTAGGGGTCCAGTTTCGGATTTTACTTGTGAAGCTCTTAAGGATTGCAGACCAGCAGAAAGGAGTATCACAGCATAACTTCTCAGCATGCTTCCAGCCCTGATGGCCTCTGGTTGTACTTAGGGTATGGTGGTGACATGGGACAGAAGGGCTCATCAGAGCAAGAAATGGGTCTTAGCCCATTTGGTATAAGATAGCTTCTGACTGTCTGGTGAGTTGTTAACTGTGATGCTTAATTTTATATGGCAACTTGACTGGAGTGTAATGCCCAGATAATTGGTCAGACAGTATTTTGGATGTTTCTGTGAGAGTGCTTTTGGAAGAGATTTACAGTTAAATCAGTGGACTCTGAGTAAAGCAGATAATTCTCCAAAATGCGAGTGGGCCTCTCATCCAATCAGTTGACAACCTGGATAGAACAAAACGCTGACGTCTTCCAACAAGAGGGATTTCTGTAAGCAGATGGCCTTCAGACTTTGTCTGCAACATTGATCCTGCCGGCCTCTCCATCAGATTTTGGATTCACCAAGCCATCACAATCATATGCACCAATTCCTTAAATACACACACACACACACACACACACACACACACACACACACACAATCAGTTATGTGTCTTTGAAGCATCTTGACTAATATAGGAAACCAGTTTCAGGGTTGACACCATGTGAAAGTTGTTCGCTAAGCTGGGCTTAAAAAAAGACAGCAGTGTTATGTGAATTGAGTGAGTGTCTTGGGTTAAAGTCTAGAAAAGTCTAGAAGAGCCAAGTGTCAATGCATATATGATTCTTGGGCTTGGAAGACCTAATTGGATTGGAAAGACCTAATCAGGTCCTGAGGCTTATGCCTATAGATCCAGCCTTGGTTTAACCATGGCCAACCCTGGTCAAGGCATGCACTCCTGCAGAGGGAGTCGAAACTGAATCTAACCGGGAGGAAACATCAAATTAAATTGAGGGGCAGTCTGTAAAATAACTGGTATGTAATCTTTAAAGGTATCTAGGTCAAAAAAAATCAATAAAAAACTGAAAAAGGAGACCAAACAAACATAGAATAATTAAGTGAAATGCAGTATATGGTTTGGAATTGATTTCTTTTCTTACAAAAGACATTATCAGAACCGCTGGCAAAACTTGAACAAGGTCTGAGGATTAAAAGGTAATAATGATTCGTTATTAACTTCCTGATTTTGAAAGCTAAGTTGAAGTGATCTAAGAAAAAGTTCTTATTTGTAGGAAAATACATTAAAGTATTTGGTTTTAATGAGACATCATGCCGGCAGCCTATTATCAGATGGTTCAGAGGAAAAAAAAAAAAACTTTTTACAGTACTTGTAACTTTTTAGGAAGTTTATAACCATTTAACAAAAATAATTTTATTCAAAAAAAGAAATATGTTTATAGTACTACGAGACTAAAAGAAAAACAAACAAATGAAAACAGTGTGAGACGCCAGTCAGAGTGGCCAAAATGAAGAAATCAGGAGACTATAGATGCTGGAGAGGATGTGGAGAAACGGGAACCCTCTTGCACTGTTGGTGGGAATGCAAATTGGTGCAGCCGCTCTGGAAAGCAGTGTGGAGGTTCCTCAGAAAATTAAAAATAGACCTACCCTATGACCCAGCAATAGCACTGCTAGAAATTTATCCAAGGGATACAGGAGTACTGATGCATAGGGGCACTTGTACCCCAATGTTTATAGCAGCACTCTCAACAATAGCCAAATTATGGAAAGAGCCTAAATGTCCATCAACTGATGAATGGATAAAGAAATTGTGGTTTATATACACAATGGAATACTACGTGGCAATGAGAAAAAATGAAATATGGCCTTTTGTAGGAACGTGGATGGAACTGGAGAGTGTGATGCTAAGTGAAATAAGCCATACAGAGAAAGACAGATACCATATGGTTTCACTCTTATGTGGATCCTGAGAAACGTAACAGAAACCCATGGGGGAGGGGAAGGAAAAAAAAAAAAAGAGGTTAGAGTGGGAGAGAGCCAAAGCATAAGAGACTGTTAAAAACTGAGAACAAACTGAGGGTTGATGGGGGGGGGGGGGGGAGGGAGGGCAGGGTGGGTGATGGGTATTGAGGAGGGCACTTTTTGGGATGAGCACTGGGTGTTGTATGGAAACCAATTTGACAGTAAATTTCATATATTAAAAAAAAATAAAAAAAAAAAAGAAAGAAAACAGTGTGAGATGTTTCTAACACTCTGAGATGGAAAAATGTACTGCCCAACATTGTACAGTTCCAATCTTACTTTAGATTAGTAGCTGAGTTCTCTCAGCCCAAACTCTTGGCTTGTGCATTGAAATCTGCTGTAAAGAGAAAACGTTTCTTCATGAAGAGTTTCTGAACTGCCCTCTGAATGAATCCAATCATGGAGATACATTTCAAAATGTAATTTCTACCTGATCATTCTGTTGTTTTTGATGACATCTCTTTCTGCTTGTACGAATCTGAGTCACAGAATGTAAGCTTTGGGGCTCTATGCCTCTGTGTCCTTGTCCAACATGTCTTCATGGAAAAGACAGGAAATGATGCCAAGCCCAGTTCGTGTTAACAATTCGGTTATTTATTTATTGTTTAAGTGATCATATTATAGTATGGTTACAGAACAGTAAATAACAGAGTCCCTTCCCTGTGGTACCCCACAGTCAGTGTGCTAGAGAGATACGCAGGCAGGAAAGGGCAGATCAGAGTGAAAAGCACCAGGATAAAGATAGCGTGTCCTACGACAGCTCAAAGTCAAACCAAAAAGCCACTTGGTGAAAGACGTCAAAAGAAGCGGGTATTTGAGCTAGGTATTGTAAATGGTTAGACGGTAGATCTTAAAGACACCAGTTCAGCCTTCACTTCTCTACTTAACACTTGTGTCACCTGAGGAAAATAACTTTATTTCACTGAAGCTCAGTCTAATTACCTGTAACACAATGTTCAAGACCTATTAGAACTGTTTTGAAGATTTTCTGAAATCAAGCCTATGAAGAAGTTTCCAAATGAAATGTAGTCACCAAATAAATTGTATCTTAATCTGAGGTGCCTGTGGGGAAAATAAAGAGAGCTTTTGCAAAGTGTGAAGGTTGGAAAAGATATTGGTGAAGCAAAAAACATTTATGTAGCTGTCCTTAATCTAATGTGAATACAAATATCTCTGTGGCTGTTTGTACATATCTTCAGTCTTGGTAATGGCCATATCACTAGACGCTATGATTTCCAAGATGTGGGTCTGAATTTTAAAGTACCTCACAGGTAATTCTGATGTAGAGTGATAATAATAGCTACATTTTTGAAAATCCACCATATGCTAGAAGCTTTGCATGCATGCATTATTAATAATTCTATGCCCATCTTGTAAATTAGGCATGCTTATCTTTATTTAAATTTTTTTTTAACATTTGTTCATTTTTGAAAGACAGAGAGAGACAGAGTGCAAACGGGGGAGGGCTAGAGAGAGAGGGAGACACAGAATCCGAAGCAGGCTCCAGGCTTCGAGCTGTCAGCACAGGGACCAATGTGGGGCTCGAACTCAAGGACCGCAAGATCATGACCTGAGCCAAAGTTGGCTGCTTAGCCGACTGAGCCACCCAGGTGCCCCATGCTTAGCTTTATTTAAAACACAATAATATAGGGTCTCCATGAGGCCACGCACTTGTCTTTGGTCAGACAGATATTGAGAAGTTGGGGTCCCATTGTTGATCTGTGTAACCACAAAGACTGTGCCAATTTTAATTCCACCCAACACTCTCTAGTTATTAAATTGAACACATAATCCACAGAGAGGATTATAAAGTGAACCAGAATGGGAAGCAGAAAATAAATACTGACGTTTCAGTGAATACAAAATATTGATTATTAAGGATCTCATTCCGTACTTTCAGATGAGCTGTTATTTATGCCAACAGATGTTTCCTCTTTACAAACCACATCAAAAAGACTGAAGATAATATATGCTAATTACTCTAGCTTCCTGTCTCACGGTTCCTGAAGGTGGAACTGTTAGTAGAACCCAAAATATATTTATTTTTAGGTATAGGAGTTAAGACAGTGTATTCAAATGGAGTGCCTTGGTGGCTCAGTCAGTTAAGCATCTGACTCTTGATTTTTGGCTCAGGTCATTTTCTCACTGTTCTGCGTTCAGGCGCCCTGAGTTGAGCTCTGCACTGGCAGTGCGGGACCTACTTGGGATTCTCTCCCTCCCTCTCTCTACCCCTCCCCTGCTCACTCTCTCTCTCTTACAAATAAATAAATAAATAAACTTAAAATATATATATACACACACACACACACACACACACACACACACACACACACTTAGGGGCACCTCAGTGGCTCAGTTGGTTAAACATCCAACTTTGGCTCAGGTCATGATCTCATGGTTCGTGGCTTTGAGCCCCACATTGGGCCCCATGCTGGTGGTGCAGAGCCTACTTGGAATTTTCTCTCTCCCTCTGTCTCTCTGCTCCTCCCCCACTTGCACTCTCTCTCAAAACTAAAAAAAAGAAAACTTAAAAAAATATATATATATTTAAATAAGACAATATATTCAAATTAAGATATTTTTGTAATAAAAAAGTCACACTTTATATGTTTCAGAAATTGTTTAAATTTTTTTCAGTGCTCTGAAAACTGTATACTTATATTTTTGATTGAAGCTGATAATCATGTTTGTTATGATTAATGTTTACACAAACTCTGTGGCATTTATTTTTCTGATGATTTCTCATTATGGATATGTAATTGAGTTTCCAGATAGAATTTAATAAATATTTACAGCTTAAAAAATATTTTATATTCTATAATAAGCTTTTATGAACTCTTTCTATGTTAAAAAGTAAATTTTCTAAATTTATATTATAGCATATAATTCCTATACTATCCCCTATTCATTGTTATAAACCAAAATGGCCATACTAGGCACCAGCACTCACAAGCTAGACATTGCCTCCCCCAGTTGAGAGCCATCACCTCAGAGCTAGACATGTAAGGGTCCCTGTTGTCTTTCCTACCTCAACAGAGCCCCAGATCTTGTATCCCCGCCCCTTATAATTTTGAAGATTTAAGTAGTTTAGGTGTAAAGATAGAAATTCACCTTCACTGTAGTCAAGTTAGCATGCACTAAGCTCCCGTACCATTTAGTTTTCTCTCATATTTTGGGACCTTGGGTACTTCCATTCTCTCCTTGTAAACTCAGATGTGTATGCAAATGAATATTCTGTATTTTATCCAGCTTTTCAAGTGTATTGCTCCTCCCGCCAAGCAGTGCCCTCTCCACAGACATTCATTGATTCCTTCTGTGCCTTATGTGATATTTTTTGAAGGATGGATCTGACGCACGTGTTTCCATGGAGACAGTGTAGCACAATGTAGCATGGTAGAAAGAACATGTGTTTTCTAGTTGGTAGAAAAAGTGTGCAAGTTCTGTATAAGTTGGTATGATCTTGGGCAAGTTCTTAGCACCCTTGCAGGCTTGTTTGGAAAACTAGAGCTGATGTATTTAAGGGGTGTCACAAAAACTTAGTTTATCGCCCTGATAAACAGGATGAACTTATTCCCTAGTTTGTCTGGATCAGATCCAGTTTTTACTGATGTCTTGGTACATGTTTAACCCTGCCCCACCTTCCACTTTCAAGTGTATCACAGGTAGGTGCTAAATTATGACTACTAATTTATTATAAGGCTACTAATAAAACACGTATTTTGTCATAATTGTGTTTGTTGAATTTGACCAACATAGTTTTGGGGAAAAATATCCTTTCAGTTTTTTTTTTTTTTTTTTAATCGTGGTTCCATTGCTCTTAGCTAGTGGCATCATGGCCTGAGGATTTGCTTTTTTAATGCTCATCTCTCCAGACCGAATGACTGAAAATTCCGTGTATGAATTAAGTAATTAGTAATTATGCTAGAAATTACTGCGGCAAAATGTAATCAATTATACTTTCAGGCTTTGTAATAAAGCTCTATGTTTTAAAAATTCATGAGCATGTTTTTTGCAAAATACACATTGGTCTGTTTTTATAAACCAGTTATTTACAGATCCTCTGTCTTTGATTGCATATTTGATAAGCAGGAGTAAGTCCATACTCTGCAGAAAACACAGAACAGCTTGGAGGATCTGGGCTGTGGGGTAGAATGGGAGATGCAACGAAATAATCCACTGGAAGAAACATAGAGCGAGGCCATGGTCAGATCTTTTGAAACTCTGGTGCTCCTGTTTCTAAAAGTGAGATATCAAGGTCAATAAAGAAAAGACATGTTGTTGCCCTAGCATTAAACAGAAAATAATTCATCCAATACATCATATTGACACAGGACATCTCAGGTCAGTAGTAGTATGTCTCCTGGAGGGAAGTTGGGGGATAAATGTGTTTTATGCACAGATGACCTTATTTGATGATGACTTTATCTTATTCTTCAGTCATCCTAGAATTATGATACACTGAATTTGGAATACTAATATTTCATTTCATTAGTCATTTTAGGAGCACTGGTGTGCTAGAAACCAAAGCTGTGTCGAACAAGAAACTGTGCCCTTCAAGTATATGGAAATGATCTAATGCTTTCACTATGTTTATTCAGAATCACTGACCTTCTGTCACCTTCAGGTAAAGTGGCATCTTTAAGGGTACTGACTACTTGATATAAATCTGTCTTACACATTTTATGAACCTTATATCAGAACCTCTTGGAGACAAAAGTATCATGACCATATTAATAGATGAAGGAGTTGTGTCTGAGAGGAATAAAATAATTTTCTGTTTACATACTGTTTGCAGCAAAGTTGGATTTTGAATCCACGTTAATAAAAACTATGCCCATTAATTTGTACTCTTGGAATATCTCTGGTCAGGAAGGAGAAGTGATTTATAATCCCTCAAGGAAATTAAACACAAAGCACCTCAGCGTGATAATGTTCATATCTGTGTTATAAGTATAACTGAATTATTACCTGAAGAGTTGGACCTGGAATGAGAGGTTGACAGACTCCAGTCTAACTGGATAAGGATTGCAATGATAAGTGGGTTTTTGCAACATCCAAAAGATTATAAAGGTGTGTGTGTGTGTGTGTGTGTGTGTGTGTGTGTGTGTGTGTTTACACCCACAGCACACATAGGGTGGTTTCTGGATTGAATTAATCTACAGTTTTACAGCTGAGAAAACTGAGCTAATTGTTTTCATCAGAGAGACATAGTAATTGTTAAAGTTAGAATTTGAATGCCCATCTCTCTTACACAGAAATCCTTGGATCGTCACCATTTATAAATGCAAAAAATATTTTCTGAGCACGTAACCCATATAATATATAAGCAATACAATGCAGCAGTTAGATAAGAACCCCTGCTCTCTTTGGGGGAAATAGGAAACATAAATAAATAAAGCAGGCAGTAGGTTCAATGGTGAGACACTGAGTGTTGTGTATATAAAGGCGGGATGTGGATGAGTGCTGAGCACGGAGAGCAGCAAATACAGAGGACTGTGAGCTGGGTAACCCCTGGCGTGTTTGAAAATGGCAGAGACATAGGGGCGCCTGGGTGGCTCAGTCGGTTAAGCGTCCGACTTCGGCTCAGGTCACGATCTCGCGGTCCGTGAGTTCGAGCCCTGCGTCGGGCTCTGGGCTGATGGCTCAGAGCCTGGAGCCTGCTTCCGATTCTGTGTCTCCCTCTCTCTCTGCCCCTCCCCCGTTCATGCTCTGTCTCCTTCTGTCTCAAAAATGAATAAACGTTAAAAAAAAAAAAATTAGAAAATGGCAGAGACGTAGAGCTGTGGTAAGTGACGGGTCACAGAGGGATCACAGAACAGTCTTTGTGAGAACATGCAGCCCATTGGAATGGCATTGTGGTTTACTTAAAAATGGGAGGCGTCTGGAAGCTTTGGATGTGAGTGCCAAGATCTGGCTTAAGTCTTGAAAGAAAGAAGCCGGGTAGAAGTTATGTTGAGCAAAGGCTAATGTGAGGGAAAGGCAAACAAATAAGACCAGTTAACCAGTTATTACGATAATTCTACTGAGAGATGCTAATGGCCAGGAGCAAGGTGATGACACCGAGTGTCCACCGTACGAATGCACCTTCCAGATCTCTGACCACTGGGAGCACTCCAAAATCCATCACTGGTCTTCAGCAGGGCCACGTTTCCCATGGACTGGCCAGCCAATGACTGAGTGTGGTAGAGATTCTAAGGCAAGCTCATTTCTGGGCAAGGCAGAAATCCCCTAGCAGGTAACTTTGGCTTAAAGACCCTCCAGTGGCCTCGCCAAGCTCCCTTTAGAATTGTTGTGCAGTCAGACCACTCAGCCCCAACTTCTCTTCTTTTCTTTCTCCTTCGCATGGAGTCAGAACTGCATGTTTTTCTGCCTGTTTCTCCAGCCTTCATTCTCATTTTGTCTCAAGGACTTGTTCCCTAATACATTTGCATGTTTAATTTTATCTTGATATCTGATTCTCAGAGGACCCCAACTAACACATAATGAGTGTGAGAAGTAGTAGAATATTGGATGTATTTTAAATATGGCGACTGCATATGGTGTGTTAGAAAAAGAGAGTCAAGGATGAATCCAATGTTTTCTTTTTTGTTGTTGTTGTTGTTGTTGTTTTTTTACTTGAGCACCTGGGAAGGTAGGGTTGATATCAACTAAGATGATTAAGAGTGAGGAGGGCATGATTAGAATGAAAAGAAGCGTATGTTAATGGTTTGAAAGGACTACAAAAAAGTCAAGTGGACATACTAGTTAAGGCGGTTGGAGATATAATCTTGAGTTTGAGTTTGGAGATTGGATCCATTTTCGAGGTATAAATATAGACGTCAACATATATGGGTGGTATTCAATAACATAATACTGGATGGGGTCAAAGAGAAGTTGAGTTCTGGACCATAGGAGAGAAAGAGAGATGGGGAGAGAGAGGGAGATGAGTTTCCAAACAATAAACACTGGGCAGTCCAAAATTTAGCAATCAAAAATGTAAGGAAGAACTATCAAAGGAAATTAAAAAGGAGTGGCAGTAGGTAGGAAGAAAACAAGAGTATATGAGGACCTAGAAGCTTTCAGTTTATTTCCAAGTCCAATATGCTGAGCTCTAAAAATGTAAAGGTTTAGCATTTTCTTCAGAACAATTCCAGGCTTTAAAATATGTATGTATCTCACTTTACCTGCAGGCAAACAGTTTCCTTCCCAGTAAGCAAAAATTCAAAGCTAACTTGTGTCAATCAAACAATTAGAGAATATAACTGAAGTGATTATGTAATCTTTTAACTGATGTACCTGCTCTTGGATCATTCTCAGCAACTTAATACAGTTTAAGTTTGCCTCCGTCATGTGTGTATACATTTGTGATTTTAGTTATGTGAGGTAAGGTTTTTAAATCCAAATGACAAGGATGTCTACAGTTCACTTTACATCATTTGAATGCTGGTTCAAGAGAATCCTGAGACATTATCTCAGTAACCTCTTACTGAGAAGTGTGATAGTGATATTGTTTTTAGTTGACCATATCTCAAGAATTATAAGTGAATAGTATTGCTACCATCAGTCCTCGTCATGGAAAATTGTATTCTCTGTTTTATAGACATATCTAGAGAGGGATGGAATCTACTTACTGGAAGTCTATTTCAGTGAGAGACAAAGGGATACCCTAAACAGAAACAAACTTTAAGTAAGCCTCAATATGTAAAAATTTGGTTGACAAGAATTATGCCAGCGTTAGGAATAACGATCTGTTGGTTTCTCAGATGTCGTGTGAACTTTTCTCCTCATAAGACTTTTGATCACTATGGTGTCCTGCAAAAAACGTTCTAGCTTCCTTTCTTGCTAACCTAATTCTCATTGACCTTTCTGATATTGGATTAGTTATCACCTTATCAGAGGAATTTCCTGAACTTCAATAGTGTTTTTAGTTTTGAAGGATGGTAAAGAATGTCTTACCCTTTGTAGCATTCAATAAAACTTTATTTTCACATTTTTGTGTGAAATAGTTAGATTGCTGCTTGTTTTACCCACAAAGAAATAAACTCCATGGAGTGAGGAACATATCCCTTTTCCTTCAGGATCCACCATACAATAGACCCTTTAAATATTTATTGAATCAATTTATGGTTTTTTTAAAATTCAGATTTTTACCTTCCCTAGACAGAATCCCTGAACTAAAAGTTATGTCCTAGAAAAAGTTATTGCCATAAAATTAATGAAAATCAAAGACTTTAAATTTTTTTTATGATCTATAGAACATTAAGTGTGTAAGTTACCAGTATCTCTAGCACTGATGAGAAGGGGTTTGGCAGTGGGGGGCGGGGGGCAGAGAACACACATTTTGGTGGTATGTGACAGACACTGAAGGTGTTTTTGATGTCCTCAGCCTTAGACAACTTCATCACAGCCATGCGTAGGAAGAAAGCACCAATGCTGGAAATCAGGAGGATGCCATAATCTGTAGGTTCTGTACAGCACAATGAAAAACGTTGGATAGGCTGTTCACAGGAGTAAAGTCCTGAGAGAAAATTGCTGATTTGTGGCTGTTATGGAAATGTTATTCTTGCCACCCAGGAGAAGAAATATTATCCTTGTGCCTCTAGAATGTGTGGAACCCGAAGTTTCTATAAATATTGTATTAGTTTCCTGGGGTTTCTGTTAAAAAAAAAAGTACCACAAATTGACTGGCATAGACAACAGAAATCTATTGTCTCATGGTTCTGGAAGCTAGGAATCAGAGGTCAAAGTGTTGGCAGGGCTGTTCTCTGAAGACTCCGGGGAAGGATCTGGTCCATGCCTCTCTCTTAGCTTCTGGAAGTTTCTTGGCTTGTGGAAGCATACCTTACATTTTTACATGGTGCATTCTTCCTGTGTATGTATGTGTGTGCGTGTGTGTGTCCAAATTTCTACTTTTTACAAGATACTAGCCATCTGGGGTTAAGACCCACCCTACCCAAGTATAACCTCATTTTAACTAATTACATCTGCAGTGACCCTGTTTCCAAATAAGGTCACATTCTGAGGTACTAGGGGTAAGGATTTAAACATACAATTTTCGGGGGAGGGCTGAATGGAGGTGGCCTGGTGCTATTCAACCCATCACAGGTAAGAAAGTAAGCATTTCTTTAGAATTAAACAATGATAGTAGTTGAGAAAGCAAAAATATATTAAAATCCAGAAAATAAGATGATATTTTTATTAAATAACTACTTGACATACCTCTATAATTTTCCTCTTTTTTTTTGCTGCAAAAATTTTGCTTAATAATATTACAAGGAAATGCTTAATATCATTTTTAAGAGAAATAGATAATTCCATCGTTCCTATAACATGGTTGATAGTAAATATTTTTATTATGGGTAGTTTAATTTTTTTCAGTAGTGATGAGTTTTAAATACTAATTGAATTGTTGATATGTATTCATTAGTTGGATGCTACTCGTCTCATTCTGGTGGCTTAATTAATATTGTATTTTGCTGGCACTATTTTATGTCGAATCAGCAAGAAATTTAAACCAAGAATTCTGATCTATTTCATGAAGTTGGCATGTAAAGAAAATCTTTGCGTGTGAAGGGGAATAGAATTTGCAACCCTGAAATATGCCTCTTTGGCATGAGGATTATTTTGAGGCTGTTTAATTTTGGAAGTGCAGACACAGGAGAAGCTTTGAAAACCCAGTTGAAGTTACCCTTTTGTAAAAGAAATTTACATTATGAGGGAAATCTTCATCTGTCTCTGTACAATGGAGAAAAGGATGACTCATATCTAGAAACTCTTAATCAGTGGAGAAGGCAATGACTTCGATCTGCAAAACATCCATACCTTTCTTACCTGTTCCTGTGCTTTTCCTGGTAGTGTCTCATTAAAAGGACTTCCCCTGGGGTGCCTGGGGGGCTCAGTAGGCTGAGCATCAGACTCTCAGGTCTCTTGATTTCAGTAGTGGTCATGGTGCTGCTGAGCTCAGAGCCTGCTGGGGACCCTCTCTCTCTCTCTCTCTCTCTCTCTCTCTCTCTCTCTCATTCTCTCTCTTTCTCTCTGCCCCTCTCCTTCACACACACACACACACACACACACTCTTTCTCTCTAATAAAAAATAAAATAAAATAAAAATAAATAATAAGACATCCCCTAACCCCACATCACTGTTCTTTTGTTATTGGATGAAGATGATATTTAATGAGAAGACCTGGGACCTTTACAAAATTACTCAGTTTTCCTCTCCCATGTAAACAGGAGGTATACATGTTATTAAACTTCTGTTTCGTTTTCTTCTGTTACTCTGTCCTTTATTTCAGGGGTCTCAGCCAAGAACCTAGAAGGGTAGAGGGAACATTATTTTTTCTCTCCTACACACACATACTAATACATTTATGATTTTCTATGCTTTGTGACTGATAATTGGTCATGAGCATGCTCCAAAGGCACACACACAAGTTGTGTCTCCAATGTCAGCTTTATTCAATAATAAAGCAAAGTTAATCATAATTTATAAAGCAGGTTCAGGATTCCAAACTCAATGACGTTTCACCGTGAGATTGAACTTGGCTTCTTACACAGCACACAGAGCAGGACATAAGGCAAACCATACAATGAACAGGGTAGCAGAGGGTGTAGGAAGTTAAGGAACAAAAGGCAAAGTCGGCGTGTGGGCACACAGTTGAGATAAAGCCTGGGTCCCGTCCGGGTCAGCTCTCGGCACTTAACTGCTTATTATGTTCAAGCAGGGAAGGCTCTCGGTTCTGTTTGGAGATCAATCAGGCAGAGGCTCCCACGGCAGTTTTCTGTTTTACACTGGGAGGTCATGTCTGAAGAGTCTGACAGTTTGCTGCCCAAATCCTCCCCCTTTTAAAGGGATTTAATTGTCCTTGGGCCCCTGCAGACCTCCTCTGCTTCTGCTTGTTATCACTTCTGGAGTGTCAGCCGATGCGGGGCCCGGTCACATCTCCTCGAGGTAGTACCTTGACCACTTGCATCACTGTTTGACATAACCCCCTGCTGGACATGAGAGACTCCATTTTGCCCCCTACGGTATTCCTAAACCCTCAAAAACAAGAAATAAAACAAAACACCTTTTCTTTGGGGCTACGTTTCAAATAAAATTGAGCTCTGTAGTTTATGATTATACATGTCTTGTAATTGGACGGTTTTCTACAGACCAGCTTCTGGCTCCATATGTGTTTCTCTTCCACGGTCCACAACACAGTTGTGATGCCAGGCACGGCACATTATGGTCATATTGTAAGACCTCTGGTCCTGGCCCCTTGTGTCAAATGCTGGGAAAGTGGACACAATGCATTGCCAATAGAGTATTCTGTTCTTATACACAGTCTAATTGCAACAAGTTAACTGTACAGGTAGGTTGTGATGAACCACATTCGTGAATTCCACTAAATCCAAACTACTTGTCCCCCCAACTTACCAGTTTCTTAGGGGAGATCTCCAAAAGATCAAGAGCCATTCACATGCCTCCAGCATAAAGAGAAATGTGAAGGGAGATCATTTAGAGCCTTCTTAACCAGCTGTGGTCCAAATATATCACTTGGAAAGTTTGGCAATACCTGAACAACCATGTGAATACATTGCTGGGGTCCTTCTAGGGAGAAGACCCGTTCAAGTCAAGGACTCTGAGGCTTAAGTTTTATGATCCTTCTGATTAAACCAGTTCTGCTCCCTGCTAGGAAATGTGGATGGTTTACAAAATGTACTTTTGCTTCAGCTGAAGCCAACACCACAATACCATGTGAGTCAAACATCATTAATATCCATATATTGAAGTGAAAAAGAATTATGCCATATCTGGGTGAACACATTGCCAACATTTCCGAGGGCAGTAGGTGAGTAGTCTGGGCTCTGTGGTCTTTTCATCCTGTCAGTGTATTTACCACTATCAGCACTGCCTCACTCATAATTCTGGAAGGGGGGTTTAGAAGGGAAGGTAGCTTCATTCACCTAGAAGATTACCAGCCAGAAGTGTTGAAACCTTTGACCAGCTATGCACAGATCTATGGAGATTCAGACCTTAGCCACCTTGGTTATGTCCTTAAGCTGGTGACTCTTGGCTACATGACAAAGCTGGAATAGGTTATGGAATTTTCAGAGCACTTAAAGAGAATTATATCTGTTTCCCAGGAAAATGAGCATACACATAAAATTTACATATGTAAATTTGAGGTGTTCTTGAGTGCCACCGAAACCCATTGATTAAAATAGTTTTCAAGGTCAGGGGCGCCTGGGTGGCTCAGTCGGTTGAGTGTCTGACTTCAGTCACAATCTCACACAGTTCGTGGGTTCCAGCCCCGCCTCAGGCTCTGTGCCACCCGCTTGCTCAGGGCCTGGAGCCTGCTTCAGATTCTGTGTCTCCTTCTCTCGCTCTCTGCCCCTCCCCCACTCACACTCTGTCTCTCAAATATAAATAAGTGTGAAAACAAACAAACAAAAAAAATAAATAGTGTTCAATGACCTTTGACCAAGAACTTCTGCTTTAATGTTGAGGGTAGGAAAACAAACAAGAGACAAGGTATTCCATTGGACTGGTTCTTCCCCATCGCTAATTCTTTGTCATAGATAAAGACGTGAGTTTTCAGATGGATATATTTTTATCTATCTATTTATCTATCTATCTATTTATTAAAGTTCATTTATTTTGAGAGAGAGAGAGAGAGGCCATGAGTGGGCGAGGGGCAGAGAGAGAGGAAGAGGGAGAATCCCAAGCAGGCTTCGTGTTGGCAGCCCCACGTATGGCTTGAACTCACAAACCATGAGATCATGATCTGAGCTGAAATCAAGAGCCGTTCACTTAACTAACTAAGCCACTCAGGCACCCTGAATATATTTTTATTAAAGTATTACAGCTACAACCAAGAAAATTAAAGGAAGTAAAATTACTCATAATTTTCTAAATTATCATTTACCAAATGCTTTCTCCTATAATCCCTATCAACATATACCAGATGAACATTTAAAAAAACTTTTTTTAAGTTTATTTATTTATTTTGAGAGAGAGAGAGAGAGAGAGAGAGAGAGCGAGCACAAGTGAGGAGGGGCAGAGATAGAAAGAGAGAGAGAAAATCCCAAGCAGGCTCCACACTGTTAGTGGAGAGCCTGATGTAAGGCTCCAACTCACAAACTGTGAGATTATGACCCAAGCTGAAATCAAGAGTCAGACTCTCAACTGAATGAGCCACTTGGGTGCCCTCAGATGAACATTTTATAAATAATTTCAGTATTGGTAAGTTTTCTCATTTTGTCTTAACAATTCTCTTGCTTTTTGGGGTCTTGTAACTGGCCTTTTTTTTTTTTTTTAAGGAAATCTTCTTAAGATACCTATTAGAAATCCAAAGAAAGTAGTCTTATTATTGCTTAACTTTTCCCCCAAAATATAAGACAAACTCTAAGTTCCTAAACTATACAACTTAGGGGAGAAAATAACATGATCTCATCTTAAGTACTGGTTAGTTTTCCTTTTAAGTCTTTATTGTGACCAGAGTGGATTGGAATTGACCTAAATCATCGTGAGGTCCCATTCCCTTTGCCAATGAATGGTGTAGGAAGGGTATTTTGTTTGGTTTGGTCTGGTGTCAAAATGAGCCAAACAGAACCAATCATCTTTCTTTCTTTTCTTTCTTTTATTCTGCTGAATGTTGTGTCTTCACCTGATACCCAGAATCGCTATAGGCCTCTTTCTCTCATGAGGTGAATTACCTTGAGAGAGAACATATGGAGAGTGGCAGGGCGGAAATACAAGAAGAACCCAAGATTTGATAAGATTTGATGATTTCACAGACCCCCCCCCCCAATTAACTGGTCCTATGATTGCTCTACCCCTCAAATTGTCCAGATGAGACCCATTAAGTCATCATTTCAATTTAGGCCATTTTGGGGTCGAATTTTCTTTTATTTGCTTCCAAAAAGCATCACAGCTAATGTCTCCTCACTGCTTCCTGAGAAAGGCAAAAAGTTCTTAGGGGTGACAAATGGAACTTTACTGATTCGATAATAGTTAATGGTTGCTCTTTCTTGGTGGTTTATATACTTGGCTTGGTAGATTCCTTGCTCAATAGCTGAGAAGATGAAATGACTTTTCTTGAAGCCCAAAAATGATATCAAAGATATTATCACCTACGATGACATTTTTTGTGGCCTTCATTTTTCTCAGCTGCAAGTGGTGAAAAATCCTTTTCTGAAGGAGATAATCGTGGTCAGAATGGATTGCAATTCCAATGTCTGAATTGTCCAGTGATTTGTACAAAAAGCTGCAGTGAGGTGATCCCTCTTTTTTGTAGCATCAGGAGGACTAAGTTTCAAATAGCTCCGTTATGATGGCTTTAAATACATATTTGATTCAAGGCTCCCCTGGGTAAGGAAATGTTTCAGGTCAAAAGTTTATATTGAGCCCCACAGAAGCGTAATGTGCCCGGAATGTATTCTGCATAATAGATATTTGAAGATCACTGGCTTCTAGTCCAGATTCCCCTACTTCTTAGAAAGTGACTATCTTTTCGAATCTCAATACTTGCTTATATAATATGAGGACGTTTCTAATTCATCTCAAAGTCCTTCATGCCTTTCCAAAAGCGTTGTATCATTTGACATTTTCCACTATAATACTTTATAATAAAGCGTGCCAGCTAAATGGAGTTTTAAAGATAACTACGTCTTATCAAAAAATACCATGTACATTATATTAACACTTGCCTTGAAATCTCCAAGAAAGATTTTAATATATATTTCCCTGGCATTGTAAAGCCTTCACAGTCATAATTATGTTAACATTTCATTTTTATGTTATTTTGTAGCATGACAATTAGGTTGGTACATGAAAGAATATATATATATGTATATATACATATATATATATATATACACACACACATATACAAAGATATATATACATAATATATATACATTTATATAACTTATATTTATCTATATTTAAATATGTTTATAATATTTATTAAGATATATGTATACATAAGATATAGATCTATATATAGATATACAGTCTATATCTGTATAGAGTTCCCTTTATTCTCTCTCTTCTCTACTGTGGCACTGAGCTGCTATCAATTATTTTTTACTGCCGTTATAACCCATCAGTATGTTTCTAATCTGTTTTTAGTTTTTATTGAGTTAGAAAACAATGTGGCTGGTCAAAGTCATGTAGGAGTATGCAAAAACAGGCATTTTTAAAAAGATAAAGTGCAGCAAAGGCGTTCCAGCAGCATTTCGGGCACCCTGACACCTACCTCACTGTATGGCCAGGTGGGTGACCTCTGGGTCAGTGTCTGCAGCTTTCTTTCGGAAATCCTGAAGCTTGCTAATACTTCCTTTTAGTGTGTACTTTAAAAAAAAATAATTAACTGTATGCTTTTTGGGGTGCGTGGCTGGCTCAGTGGGTGGAGCATGAGACTCTTCATCTTGGGGTCATGGGTTCGAGGCCCACGTTGGGTGTAGAGGGTAGTTAAAAAATAAAAGTCTTTAACTTATGCTTTTTAAAAATGTTTATTTTTGAGAGAGAGCATGAGTGAGGGAGGAGCAGAGAGAGAGGGGGACAGAGAATCTGAAGCGGGCTTCGTACTAACCACGAGATCATGACCTGATAGGAAGTCGGACGCTCAACTGCCCGAGCCACCCAGGCGCCCCTCACTGTACAACCTCTTTCGTGGTATGGAATTTTTTAAGTGAAAATATTATCAAATAATGTGAAATGATTAATTGTTATTTACCTCTCTGTGTTTGTGATGGCAATCTTCAGCCTCCACATTTCACACATACTTCCTTTTAGTTCTAACTTCCCACATTTTCCGTTGAGGTGTCCAACCGGCATCCTGATTGCATTTGTGTGTCAGATGTTCTGCGATCCAAGTTGTTTGGTATAATAGGTGGTTCAAAAGCACTACCTTGTCAGAAGTTGGCAAGGGGTTGGCTGTGTCTAGTTGTTCTTGTCTGAGTTCACGCCTGCATGGTGTGCTTTAAATTTTTCTTTTTAATGTTATTTATTTTTGAGAGAGAGGGAGAGTGCGAGCAGGGGAGGAACAGAAAGAGGAAGGGAGACAGGGAATCCAGGCTCTGCACTGACAGCAGAGGGCCCCCATGTGGGGCTCGAACTCCTGAACCATGGTGTACTTTAAAGGACAATTATAGTTACTTACATCTAGAAAGGATGGCCATCTTTCTAATTTATTTATGGGTAAACTGGGAGCACTGTTAAGTCTCCATTTACATCTGACAATACTATGTAAGATCGTAACAAGAGCTAGAAAAAAGGCTTGGAGGGCTATCATACACATACTGACTTATTTTCAGGCAGTGATTAGTAATACAACTCATTGAAAACAAAAAATAAAAAAAAAAACAACAACAAGCAAACACTCAGGACAAATCCTGAATCGAATGGGGTTCCAGGGAAAGAAGCATACGTTTGAACTTACTTGGTCCAAGCAGACTTAGGGTCACCTATTCATAGGAGCCTGTTCTACCTGGGAAGGGGTAGGAGAATAGAAAAGCAGAGATTTCATGCTTCTTGTGGATAAAAGAAACCCAGAACCAACTCAGGAATGTCTGAGCAAAACCTGTCATTTCCTTGCATCACACTCACTAATCAGGAAGTTATTCTCTCTCACCTGGGAGCACCGAATAAGGTGCCTAAGAGAGCCCTGGAATATCATTCTCATGGAAGACATTCTCCGTGGAAACAGGAGTAGCGGAATACAGTCCTTCCTCCCCTTTCTATCTTGTTGAAAATGTTAGCAGCCTTGCTTATATCTATTGAAAATTACAGTGATAGAACAGTTTCATATGCATACATAGATGAAATATGAGTTATAGGTTAAGATCACATGGAATCATGATGTGTTATTGTTGTAGACAGATGTATCCTGTGTATGTCATATATCTTTGTGTGTAGTGAGGAACTTGGCCCCTACAGAGAGGTCTAGTGTTTGTCCCGGCTCTTGGGAGGTAACCTCATATGGACTTTGGAATTTCCCCAGTCATGGGTTATTTTTATTATCCACTTGGGTCCCTCAGCCACAGCTGATAGCTTACTGTGAGGGGACTGGCCATACCAGAAAGACCAACCATGTGATTAGAGGTTTGGGGGGCTTTAAGCCATATGATACCAGCTCAGTCTCCAGGCAGGGGTTTCCTAGAGACTGAATTCAGCAATGTAGGAAATACTTCAATTAAGCTTTTCTACACAACGAAGCCTCAATGCCCGTCTCTAGACGCCATAGCCGGGGTGAGCTCCTCTGGCTGGTGCTACCCTGTGGATATTGTCACACAGCATGGCTAGGAGGAAGTAATGCTGTGCATTATTTGACAGGGATCAGATCAGCCGAAGCTCTACGTTCGCCCCCTACCAATCCTGCCTTATGTCTGTCTTCTCTTGGAGTGTTTTAGTGCGTGTCTTTTGCCTAGAGTAAATTTTTCTGTCTCATAGCTATGATATCTCCTATCTGTGAGTCTTTCTGGTGAATTATCAAATCTGAAGGTGGTTTGGGGATATCCCTGAACTTGCAGTTGATGTCAGAAGTCTCAGGTACACTTACCCTTCTGGTGAACTGGGCTCTTAACCTCCAGTTCATCTAATTCTGGAGAAGGCACGATATATACATTTATATTTGTATTATATCGTACCCATCGATATAATCCTTAGACCATAATGAACACGAGGCAGGAGGTACTCAGAAGACATATATCCCGGGCCTTCGTGTATAATTTACCAGTTACATGATCACTTGGCAAAAGACTATTTCTCTGGCCTCAATTTTTTTCCCCGAGCAAAGTGATGGTGGTTATGGTGCAGCTGGATCTCTGAGGCTTCCTCCACGTGCAGCATTTTCCAGGCACGTGAGAAATGTGAAAAGCACATCAAGTATAGCATTTGTTTTTACTAGAATGATACAGTCACATAAAATTTTAGGAGATTTTACCGCATTCATAAACATATCAGGACTGTGTTGCTATTCGTTGTATGTGTTGAAGACCATTATTTCCTTCAGACATATTTTTTTGTAAATTGGTAAATTTTAAGAGCTGGATCCTCAGCAAAGAGTTCCATCTGCAAATTGGCTTTTCTGGCACTGCCCTCGTTCCTTAGGGAACTGTCTAGCTGCTACTAAAACAGTGTCTAACCGCGACTCTGAGGGATGGGCAAGTCCTGGGCAGACCCAACGAAACCTATCCCGGGTCTTGAAAACCATGAAGATATTTACAAGGCACCATGTATATTTGAAAAGGAGTCTTCGAGCCCAGAGAAGAGCAAAGTTGGGGCAGAGTGGAACATGCAGAGAACTCTCAGAAAGGAGTGACACCTGAACAACATGTACAGATCAGAAAGGAATTCTCAGGAAAGGAAACAAAAAGTGGAGAGTTATATATTCCATACTAAGGTGTTTGGGTTTAATCTTGCAAGAAATGGGAAGCTGTAGCTGCTTGTAGAGTTAGTTTCACGTTCTCATTGTCAACTACGCAGAGAGGCTGTCTTCCAGTGTGTACGTCAGTGTGTGTGTGTGTGTGTGTGTGTGTGTGTGTGTGTACGTGTCCTGAAGCCTGGGGAATAGTGTGGAGGGAATGAAAATATGAATCATAAGGACTCAGAAGTGTAGGTGTGCAAAAGCCTAGCAAAGTAGCCACAGGAACAGAGCACGTTGACATTCAAATTGTTGGTAATTGAAAGAATGCAGGTCGTGACCCCCATTACATTCATCCCTTAAAGGATGCTCTGACTCATTGTTGAACAAGGAACTCTGTCCTTTACAGTGCAGTAGGCCTCCACATTATATAGTTCCAGAAACCTCAGAGGCAGAAAAGAGAGAGGGAAGCTTCTGTGGCTTTTTATCAGACTCCCATTATTAGCTCCTCCTGAAAAGTAAGCCTAAATGCCACAGTGCTTTTAATCATTAACAACTCCATAAGGGACATCATTAAGTTGTTTTTCCATTTCTTTTTGCAGCCCAGAGGGAAATAATTTATTCTCTTCGGAACAGGGGGAAAAAGTATATATATAATCACACATGTTTTATCCAATTCAATAGTGAAAAAAATTGGGTACAGGATTTTTTAAACTTAATTTTATTTTTTTAATGTTTCTTTAAATAATTTTTGAGAGAGACAGAGTGCAAGCTGGGGAGGGGCCAAGAAAGGGAAACACAGAATCCAAAACAGGCTCTATGCTCTGAGCTGTCAGCACAGAGCCCAATGCCAGGCTCGAGCTTGTGAACCCTGAGATCATGACCTGAGCCGAAGTCACATGCTTAACCTACTGAGCCATCCATGCACCTGCTAGTACAGGATTATCTTTATTTACTATTATTTTTTTACATATACTTTTTTAAAAGTTTTTTTTTTTTGATGTTTAATTTTTTGAGAGAGAGAGAGAGACAGAAACAGAGTGTGAGCAGGGGAGGGGCAGAGAGACAGGAGACACAGAATGTGAAACAGGCTCCAGGCTCCAAGCTGTCAGCACAGAGCCCGACGCGGGGCTCGAACTCACAGACTGCAAGATCCTGACCAGAGCCGAAGTCAGATGCTTACCAGTCGAACCACCCAAGTGCCCCTACAGGTTTACTTTTAAATGAGATCAGAATTTTTTGGTTTCACAACACTTCATTGTGGTACAGCGGAAAGATGTGCTTAAAAGATAATGTGTCAGAGAAGCCTGGGAATAAAACCCAGTTTGGCTACTCACCAGCCATGCCACCCTGAGCTTACAGGTTTGCATATCTGTGAAAATTTTTTGCCACGAAGGTGGTTGTAAAGTACACTTGTGATGTGCAGTCAGTGTGCTATGTGGCATGTAGTCCGAGGTGGGGCTCGAACCCATGAACCATGGGATGATGACCCAAGCCGAAGTTGGACGCTTAACCAGCTGAGCCACCGAGGCTCCCCTGACAGAGGTTTCCTTAAAATGATGAAGGAGAACAGAATCTACCCTTGAAGAAGAAAACCTTGTTTTCTACTTACATTTTAGCTCTAGACTCAAATAAAGTGCAATGTTGAAATAAATTCAAAAATTTTGTAATGTATTTACTCTAGGAGGAGTTAATGACTGGTTCCACGTGGTACTTGGAAGAACACGATTGGATAAGGAGCAAATAATGCATGATTTGTAAAATTCTTTGTGTGCCCCATAGTACCTGGGAAACACACACTGAATGACATTCCCTTCTTCTTTTCCTCCTTATAATAATAATAATTTTTATTATTATTACTACTACTGCTATTTATATTAAAAGAAACATAATAGCAGTAAGCATAAGAGAAGAATTATTATCCTGAACAAACTATAGCCCCCAGGCCCCATCATGTAGCTGAAAACGCTGCAGCTAGACTGCTCAAATACTTTGACCACGGTCAGAAGAGAGAAAGGTAAGTAAAGGCAGGAATGGAAGGATGTTTTGGGAAGCAGTAGGAGGACGATACAAAAAATACAAAAGGAAGTCTATAATCCTGTTTGTTGGGGAACATTTTGTTCAAATGTTGATGAAGAGAATGTAACTAAAGTAGAGTAGCTTTCTAAATTCTGCTCCCTGTGGAATGTGGATTTGGGATGGATATAAAAGCTTAATCTCTGTGTATTTGAACAGGGATGGAAAAGACACATAATGCCCATTTTTTTTTTGCAACAGCAAGTAAACAACATTGACACATTTTAGCCAGAGCTGTTCCTAGACTCAACAGCCACATTACTCGGGGTCTCTAGCACCATAGACTTCTCAGGAGGCAGAGATAATAAATATAAAAAGATGGCTTCCATTATAAGCATAGAGAAACTGAATTCTTATGTTTAACTTGCAATGTTGACTTTGTAACCTTGTGTTTATAGTGACAGGATCTGATCTCTGGTGTTTTCTGGGTTTATTGTTGTTGTTGTTGTTTTGTTTTTAACACTTTTTTGCTAATGGACTGTTTTTTAGGGTAGTTTTAGGTGTGCAGGCCATTGAGCCCAAAGTACAAAGACTACCTCTCTTGCCCCCCTGACCCGAGGTACAGTTCCCTGTATCATTATTATCTTGTTTGGTACATTTGTTAGAATTAATAACTGAATATTAATATGTTTTTATTAAATGGAGACTATACGTTAGGGTTCACTCTTTGTGTTTTTAAAAGTTTTGTGGGTTTTAACAAATGCATAATTTGTATATCCATCATTACAACACCATGCAAAATAGTTTCATTGCTCTAAAAAGCCACCTAGACATCCCTCCTCCCCTACCCCAGAGCTGCCGATAACTGCTCAATTTTTTGTTGTCTCTCTCGTGTTGCCTTAACCAGAATGCTACATAGATGAAATCATCCAATTTCATCTTTTACGTTTTTAGCCATGTCAGCTTGGCTTCTTTCATGGGTTCCCCCATGCCTTCTATGGCTTGATAGTTCATTTCTTTCCATCACTGAATACAATTCCATTGCATAGATGTACCACGATTTATTTATCCATTCACTTACTGAAAAATATCTTGGTTGCTTCCAGTTTTTGGCAATTAGGAATAAAGCTTCCATAAACTTTTATGTTTGGGTTTTTTAATTTTTTATGTTTATTTTTGAGAGAGAGAGAGAGAGAGAGAGAGAGAGCGAGCAGGGGTGAGGGGCAGAGAGAGAGAGGGAGCCACAGAATCCAAAGCAGGCTCCAGGCTCTGAGCTGTCAGCAGAGCCCGACACGGGGCTCGAACTCATGAACCATGAGATCATGACCTGAGCCAAAGTCGGACACAACTGAGTGAGCCACCCAGGCGCCCCTATGTTTGGATTCTTATAGGGACACTTATATAGGCGAAACCTAGGAGTGCGATTGCTGAATCAGAAGGCAAGAATTGGTTTAGTTTTGTAGGAAGATGCAAAACTGTCCTCCAAAGTGGTTTTATATGTGCACTCCTGCTAGCAAGTATTAAGTTTCTGTTCTTCCATATCTTACCAGCATTTGGTGTTGTCAGGACTTTCGCTGTTCTGATCGATGTGTAGTGGTATTTTATTGCTGTTTTCAACTGCAATTCCCTACTGACATATGATGTTGGCATCTTTCCCTATGGTTGCTTTCCCTCCATATATCTTCTCGGTGAGACTTGGTGGATCTTTTTGTCATTTTGGAAGTACGCTGTTTGATTTTTCTTACCGTTGAATTTTAAGAATTCTTTGTGAACTTTGGATATAAATCCTTCATCACATACAGGTCTTGTAAATATGTCATCCGATCTTGTGACTTACCTTTCCATTCTTTTAACAATCTTTTTTTTTCCCCCTTTGCCGATAAGGAATGTAGTGACATCCCACTTGCCGATTTTTTCAGTCATGGATTGTGTTTTTGGTG
The DNA here is from genome assembly GCF_018350195.1 of Panthera tigris. Classification (NCBI taxonomy): domain Eukaryota; kingdom Metazoa; phylum Chordata; class Mammalia; order Carnivora; family Felidae; genus Panthera; species Panthera tigris. Next base: position 129,268,527 of record NC_056662.1, read on the forward strand.
TTGCACCTAAAAAGTTAACTCTAAACCCAGAGTCACTTAGATTTTTTTCTATGCTGTCTTCAAGAATGTAAGTGGTTTTACATTTTACGTTTAGGTACAAGATCCATTTTGAGTTAATGTTTGTGAAAGTTGTAAGATCTGTATCCGTACTCTTTTTTACTGGATGTCCAATTTCCTTTTGTCCTAGCACTGTTGGTTAAAAAGACTATCCTTTCTCCATTGAATTACATCTGTGCCTCTGTCAAGATCAATAGACTATTTTCGCGTTGGTCTATTTCTGAGCTCGCTATTCTGTTGCACGATCATTTGTGTATTCCTGCATGTTCTTTCCCAATACCACAGTGATTTTCTTAGTTTTATACTAAGTTCTGAAGTCAGGTGGTATCAGTCCTTTGATTTTTTTTTTATTTACAATATTGTGCTGGCTATTCTGGATGTTTTGCCTATCCTATCATTTTAGAATCAATTTGTTGATAGCCAAAACAAATAATGTGCTGGCATTTTGTTTAGTAATGCATTGAATCTAGATCAAGTTGGGAAAAATGGATTTCTTAGTAACAGTGAGTTTCCCCATCCTTGAATGTAAATATATCCAAATTTATTTAGACTTTTTTTTAAATTAGAGGCTTATATTTTTTCACATATAGATTCTGTACATATTGTAATTTATTTTAATCATATATTTAATACCTAAATATTTCAGTTTTATGGTGCTAGAATTAATGGTATTGTCTATTTTTTTTAACTTTTTTTTTAAACGTTTGAGAGAGAGAGAGAGAGAGAGAGAGAGAGAGAGAGTAGGGGAGGGGCAGAGAGAGAGGGAGAAACAGAATCCAAAGCAGGGTCCAGGCTCTGAGCTGTCATCACAGAGCCCAATGTGGGGCTGTAACCCATGAACCATGAGATCATGACCTGAGTTGACCTGAGCTGAAGTCAGATGCTTAACCAGTGAGCCACCCAGGTGCCCCTGGTGTTGTCTTTTTAATTTCAAATTCCAGTTGTTCATCGCTGGTGTATAGGAAAGCAATTCACTTTTGCTTATTAACCTTGTATCTTGTAATCATGCTAGAATTACTTATTAGATCTAGAATTTTGAGGATGGAAACAAAGGGGGATTTTATACATAGACAAGCAAGTTACCTGAGAGAAAAGATAGTTTTATTTGTTCTTTCTCAAGTTGTATCCCTTTTATTTCCTTTTCTTGTCATATTGCATTACCTAGGATTTCCAGTACAATGTTGATTAGGAATAGTGAGATATGATATCCTAGCCTTGTTTTTGACTTTAGAGAAAAAAAAAAACCAGTTTTTCACCATTAAGTGTTATGTTAGATGTAGGTTATTTGGAAGTGTTCTTTGTTAAGTTGAAGAAGTTTCCTTTTATAACTAGTTTGCTAAAAATTTTTATCATGAATAAATGTTGGATTTTGTCAGATGCTTTTTCTGTACCTGTTGATATTACCATATGATTAGTGTTTTTTAATTTGTTTAATATGGGGGCCTACCTAATTGGGTTTTTTTAATGTTTATTTATTTTGAGAGAGAGAGAGAGAGAGAGAGAGAGAGAGAGAGAGAAAGAGAGAAAGAGAAACACAAGTAGAGGAGGGGCAGAGAGAGAGAGAGGGAGACACAGAATCTGAAGCAGGCTCCACTCTCTAAACTGTCAGCACAGAGCCTGACATGGGGCTCAAACTCACTAACCACAAGATCATGACCTGTGCTGAAGTTGGATGCTCAACGTACTGAGCCTCCAAGGCAGCCCCCTAATTGGTTTTTGAATGTTGAACCTGCCTTGTGTAACTACAGTAAATCCTACTTAGGTGTGGTATATAATTATTTTTATACATTGTTGGATGCAATTTACTAATTTATTGTCGAGGTTTGTGTTTGTCAGAGACAGTGGTCAATATTTTTCTTCTAATGGCTTCATCAGGTTTTGGTATTAAGTCTCATATATTGATTTAGAAAGTAGTCTCTCTGCTTCTGTTTCTTAGAAGAGATGTATGTGACTGTTATTGCTTTCTTGAATGCTTGATAGAATTCACCTGTGAGACTACCTTGACCTGGTTGATTTCTCTTTTTGATGCTCCATTAAAATTAAAATAAATTAAATTTGATTTCATAGGGAGAGAGAGAGAGAGTGAGGGAGAGAGGGACAGAGGGAGAGAGAGAGAATCCTAAGCTGGCCAGTGGAGCTCAGTGCAGTGCCCCATTCCACAACTGTGGGATCAAGACCTGAGCTGATATCAAGAGTCAGATGCTCAACCGACTGAGCCACCCAGGCACCCCTATTTTTATATTTTTTTACTTCATATTAGAGTTATTGCATTTCTTTCATGGCTACCAATATTAATGTGTACTGTCTTACTTCAAAATAATACTAACATTGGAAAAACAGTTTTACAAGAAATGCATTATAAGCTGAATTTCTAAGGATAATCTAAAAGTCTTGGCTTCACTCTTCTATGGCTACAATATTAGGTTCTATGTTCTTTAATACACATATTACTGTGATTTCAAGCTTTCATCTGTTGAATTAAGGTTTTAATTTTTTAAATACACCAGTTTTATTTAAATTTGTCCAGGAATTTTTCCTTGTCACTCAAGCAGGGCCAGTTGAAGAAGATTGGAAACAGGATGCCTGGAGGCAGGTTCGGCCTCTGATTTTTTGTTGTTTGTTTTGCAGCTGTATTCCATGTAGCACCCTCATCTGCTGCGGCCAAAGCGAAGTACAGAGTTCCAGGCAGAGTTCCCACCAGTCCTGGTATGGTAAGATTGGATAGACTATATCCCTGCTAGCACTACTGTTTTTTTACTCTCCACACCTCCAGAATTGACCTCGTTTGGTCTTTCTGGACCTCTGTGGCCCTTACATTTATAAGGAATAACAATCTTTTCTTCAGTGTCATATTGGGTCATGAGTCACCCACAGAAGCTACCCTGAGCCCAGTGTCATACCTTAGTAGTTAAGCTCTATCAGCAGTAGTTAAACATACCAGCAGGGTATGTTTCCACAATTATTCTACTCCAGCTACCTGAGCATGGAGGTGAGCTCAAGTCTTTACTCTAGAAATCAACTTTTCTTATGGTAGCACCTTTGAAGTCACCATAGTCTCTCCCGACCATTTGGCCTCATGCTGAACCATACCACATCATCAAAACGTATTTTCGTATATGTTAATATCAATAAGATTCTCTTTCTGTATTAAAAAAAAAATCCTAAGAGGCATCTCTGATCCAATGAAGTACCAAGGAGCACCGTAATGGTTAATTTTATGTTTCAACTTGAGTGGGACCCAGGGTTTCCAGGTATTTGGTTAAACATTAATTAATTCTGTGTGTGTCTATGAGTGTTTCTCCATGAGATTGGCATTCGAGTCTTTAGATTGAGTAAAGTTGATTGCCTTCTCCAGTGTGGGTGGACATCAACCATTCTGTTGAAAGGCTGAATAGAACAAATGGCTGAGTAAGAAAGAATTCACTCTCTCTCTGCCTTGCTCCTGAGCTGGGACATCAGGGCTCTCTTGCACTCACTAAGAATTCTATCATCAATTCCCCTGGTTCTCAGGCCTTCAAACTCAGACTCAAGCTACACCACCAGAAATCCTGGGTCTCTAGCTTGCCAGCTGCAGATCATGGGATTTCTCATCCTCTATAATCATGTGAACCAATTCCTTGTCTCTCTCTCTCTCTCTCTCTCTCTCTCTCTCTCTCTCTCTCTCTCCCCGCCTCCCTCCCTCCCTCCTTCTCTCTCTCACTCTCTCTTTCTCTGAGCAACCCAAACTAATATAAGTATTCCAGTTTTCTGCATTTCCTACCATAGTGGAAACTTGAGAATATATTCCCCTAAGCATTTTTTTAGACCCATGGATATTTAGAGCTGGAGGGTATGTGATAGATTGACGTGAGTTAGACGCAGGAATGTTTAGAGGCTTGCTCAGTCACATGAGTGCTGGGAGTAGGCCTAAAACACAAAGTCAAGCTTCTACACTCATCTTTGTGCTATATATTTTATCATTTTTACTACCAGAAGCAGTGCCATAAATACTATGTTAAATTGCGAATTGAATCTACCTATAACCCAACTCTCCCAAATTGTTAGAGTAGTTCCGTTGCTGAGCCTTCTTTTTGATTTATTAGTTCTTTATTTTGTTCAATGGTGCCCAGTGTTATTATCAAGTATATTACAGAGGCTTGAGAGAACTTATGTCTGTTTCATTGGTCCTTTTCCTTATAGTGGTATATACCAGATAATGGAATTACTTACTTGAGATGATCCTGGGTTTATTAATCCACTGTTCACAACTGCACTGTATCCTGAGCTTGCCTTAAAGATTTTTCATTTTCCCTGACATTAAAATAAAAATATTACCAGGATTTGAAAGTTACTCTCTCATTTGCCTGCATCCTCAAAACAAAACAAACCATGTATCAACAGATGTTTAAATATATGAAGCAGTTGGATATGCTTATTTGTTTAGTTGTCAGCTTCCTTCCATTAGATATAGGCACTATTGACAGAATGAAGTCTAGTTTCTAAGGAAAGAGCTGATTCAGAAATGCTACTTGCCTTATGGCGTGTATAAAAATTAATTCATGTCTCTCGTTTATGGCTTTAACTTTAAGGTCCATATTAATTAAGAATCATAAGATATCATAAAAGTTATCACCTGTTTCCTTTGTAAAATTGCTCAACACAATTGTATAACCAGAATGGAAATCATTGATTTTCTATTCTAAGCCATTACTTTTCTCCAGAATTCTACTCTCTTTTTAATGGGGAAAAAAAAAATAACAACCGTGGGAAAAGTGGAATAACTGTTGGCCAGAATCATAGTTAGCTAGTAGCTACTTAGAGGTTCCTGTTCACAAATACTGGGACAGTTGTCTGTGTGAGAATTGTACAAATTACCTGGTGATGTCAAGTCTAGCTTTTGGCTGCTGAGCTGTATGGTTCCTTTTCTTCCCAGAACGTGTGGAACCACTGCATGTCAGTCCCTGCTTTCTCTCCTATGATTCTTGACTTGGCATCAGATGTTGACACAGAGGTACAGAGAGCCTAGTCTCCCTTGAGTATACTCCACTTGCCAAACAAGCAAGGATTCAGTTTGAGCTAACGCATCTTAAAAGTTTCCGAGGTCAGTCTGGTAAGCACGGTTGAGACCCCTGTTAACTCACACATGTCTAATTCTCGGGGCTTGCTTTGCTTTTTACACATGCATGTGACTTTGCCATGAGGCATTACTAAACTCTCGGCTGTCAAGGCTCTCCTTCCAAAAGACTTTCTAAAGTTTTCTTGGTGGCATTTACATCGTCCTGTCATCTATTATGACTGTGGTCCACATATGCACCGTTTCCACAGGATTACAGGATGGTTGTCACAACCCTTGCGTGTCCAGGAGTTCCAGAAAAATGGATGCCATTTTTCTGATGCAGAGTGGTCTTTTAGGGTTGTTAGTTAGCAATAAATGGCTTTTCCATATTGATAACAAGAGCAAAGTGGAAAGGGTTTTTAGTTGAAAAGAGCTTAGGCTTTGCAGTGAGATATATCTGTTTTCCAGTTTCTGCACTGCCACGAGTTATTCACTAATAACCTCCGAGACTTTAGTCGCCTCATAGGTAAGCCATGTTATTTCCTAGTGTATGATATAAAAATATCGGAAGATATTTAATGAACAAATGGATGTGAACAAATGAATTTGAATGTCCTTTACAAATATTTGAAAGCTCTGGGAATAAATATAATTTGTTTTCATTTTTATGTATTACATTTTTCAGTAAGAGGTACTATGATTTTAATAGAATGTTCCATGTACAATAGTAAGTGGGCTCCAGGTACCATCTTTCAGGCTTACAACAGTCCTGCAGGATAGATCTTACCAGCATTTTACAGACAAGGAAAGTGAAACCTACAGTCTCTGGGTCAAAATGCTGCTACGTCCTAGATCTTTGAATCAAGTCCAGGTTTCCTTGACATCAAAGCTCATTTTCTCTTTATTATCTTCTCTTCACTCTGTCACGAAGCTTCCCTTAATTCTCTTTTACGTCTTCTGAATGTAGGCGTTAGACGTCCTGAGGGGCTCGCGGTAGTGTAATGACTTCCACATACATTTTCACTTAACCCTCCTATCAGCCATACGGGATCAATTCTATTTCCATTTTTATATAAAGGGAGACTGAGCCTCCAACAGTTTAAAATGATATTCTAAGATCATCCAGCTAGTAGGTGGCTGGGGTAGGGTATAAATGCATGATGTATAACCTAAAAGCACACCCGTTAAGTTGTTTCTCGTATCTCTCTGCTTCTGTTTTTTCTTTTTTTTATCTGCTTGTATCCATTCCTGATCTCCTTCCTTTGGTCTTTAGTATCTGGTTGCAATTTTATTTTTCTTTGAGTTCTACTTTCCCTTCAATTACTTCTCCCAATGTCTTCCTTTCCCTTGGGGACGGTGAGAGCTAAGTGGGCTAGCTGAGCAGAGACATCCTGAAGGGGTCGGCAGGCAGCTGCTGGGCACCAAATGTCCCGCCACGTCTGTCGGCCTTCTCAGCAGGCTCCACTTCAGGCTGCTGGCACATCCATTAAGTGCAGGTTGCTGTTTACCTTCTTCTACTCTTCAGACATGAGGGGCTCGTTTCATGCACTGCTTAAAAATGTAGCATCCAAAGGCTTCTCATACTATGAACACTCTTTCGCTTGAGTGTCAGGTCTTTTTTAGGAACTAAAGATAAAAGAAGACTGTTTGGCGTGGCAGGCACTTAAAGATGACAAGCTAGATGCCCAGATGCCTATGACAGTACATCGGGCCTGTGAAAACACAAGAATCCCAGTAGTCCTCGTTCTGTCTGGAGGACACATTTTATTAAGTTCCCACTTGTATCATAAGCTGTGTGCATTATTATGCTAAGTGTTTTAATTATATTATCACATTTCACCCTCCCCCCCCCCACACAAACCTATGTTTCTTTCTTTAATTTTGTTAACGTCTATTTATTTTTGAGAGAGAGAGAGAGCGCACACAAGCAAGGGAGGGGCAGAGAGAGAGGGACACACAGAATCCGAAGCAGGCTCCAGGGTCTGAGGCGTCAGCACAGAGCCTGACGCGGGGCTCGAACCCACGAACCGTGAGATCGTGACCTGAGCCGAAGTCGGAAGCTTCACCGACTGAGCCACCCAGTTGCCCCTAGTCTATTATAGTTCTCATTTTTGTAGATGGAGAAGTTGAGAATGAGACTTCTTTTTCTCATCTTGTAAGTGATATTTTTCTGCATTCTAAAAAATCCAGACGAATCTGCCATGAAAGAATGATAGCATTGGATGCATGGAGGTGAAAGACCCAACACGTTCTTCTGAGGTCTCTTCTTTCCTAACTGTCTCTTACCTACTAAACTCTCCCTGTCTATCAAGAGTTTAATGCTATAGGGGCACCTGGGTGGCTCAGTCTGTTAGGCATCTGACTTCGACTCGGGTCATGATTTCACAGCTTGTGAGTTCGAGCCCCACATCAGGCCTCTGCGGTCAGCACAGAGCCTGCTTTGGATCTTCTGTCCCCCTCTCCCTCAGCCCCTCCCCTGCTTGTTCTCACGCGTGCTGTCTCTCTCTCTCTCTCTCAATAAATACGTAAATAAATACACTTTAAAAATGTTTACTACTATAGAACTGAGTGAAATACTGTCCCGGGGACTATCTTTTGGAGTGCCATCTATCTCATTGTTACTGGAATAAAAACAAGATGTCTTTCGAACCTACCTCTTCTATGATTGTATTCGTCACTCAGATGTTTTGCACATGGCTTCATGTTATCAGAGAAGACAGTAAATTAATAGCATGTGGATAGTAATTTTTCTTTAAGAATGTGTCCTTCCTTTCATCTCATTACATGCATATTTAAATGAGGTTTGAGGACAATGATTTTCCCTCTCAAATTCCAGAATGAATAGAGAAGCAGATATTGATGTCAAACAAGGAAATCTGTTGCCAAGAAATCTTGGATAAAAGAATATTTTATGTACTTGAAACCAGCATCAGGGCTTGCTTATTTTCCCTATAAAGTAGGCTGGTCATTTATAGAATGGAGGAACCTAGATCCCGTGGGTTTAAGAGGAGAAAAATCAGGTATGTTCTTATGGGCAGGCTCTATCTGAAAGAGCAAGCTAAGAAAGTCTGTCTCACTTCCACATGTGGCTTTACTTCTAATTCTGTGTGCCAAAAGCATGTTTTGGGGTAATAGATGAGATGGCATTCCTTTCCAGAAAAGAGGTCTGCAGGAGCTGGGCCAAGCACGGCCAGTGGCCCCGTTTCTCATCGCCCTGTTGCCTGAGGGAGTTTAAGTGTGTAAATAGTGGGAAGACAGGTCGAATTTATATGCCGAATGCTTTGGGGACTATAAATGTGTTTTGGGAATGTATGTTTGGTCTTTATGGGCTGACAGGAGCAAGGGATAAAGAAATAAACAAAATCCAATCCTGGGCCTGTCCTCACACAACTTGAAATTATATGAAAGCTCTGACCACAATGAATGTTGAGCATTGCAAGGGCATCTAAGGACTATCTTTCTATGATGTCCCAAAACCGGAATGGCTGAATTGTTCACCCTGTAAGCACTTGGACTCAGTTGGGGATCCATAGAATATTCGTTCAATGGTGGGCCTGAGGGCATAGAGTCAGGGTTCACATGTGCAACACAAGATAAGACTATTCGTATGAGAGTGTTAAGGAGAGACCAGCAACTTCGTATGATCAGGAAAATCACACTGATATCCTCCTTTTCAGATGAAGGCCATTTTTTTCCTTTTATCTTTCTTGTCTTGCCCTTCTCCCCAGCCACCTCCTGTGACTGGCATACCGTTGAGTTGTGACGCGGTGGTTTTCCTGCCCCTGTGCGATACCACCACTGCTACATGGCGTAGCCTACGTGGGACCACAGGGGCAGCGTAGTAGCCCTGCGAGCCGTTGGGATTAGAGTGAGGACACCTAGGTTTAAAGTCAGTTATCGGATTTCCTCATTCCCTCCTCCTCAGATAGAAGAGACATTAGAAATTCTTATTTTGTGCAATTGAAGTGATGATCATGTCCCCTGAAGTCATGCGTTTGGTAGTCTTCATCAGGTTCATTCGCTCCCATAATGAAAATGTGGAACGCTCTTCCTTCCTCCTTAAAATTCCCACATGTCATTTTGTTGTTAATGTGCACCCTCACCCCATGGTAGGTCTCTGGCAACCACAGAGATCTTTTTGTTTCTCTGTTGCTGCCTTTTCCAGCGTAATGCATTTGAGATTTACATATATCACTAGTTTTATAATATAAAGTTTTATTTCTGAGAAGTATTGCTTTTGTTGATGATGCACTGCATTTTGTTTATGAAATCATCAGTTGACATATGTGATATTTAAGGAACAAAACGGATTAAGATGGGGAAAGGGAAAAAAATAAGATAAGAAAAAAGGGAGGCAAACCATAAGAGATTCTCAAATACAGGGGTGTATGGATGGCTCAATTGGTTAAGCATCTGAATCTTGAGTTCAGCTCAGGTCATGAACTCACAAACAGTGGGTTCAAGCCCCATGTTGGGCTCTTCATTGACAGTGTGGAGCCTGCTTGGATTCTCTCTCTCTTTCTCTCTCTCTCACTCAAAGTAAATAAATAAACTTAAAAAAGGAGACTCCTTTCTTTTTTTTTTAATGTTTATTTTTGAGAGAGAGAGAGAGAGAGAGAGAGAGAGAGAGAGAGTGGAGGAGGGGCAGAGAGAGAGGGGGGACACAGAATCTGAAGCAGGCTTAAGGCTCTGAGTTGTCAACACAGAGCCCAAGACGGGGCTTGACTCAGGAACCATGAGATCACGACCTGAGCGGAATTTGGATGCTTAACCAGCTGAGCCACCCAGGCGCCCCCTGATACACCTTTCAAATTCAAAATGGTAGATAGGACTATCTCATTGTGATTCTAAGTTACATTTCAATGACTGGAATTGAGTGTTCCTGTGTGTACCTGCCCGCAATAGGTAGCGTCTGTTCAAAGTTTTGCCCATTTAAACTTTTTTTAAAAATTTTATTATTGAGTTTGAGTGTCATTTATGCCTTCTGCAGAGAAGACTTTTATTGATGATATTTTTTCAAATATTTTCTCCCATTGCATTAATTGCTCTTCTGTTTTCTTAACATTGAATTTTGGATACTAGAAGTTTTTAATTTGTTGAAGTCCTATTTGCCAGTTTGTTGTGTGCATGTGTATGTGTGTGTGCATGTGTGTGTGCACATGCATGTATGTGCACGTGTGTGTGTATGTGTGCCATTTTTGAGAAATTTTTATCTAAACCAGAGTCACAAAGTATAATTTAGGCATTATTCTACAAATTTATATTTTATGTTTTACAGTAATGCTTATAGGCAGTTTATATTATGGGTGGGAGTTGAAGTTCATATTCTGTATGTGATTGAATTAAATTAGAATATTATTCATTTAATACTATTTTTGGACTAAAATCTACCATGTTGCTCGTTGTTCTTATTTATTCCAAATTTTCTTTGATCAACCGGTCTTCTTATCTGCCTGCATTTGGATTAATTCTTTATGTTTTTGAAATTCCATTGTATCTTCATTCTTGGCTTTTTACTTCTACTTTTTTATGGCAGTTTTTTGTTTTGTTTTATTTTGTTTAGTTTTGTGATAGCCGTAGGGTTTATAATATGGCTTTCTAATTCACCCCAGTCTGCTTTTGAAGAACAGCATTAGTGAAGTTGAAATGATAAAGAGCACTAAATTCATTTATTATTATTATTATTATTATTATTATTTTTAATGTTTATTTACTTTTGAGAGAGAGAGAGACAGAGTGTGAGCAGGGGAGGGGCAGAGAGAGAGAAAGACACAGAATCCAGGCTTCAGGCTCCTAGCTGTCAGCACAGAGCCCCGTATGGGGCTCGAACTCACAAACTGTGAGATTATGACCTGACTGAAGTCAGGTCAGATGTTCAACTGACTGAGCCACCCAGGTGCCCCTCATTTATTATTTTTAAAATTTTGCTTGTTTCCTTATTCTACCACCTATTATATGGGTTAAGTTTCTAACAATTAGGTGAAGACTTTTCAGTATGTTTATTACTGTACTTGGCCCTGTGGGAGATACTACCATTTAAAGGAGAGCTTATACATCATCAATTCACTTTATATATCCAGTATGTAGCATGCGTTAGGTGTCAGATAAATATATATATTTTTTTAATTTTCTGCAGTTTATCAAGGAATGATTGACTTGAACACACATCATCCTTGAAAGTTTCTTCCTGTCTCTTTACAACCTATCCATTCCTGACCTAGCCTACCTCCTTATTCCCAGGAAACCCTCAGTCTGTTTTCTGTCAATACAGTTTTGTTTGCATTTTCTAGAGTTTTATTTATTTATTTATTTATTTATTTATTTATTTTAACATTTATTTATTTTTGAGACAGAGAGAGACAGAGCATGAACGGGGGAGGGGCAGAGAGAGAGGGAGGCACAGAATGAGAAGCAGGCTTCGAGGCTCTGAACCATCAGCCCAGAGCCCGACGCGGGGCTCGAACTCGCGGACCGTGAGATCGTGACCTGAGCTGAAGTCGGACACTCAACCGACTGAGCCACCCAGGCGCCCCAGCATTTCCTAGAGTTTTATATAAAAATCATATATTACATATTAATTATTTTTTTCATGCCTTCTTTCTGATCATTATTATTTTGATTTTCATCCTTGGTATTGTACTTATACATAGATGTTATCTTTTTATTGCTGAGTAGTATGCATATACCACATTGCTGAAGGATATTTGGACTCTTTCCAATTTTAGCTATTGCAAGTAAAGCTACTATGAACATTCATGAACACTTTTTGTGTGGACATTAGATTTCATTTTTCTTTGGTAAATACTTAGGTGTGGAATACAGGGTAATACAGTAAGAATATATTTAAATTTCTGTTGGCTTGTATTCCATTCAGCATGTTGACCAATTTTGAAATACTCTTGGTTTTTACTTCGTGTCAAAGAGCATATCTTATCTTTTAATTCTTTTATTTTGCTGTTGCCCTATCAACATGTTCATTAAAAAGCATACTAGCAGTTTAAAACTAAGTGGGCAATCATTACAAGTGTTCATGCTATCCTCTGGGAGAAAATAAATTCTGGATTTATTTGGCACTGAAGTAATTAATGACAAAGGATTTACATAATAATTTCACTGCTAATTGATTTGCGATGTCAATATGTCTTTGGTAACTACCTAAGTAACTACCAATGATGATTAAACAAATGAGTGGCATTTATCTGCAGCATTAGTTTACTATGGTATATGTTGAAGAAATATAATTTACAGATTTTAGCACAATAGGACAAGTGACATTGTTCTGAAACAATACTTCTTAACTGCAACAAGACATCCACGTGTCATCAACCTCCCCTCCCTACCTTTCTCTCTCTTTCTTATTTTCGTCTTAGGCCATAGCTGGAGGCACACGGTAATTTTCCGTATTGATGCATCTTGAATATAAAATGTGGATTGAAACAATAAAATTAAAGTAGCCATCTTTATACATATTGGCTTTTCTTTCCTTTTCAATGAGATTGCCTTTCCCAAGAAAGACATCGGCAAAACAATTAATTAAAATGAAGGACGAGTGGATATATTTTGACATGGATCTAACTGTGGAGTGGTTTATTGGGAAAGTGAGGTAGGAAAAACAGTGGGAATGTTGAGGGCTGTGTCCTACCTTATTTGCTCATTCTTTATTTCGGCAAGGTTACTTCTCTCTGATCTTCACTTTTTTTTTTTTCCTTCCCATATAAATAAATGAGTTGGAGTAGCAAGGCAGTTCTCCCTAGGGGTCAACAGAGGTACTTCTATGGGACTACAAAATTATGACTTGAGTTTCATTTCTAAATTACGTTCAACTGTTTACAAAAAAGAAAGAAAGAAAGAAAGAAAGAAAGAAAGAAAGAAAGAAAAGAAAAGAACCCCACACAAACCCTGAAAAATGCATGGTTAAATGTGTTACAATACAGGGGCACCTGGGTGGCTCAGTCGGTTAAGCGTCTGACTTCAGCTCAGGTCATGATCTCACAGTCCATGAGTTTGAGCCCCGCATCAGGCTCTGTGCTGACAGCTCAGAGCCTGGAGCCTGCTTTGGATTCTGTGTCTCCCTCTGTCTCTCTGCCCCTCCCCTGCTCATGCTCTGTCTCTTTCTGTCTCAAAAATAAATAAAAACATTTAAAAAAAATTTTAAAAAATGTGTTACAATACAATTTGTACACTTTGCGTCCATTGTAGAGCAAATCCTGGGTTACCTCCTTTTTGAGTGTAACAGTAAAATCTCTTCTGTGTTCTTTGCTTAATTAAGCATTGTGCTTTGGACTGGTTTGTGTCCCAACAAAATTCATACTGAAACCCTAATGGCCAGTGAAGGGATTTGGGGATGGGACTAAGGGTAGGTAAGGTCATGAGGGTGGGGCCTTTATGACCTGATTAGTGTCCTTATAAGAAGAGACATCAGAAAGCCTGTCCCTGGGCTGGCTCCCAGAAACCAATTATGCTGGCACCTTGAATTTGAGCTTCTAGCCTCCACAACTGTGACAACATAAGTTTCCGTGGTGTGAGCCACCCAGTCTAGGTACTTTGTTATGGTAGTTTAAACTCGCTAAGACACTCTTGTTTTGACTATAACAGAATAAAATTTCTTCTGCCTTCTTTTCTTTTTTAAGTTTATTTGTTTATTTTGAAAGAGACAGAGTCAGTGCAAATGGGGGAGGAGCAGAGAGAGAGAGGGAGAGAGAGAATCCCAAGCAGGTTCCATGCTGTCAGGGCAGTGCCCGATGCAGGGCTCATACTCACAAACCATGAGATCGTGACCTGAGCGGAAATCAAGAGTCTGAGCCATCCAGGTGCCCCCTTCTTCTGCATTCTTTACTTAATTAAACATTGTCACTGTGTATAGTTATTTAAATGTGTGAATCAAAGTTTTATTGATACAGGTGACCAAAATAAAACCAACAGGTAATTTAGTATGTTACAGGCTTAATAATACTGTAACACTAATAAATACCCTCTCCCCCTAATTCAAAATGACATATCACTAAAATGACCTTACTTTTCTGTATGATTTCTTATTAGGTGTTATTTAACATGTCACTGCATATAATATTTTAATTTTATTTATGAATAAATCCTCTATTAGGCACATTTAGTTTATTTCTTAAAAGTCCCTTTGTCTGTTGTGCCCATTTATGCAGAAAATGTGTAGAACTACATATAAGTAGCATTCAGCAAAAATATTCTACAGTCAAGAATGTGAAATCCATGGAGGTAGTTGGTTGGGAAGATGCTCTGCATTTTAATTTTGGATTATTTCCATGTCAGGGATAGAAAAAAAAATAACACCATACAAAGTGTTATATCTTCTCAGTGATGAGTTGCTGGTAAGTTTCTTAGATAATGAGGTCAGTGTCACGCTGAGTTGTAGGAAGTTCCAGCTTGAGGTTGTAGAATGTGGTGATTTCATTCAGGAGGCCAAAGAAAAGCTCGAAAAGAATACACAAGAACCCACGCTTAGCAGAGATTTATGGTGAAGCTGAATATTCTTAAAGTAACCTATTAACATTCAAGAATACATACCGAATCTGTCGAGTTAAAGCATATCAATGAGTATTGAAAGGTACAGCTTCAGCTCACCTGTTTCGCCATAATTAGGACTTTATAGGCAAAAGGGTTGGTTACTTACTTCCTGCAGAACATAAGTTGCATTACTATTTGCTTTATTTGTGTTACTGAAGAATCATTCTGGCAATTTTACCAAAACAGAGGATATATTTCATAATTCTTTTCTCTGAAAAGTACCATAAACTCATAAAAGGCAAAACTAATAATGAATACACTTGACGATCAATCCAAATAAATTGCCATTTCTTTAGTAATTCTGCTACAGAAAAGTTCCTCTTTCCCTCTCTCAGTGCTTCCTAGATTGAGTTTGAACAGAAAGAAAGTGTAACTTGATGTAGGGAAAGTTAAGTTATAATGCACTCTACTGATAAAGTTGGTTACCTGGTTTTCTAGAAAATGAAGATAGCCATTAAAACCGATAATTTTCAACATCACATACACTGAGATGAAACATGAGTCTCATGATAAAAATTGTAGTTAACTCTTCACAATTACTGAGTTTGTAAAATACATTTCTGTTCTTTACCAACATTTCAACTTTCTTCGCACAATTGATATGATTAATGACGTCTTTTCAGCTTGTCTCACTTTTCAGGTATGGTTTGGGGTAGATTCTCTAAAATCCAAGCCAGTGTTGCCATTAAGCATTGATTGCAACCTTACTCTGGACACAGGAACAGATCTCAAATATATTACCAAATCCCCTTCTTAAATCTGTCTGTGTGACCTTTGGAAAGTCAAATCAAATCTGTGGGATTTATCTTCCACCTCTGGAAAAATAAGGAGTTAAGCTAGATTATCACTAACGGTCTTTCTGGTCCTAATATTCTGCAAAATTGAGTTAGAGGAACATTTTCTCTTAAAAAGAGATAGCTGACCTTTCTAGAGCAGCAAGTTTTTGCAAAGAGTATGTTGGGAATTTTGCATTCACTTTTTCATCGAATTTCTCTCTGAAGGCTGCAGAGGTTTTTATAGATGACGAAATTGCAGCTCAGAGAGCTGAAATAACTAACAATATACTCCAAAGCTGATGTATTTCCTACTCCATTGGAAATAACACATTTCCCCCATGCAGATCAGGGTCCACAGTAGAACTGTGAGGGACCCGGAATATGTCAAAATTATTATAGTTAGTAGCATTTATACATGAAATGTTAAAAACAATTTTTAGTTGGAAAATTCCCGTCATAAGTAATACCCAGTCCCATCTTTATGCGGTCGTCGTGGATAGCCGTGTTGAAGTAGAAAAAGCTTAAGGCTTGGACTCAGAAAATGCTCACTTAAAACTCCAATCCTGCTGTTCTCCAGATCTGTGATTTCGTTAAACTGTTGTTTCCCTCAGCGAAGTCAGACCTTGCAGTGTTTGCATTGAACTTCGTCTGTAATTCTATTGTGATGATCCTGTTTTGATTTATTTGAGGTTCAGTTGTACACGTGACTGTCTTCTCCACCGATATATTTTGAACATTTATAATACAAAAACGTTGTGTCACTGACAAATAATAACTTAATCTAATTTGTTCAGCTGCGTCGGGATCCTCTACATGACAGATGGGGAAACTAATGCCCAGAGAGGGCTAGCTGTACTTTGTCACACACAGAGTGTCAGAAGCAGATTTGGAACACAACTGTCCTTTTGGTAGTAAAGGAGAAATTATCCTGCCTCTTCCATGCCACGTGTGCTTTTGACATGGTCTTAGCCTTTGTTGCTTTTGCACACTGGGCCCGAGGGAGAAGTCTGGCTCGGCTCCAGAACTGCCATTTGTGATTATCTAAGAATAAATCATAATTACGCTTGTCACTGCCATGTGCCCGAGTAGAGAACAGCCATCATCCTTGAAGCAGAGTTTCATGACTATGGGAGGAACCATTTAGAGGTTTCCTTTCATTTTCATTACGCAAATATGAGTTGAGTAGATAACCAATTGCTTAGGTGGAAGGATGTAATGGGTTTGCTGTGGTTCAGAGAATGCCACCCGCCATTCCCAAATACAGACGCTAGAGCAGAAGTGGACAATTTACACTGGAGTGCGGGGACCTCCAGGAAGGAAGGGACCGTGATTCCAGTCCTTGTATATCCTCAGAATCCAAGATATGGAAAACAGTTTATCCGAACTGAATGACCCTATTATCGATCTGCTGCGGGAAAATAACAGGGGTCTGGGGAAAGAACTCCCTAAGAGTGAAATATGGGTTGGCATCTGTGCTAAACCCACAGGCTTGGTGAAGGGTGGCTGGTTAGAGGTTTGTGATGGTGGAACAGTGTTGGAGAAGGTATCTGAGCAGATCAGACTGAAAAGAGCTGCAAGCTTGAAGTCTGACAAGAGGCAGCAGGACCCTAGCAGGGGGAATTTTTTACTTGCAAATTATTATTGAAACAGAGGACATTTATTAAACCCTGTAGAGTCAGGTAGAGTCAGGTAGAGTCTAAATGGCACCTCTAGCAACAGCCAAAGCAGTTATGCTAATGGATGGATTTAACATTTCACTTGGAGAAGGAAGACTCCCTTCTAGGGAAGATGGGTGCTTGAAGGACATTTGTAACATTGTAGGAGATGTGCAAGCATGTGCGTTTCGAGGGAGTTGAACCTTTTCTTATACTTGGCGTGAGTCACTCCAGGGCAGGGGACACAGGGATGCAGGTGCCTTTGGGATCACAGAAAGCTTGTTATTATCATTTTGAAATGGAAACGTACTCTTTTCACAACCAGGTTGGGTGGAGGTTACTCTGAGGTTTTCCTTCAGGTATAATTACACCAGTCACCTCTGCACCTGGCATGCACACACGAAAGCACATTTCTGGTGCAGGGTGGACATAATCTCTGCCTTCAAGAGACTTGCCTCTCCGGGGCTAAGCTTTGCCCACGGAGAGTCAAGATTCGTGGTATATAGAGGCTGCTTCGAATAATCACTAGGAAAATCTGTGAAATTTTGAAGAAATGATTCCATCCTGTCAGTATGATGGAAAGCTTCAATAGAGGGAGTCATGATGGAGAAAGTTCATGAATGAGGCATGGAAGTCTAACAGAGAAAGAAAGCAAGACTCCTGTTCTTTTCTCTGCTCTCCCTCTTGGGAACCAAAGAGAATACAGTAGTTTTACTGTTTACTTTGCAAAAGTGCATTTGTATATAAAAACCCAATGTTTATGTGGCAAAATAAATATGTAACCATATATATTAATTCATATATGGAGAAACATCCTTATTCTGCAGAAACTAAGGCACATTTTCTTTGCATAGAGCAATTATTTTTCCTGGAAAAGCAAACTACTTTACAAAAATGAGGCAATACGTTTTAGTGGCATCTTAAGTTGAATATTATAGCTTTAAAAATGTCTCTGGATAAAATTCAAGGCTATGGTATTCAGTAGTTTCGCCCTAACTGGTTTTCATTATTATGGTGACATTGAAAGGAAACCCCCAGAAAGTGCTGAATGATATTTCCCCCATTGGTAAGAGAGGGAAGACCATCCCTTACTGCTAATTTATCTTGTGGCTATTTGGGCTCTCCTCCTGTTGAATATTTATTCCTCTGATGGATTTTATTTTTCAGCCAGAGTGTCAAGAATAACTCTATTTAAAAGGAGCTCGGCCTAAAGAATAGAAGTCTTTTTTTGTGTGTGTGCATGTTTCATCCCTTTTACTGACTCTGTAAATGTCGAGTGATTGTGATTGGTACCTCACTCCTTTTCTTTTTTCCGAACCAGTTTTGTACTCAGTCTGTGCTTTTCAGAAGGCATAGCGGCTCGATGCCAGTGTAATAAACCACAGAAATGAATGCCTCCGTAATCATGTTATACTTTAGTTTAAGTACTCTGCATAACCGCTTTACATTGTTAACATTTTTGAATACATGTTTAATGCGTACTTCTTTACTAATCTGAAGCTCAATTCAAAATAGTACATCCTGTGAAATTCTAGTTCTCAGATTCAGGTGTAGGATGTCATAGCACTTTCTAACCTCACATTAAAAGAAAAAGTTTTAGGTCAAAGAAATCCGTGGAAGTAATCACTAAAGCTGTTTGTCCACATGCCCAATGGCAAAGGCACCAGTTACATATCAAAGACTGAGGAATATTTGGAGTCTATTCTATCTTTCTGCCCTCTCCCCGCCCCCCAAATATTTCTCATGCGTACTATCCTTTGCTTGTTGTGATCTCACGATTGTGATGAGAAAACAAATAATCTAATGTAGTTAGGACCTGAGATGATCCACATATCCCAGTCAGCTTGCAGTTCTGTGGTAGGTAAATAAAACTTAAAAACAAAAAAAAATCAAATATAGGTAAATGGCAATAATGGATATGATGTGATTCCATTGGGCTTTTTTTAAGCTTATTTATTTATTTTGAGAGAGAGAGAGAGAGAGCACAGGCAGGGAGGGTCAGAGAGAAGGCGAGGTAGGATCCCGAGCAGGCTCTCTGCCATCAGTGTCGAGCCTGATGTGGGGCTCGAACGCAAGAACAGTGAGATGATGACCTGAGCCAAGATCAAGAGTCAGACGCCAAACGACTATGCCACCCAGGTGCCACCCCCAATTGGATTTTATTTTACAATAGGTTACACATCAAGACATTGTAAAATATCTTAAAGCCTCAATAGAAGACATCCTATATACAAAAATTATAGCAGAATTCTGAAGTTTGCGTCTTCAGAAAACTAAGAGCATTCATCAGCTGTGAATAAAGAAGAATGAGTTTTACCAATGACCATGCCCTCCTTTTCCCCTTGTATCTTAGACTAGTCAGAGCAAAATTTAACATTTGTAATAACTATGCAGATTCAGGTAGACTTAGTTAAGATCACTGTTAGTTTTCCCTGATCTAGACTATAAGCTCTTGGTTAGCTTTTGCGTGGAATAGATTTATTTATTTTTTCTACCTTTTGTAAATCTTGTGTGTGTAGTGGGGGAGGCCCATGTGAATGGGCTAATTCAAATCAGTTTTCAGTGCGGGGGGGGGAGAGGGGGGAGAGAATAGTAGTGATTTTATCTAAATTAACTACGTTAATCCCCAGAGCAATGCAACGGTAACAGAGTTAAAAATGTTTCAACTGAGAAATGAAAAGCCCAACTTTCAGAAAAGTTAAATAATTTCTTATTGTTACATTGTTAGAGTGATTCAACCCAGATCTCCAAATACTAAATAGGCTGCTACTCTCTGAGCAGCCTTGGGACAATAAGAGAGGCAATCAAATAAATACACAAACCCAAATGGTCACCAGAATAGTGTCCAAAAATATGGTGCCATAATTACCTCCACTGTTAATTCATATTAATGTTTCATAATGGCTTTTTTCTAAAGAGACAACTGGATAAATTTTTACTCTAGCTGATAAACTCCATTTGACAAGAAATAAACAGGAGAAGAAGACAAATAGTGGGAAAAAATTAATCAAAGTTACAGGAGGGAAATGAGCACATGAGGGCAAATGATGGAAATTGCCCAATCTCAGCCCAAGGTGGTCTGGGTTGAGTGCCAGGCTTGGGAGGAAGCATTGCCCCAGATGCAAGGAGTAATTGGTTTCCCTAAGTGCCTCAGGCTTTCTCCATGGAAATCTGCCTCTTGGGAAATCTTCCTTCCTTTCTCCTTTACTCTATTACTGCACTCTGTAGCTGTGTTCCTGGCCAATCAGGGCACCCAATGCCTAGAGCCCAGAAAGTTCATAAGGGTGGAAAGGGAGCAAAGTCTCACCTCATTTGTCATCTTGGAGACTAATTACTATGCAAAATGGTCACCTTCCCCAGAACTTACCCTGTTTTCACTGTATTTGGAATGACCAAAACACTCAAGGAAGTGAACTCAGTTCAACCTCCCTTTTTCCTTTGATACCCCCAGGTAAGATGTATGAACAATGTGCATTTCCTCAAGGTCATTTTAGCTAGCTGGCAGGCATAGTAGAGGACAGTTCATTTATGTGAATGTAAACAGTAAAGAGTGGCAAAATTATGAAAAGCTTCTATAGCTTGGCATAAAAATAAAACATTCCTCTAACACTGGCCCAGAGTAGCCATGGAATTGAAGGCCTGTTGATTTAGGGGGTACAGAAGGTATGTGATTAATGCTAAAAGAAAACATTTGCGTATTTGAAAATTCCACATTAAAAATCCAGATTTCTAGCCTCTCTTGAAAAACTGGAAGATCTGACAAAACTAGGCCTGCATTTCAAGAGGACGTCTTTCCACATCAACTTGGACTTAACATTGGATATCTCTTTAGGTTGGGCATGAGCTGTCCAATTCTTTAGTTTCTACCAAAGGCACAAGATAGTCATATCAACTTAAATTCTGTTATCTTCCCCCAGCTGTGTTAATTATCATCTCTTGCGGTTACTGGATTTTGTTAACTTTGCCTTAAGGAAAATGCCACAAGTATATTAAAACATTAGTGTGGAAATGCTAAATTGTGCAACTTAATGGATTTTGAATGGGAGGGATAATCTAATTTTTCTTTTCTTTCTTTCTTTCTTTCTTTTTTTCTTTCTTTCTTTCTTTCTTTCTTTCAAACAACTTCTGTGAGCTAGTCATTGTACTAGGCAATATAAATGTGTTCTGTCATTTAATTTTCATACAAACACTTCAGAATTTCTATTATGCACATTTTATGATGGAGATATAAGACCTGGGAAAGTATATGGGATCCCAGAGTCAGATGATGGTTAGAACTTTAGGTGAAGACCTAAATTGGATGCAGAACTCAGCATTTACTACAAGGAAACATACTCTATATGGAGAGCCTTATGGGAGTCTGAGTGCAAGAGGATGAGTCCCCCCACCCCCTACTGGGGACTATGAGTTGCTCTCCTAGGAGACTCAGTTTTCTCAACTGTTCCTTTCCAGAGTAATGCTCTGCCTTTATCTCCTCTCCTTTCCAGTCTTCAGCATGTATAGCTAAGCGTTTTCTCCCCAAAATGTCCTAAACATTTATGATTCTTTATTTAGAGTCATACTTTTCCTTCATCCTGAGCAGACTCTTTCTTCCTTTGTTCCATTGTCCCTCCTCTCTGAAGTCCTCTTTGAACTATATAGATGGAACAGACTGTTCCACATCTGTAGTATCATGATAGCTCTGCTATAGCCTGTTTTATATTTTATTATAGCTAGTTGTTTATATTCCTGTGAATTAACTAAATTTTAAATTACTGACAATAAGCGTTTTATATTACTTTGAAGTCCCAGGAACTACAATGGCATATAACAATGAAAAGAATTTTAGTTAAGCTGGTAGACTGAATCAAGGAACATGTCAATGAAATAATATATGCAGTTCTATATTAATCTTGAGGTAGTTAATAGTCAATTATTTTTAGGGACAATTTCTTGGTTTTGTTTACATGTTTTGCAGCTAACTGCCATAAAAACAGATGGTTGATTGTATGAAATAATCAAATTTTAGATTAATAAGACGAAAGTTGGTTAGATTCAAATGGATACTTATCAGTGTTGATACTCTGAAATTTATTCTAATGAAATGTGAATAGTTTTAAAGATTTGGTGTCAAGAGCCAAGAAGATGGCCCATTTTTCTATCAAATTAGTGAACAAATTAAATTTTGTATTTTGTATCATGTGACTATAGAAATGATTTTCTCAAATTTTTTTTTTCATTTTTTTTAATGTTTATTCATTTTTTGAGAGACAGAGAGGTACAGAGTATGAGAGGAAAGGGGCAGGGAGAGGGAGACACAGAATGGGAAGCAGGCTCCAGGCTCTGAGCTGTCAGCACAGAGCCCGACGCGGGGCTTGAACTCACGAACTGTGAGATCATGACCTGAGCCGAAGTCGGACGCCCAACCGACTGAGCCACCCAGGCACCCCTTTTCTCAAATATACCTTGATGTGAATAAAGAACTAAACATGAATTCCCATGAATGCCTATCTAAACTTTTTAATAAGTAAAGAGACACTTATTGAGTACATACAATGACCCTTGTCAAAACTAGGAGTTGAAAGACCCTGATCCCTGAGCAGACATGATTCTTGTTATTCAATAATCAAAGTTGGTAAGTCAATAGAATATTGTAATAAAATATCACAAGTGATATAACAGTGATTATTCTACTAATTAGCTCTGTGTCCTTTAGCAAGCCTAATCTTGTGATGTACTTGTTCCAATGTTTTCATCCATGAAGCAGGTTAATTGAATTAGATACAATTTAGGGCATTTAGCTCTGGTTTTTATAAAATTTCATGGAAGGATCTTCTCATGTCTTTAAGCATGTCTCCAAAAGAGCTGAATAGATATTAGCTTTCTAATTATTTCTAGATATGCTTTGTAAATCCATGGTTCCAAAACCATGTGTTGAAGCATCCTGGGGAACCACACAGAGGACTCTGAGGGACAGTTTAATTTTTTTAAGAAAAAGGGAGGGTATTCAATGTCTTTTAGGAACTATACAAACATGACCTTGAGATGTTTCAGTTTCAACATTGGATCCCATTACGTATCTTTTGATGCTGTCATTGTGAAGCTGGGTTTCTGTTGGTTGCCATAATGAAATGCAAGTACCAAACAAAAACAAGACAATCAGGATAGAACAGGAAATGAAGATGGTGGTGTCCAATCTGACTCCAAGGTTTGAGAGGTGGTAGAGAGCCCAAAAAGAAGTTTTAGTGTTAGAAATTGTGATTATTTAAGAGGAAAACAGAATTATTTTTTATCTCGTTTGGCATAAACTATTCTTCCAAAACTCTATTACGTGTTTAGGATAATTAATACTTCTTCAGTTGTCTGAAACTTTTAATAAACAAATGGAATTATTAGAGACTTCTTTGACCTAAGGTGTGCCATGGGAAAAAAAGATTACTGAGATGTTAAATGAACCATTCACTAAGAAAATTTGAAAACAACCGGTATAAGTCATTCCAGATAGATTTCTCAGTTATCATATATAAAGTGAGTACATCATTGTTTATAATAACTGTATTGGAGTCAACCATTTTTCCAAGAGATAAAAATATTTATATTGAGAAAGGATATATTTCTCCCTTTGAGTTAGGTAGCTAGTTAATGCCAGGCTGTCTACATTGTCTATACTGCTGGTCCAAAGATAGACTAATTATTATTCTCAAATTCTTTTACAAAATACATATCTCTATAGAAAGGTTAAAAAGAAAAGAAATAGCAGCTGCTAAACAATTTCCATAATTATGGAAATTAGGTGTGATCTCCATTCTCTTGGTGGATTGCCAGTGTGCCCAGCTGGTAGAAACAATTGGTCAGCTAGGCATGAAGAGGGGCACTGTTGATCTTTGCAAAAGAGTTAGAAATTAAGCTTTCCTGTATTTAAGACATTTTTCCATATGGTTATTCTATTGTCCAATTTCTTTTTCATTGTGAAAGTATTATCCACCCATTGCAGTAAACGCAGAGAATACAAAAATGAAAAGAGATTGAGAGCGATTTATAGTTTTAGCACTCCTATACATTGTTAACATCTTGCAGTGTACCATTTAATTCTTACTGCTTTCTTATTCAGGAGCATGTCAAAATATCATTGGAATCAGTTTAAATGTAAAATCGATTATCCTTTCCTCATCATAAGCATTTTCTATGTAAGTATGTGGCCTTTATAAAAATCATTTTAGTTATGGCCCGCTGTTCTAATTAGCTATATTACCATAAATTACTAGGCTATTTTAAAAAAAAAAATATTGAACACTGGATTTTTTTTTTAAACTTCACTCTAGTAACTAATCCAGTTAAACATGATGGATACTTCGATATATCTAGTTGACTCTCCCGAATCCACACTAAACTGACAATAAGACCAAAAAGGCATAGCCTCAAAGAAAAAGAAGAAGAGAATGAGATAGGCGGTGACAAGAGACAGAAGATTTCATGAAAGTTTTGGAACCTGGAAGATGAATGGATGCTTTGTTTTGTTTATGAGGTTGGAGAAAGCAGAATTCTAAACCTTCAGGAAGGAGCCACTCATTCCACAGGAAATTTGGAAATGGACTTTCTCAATATTCTGAATAAGAATAGCTTTGGATGCAGCGATAAGAGGGCACACAGAAGGTAGTGGGAATGTACCTAACCAAAATTTGACTTACTGGTACAAACAATGCACCCTCTCAGTAATTGATACAATAAGACTGATACAACTGACTGTTAACCAATTTGGCCATATTGCATTCTTCATAACACTCCACCACTAAGAGTAGAACAAATTTTATTTTCAAATCAAAGTGAAACAATCATCAACAGAGACAAAACACTGGGGCATGAAAGGACTCTCCATAAATTGAAAATGACTGAAAACATACATAGTTTAACTATCACAGAATAATTAAACTAGAAATCAGTAACAAATTAATATCTGTAAAATCTCCAAATATTTAGAAAACTACCCATAAACAACTCAAAGTCAAAGAAATCAAAAGGGAAATTAAAAAAAAAAAATTTGAACAGAGTGAACATTTGTGAGATGTGGCTAACAAAGGGATTAAAGGGAAATTTAGTGCTTTCAATTACTGTATTAGAAGAGAGGAAAGGTCTGAAACCAATAACCTAAACTTCTGCCTTTAGAAGCTATGAAAAGAAAAGGAAAAAAAAGGAAACCAAGTAAACAGAGGAAAAAAAATAATAAAAGCTAAAGAAAGGAAAGAGAAAAATGCACAAAAAAAAAAAAATCCAATGAAAACAAAAAGTGGCTGTTTACTAACTTCACCTAAAATTTATGAACATTTTCCTAGGCTGATCAAGAAAATCAGAGAGAAAACACAAATTACCAATCTATGGAATGAAAGAGGCTCCATCCCAGGCTCCGCTTCTGGAATTGTGGGTGAGAAGTGCAGCCCCTTCCTAATAAAATCTATATTTAACCAGAGAAAATTACCAAAAATGATAATTTAAAGATTTACGGAAAATTTTCCTAAAGGGTACAGCAAATGTAAAGCCATCCATTCAAGATTTGTAATTATTCTCAGTAAGAACAGCAAGAATAATTGGTGTTTGAGCTACAACTCCCTCTCTCAGCACTGAAGGTCCACCTTACAGAAACTACTTTGGGGCCCTGCTGCAGGAGGGGGGTAACCAAGAAAATGGACAGGCGTGGGCAGGGAAGGAGTCCTTGTGCTTCAAGCTCCCATCCCGGAGCTGCCTCTATGGGAGAGCAGGCTTGTGGTATTCCTCATCCCTCACAGCCCCATGCTGCAAAAGCTCTTTTCCTAGCTGCTTCCACTGAGGCGACTGTCAGACTGACACGGCACTCCTCTCCTCCACCCAGCCCCTAGTCATAGGGTAGAGATTCTGCTTCAGACTGAGAATACTGAGCCTCTGTCATCCCTGCTCCAGCTCACTTAGAAAGGAGAGCTTCCATGCCTAAATGGACAAGCCCAGAGAAGCAAGAGCTACCACTCCCCTGCCCCAAAGTATCCACTCAAAGAGCAGTGGCGTCCCTCTGGAAGTTGTAGGCCACTGTTGTTGAACCCTGCCCAGGTACATTGTTACAGAGCTTCTGTTGGGAGGTACTCACTGTCCAAAGGCCCTCAAGCTTTGCCTGAGGGTACAAACCTTATTTGGAACAAAGCATGGAGAATTCCATGCCTAAGGGTGTTGATTAAAAAACAAAATCAGCAAACACACAAAACACCAACACTTGCAAGAGAGCACTGAGAAGGGCCTTCATGGCTCCATAATCCTGGTGGCAACAAAGAGCAAAGCAACCCAAAGTGTCACCGATAATTAGGGAAAGAGAAAGCTAGGAAGAGCCTTCTTGGAATTACAGTCAGCCCTAGAGGTCAGCAAGGTTATGTAGCAGGTACCAGGCTGCATGAATCAAATAAGACTTGGGACAGACTTGGGGACATTCCATAAACCACACACAGTCCCTTCAACAGGAGGCAGAAGCCTCACCGGGACTAGGAACTTATGCAAAAAGTCTGACCAAACACTGGCTGCTCAGTAAGCTACTCTCACCAGGGGCAGTGACTCCTAGGAAGCCAAGCTGGGGATCACAGTCACACGCATTGATGGCAGTCTGGAGGAGATTGCGCATGCCCAGTGATAAAAAAGAGTATGCTGCCTGATTTAGTAGGTATGTTTCAGCATGATGCTGGATGAATTAAAAAAAAAAAAAAAAAAAAAAAAAAAAAAACAAGATAAAAAACAGAACAAGCAGAATTCATCTACAGTGGAAAAAATCTGAATATTGATTTCCATTAGCTGTTAAGGTTCCAAAAAGAACCTTGGAATGATCTCAGTGTTTTAATTCTTTCCAGGGAATGGTCCACCAGCATTTTTCAAAACTCAGCAGAGGCACATTTATTTACATTTGTGCATTTAACTGTATTTAAAATTCATCTCAAAATTAAAAAATATATCTATAAATGCTGAATTCTATTTAATGATTTGAACGTTGAAGTTTACAGAAAGGGTGTACCTATGTCTGCAATTAACGTTGAGGTGCACCAAAAATAAGTCGAATTAATGGATATGTAGAAGAATAGATATGTGATAAAAAATATATTAATGGTACAATCTAGGGGGTTGAATACAGACGTTCATAGCACATTTTTTAAACTTTGTTTTATGCTTGTTTTTTTCTTAATTATGGGAGGATAAAACTTACAACAAAGTATTTTGGACAAGGTAGGACAACTGGCATTCACAGTGGCACAATGGAAAAATTACAGTGGAATGTACGATGATTAACGCTTTGAGACACACTTTGTCAATCAGTTAACATAGTTATCACATACCTACCATACCCATAATTCCATTCATCTCTATGAATTTACTAAGGAGAATTGAAAACGCATGCTCAAAGGCCAGTGCCAATCAGCTTTTGCTGTGATAACAAAAGAAGCCACCCATAGTTGGGTGGCTTGAACCACAGAAATGTGTTGGTCACAGTTCTGGAGGCCGAAAGTCTACTACCAGGATACCAGTGTGGCCCTGGCTTGTAGATGGACACTTTCCTACTGTGTTCTCCCATGGCAAACAGAAAGAGTGAGCATCCTGTCTCATTTTATAAGACCGCTAATCCCATCATGGAGGCCTTCCCTCATGGCCTCATCTAAACTTGGTTACTTTGCCAAATCCCCATCTCCAAATACCATCATACCGGGGATTAGGGCTTTACCATGTGAATTTGGTTGGGGGAGACACAATGTAGTTCATAGCAGCAAGTGTGAAAATAGTCATGGCAACTTTATCCATAAAAGGCCATGACAACAACCCAAAGTCCATCAACAGGTGAATGGATAAACAAATTTTGATATATACACACCATGAATAGTATTCGGTAGCAAAGAAGGCTAAATGATTGCCACAACATGGATGAATCTTAAAACACTATTCCAGTGTAAAGAAGCTAGATGATAAGAATGTATGCAGTGTGATTGCATTTATATGGAAGCCTAGAAAATATATAATGACAGCAGATCGTTGGCTGCCTGGGGCCTTAGTTGGGATAAATTGAGAAGAGGCAAGGAGAATTTTGGGGGTGATGATAATGTTCTGTATCTTGATGATGGTGTCAGTTACATAAGTATATGCGTTTGTCTAAATTCACTGAGTGTATGTTTACGTGACTTATCTCCCCTAAATTACATTTTAATAAAATAAAAAAAAATATGGGTAATACGTTTGTCAGGAGCTTTCTGATCATTTTAACTTGAACTTTAACTGGAGAGGGAGGGTATTTTAGTTTCTCTAAGACTTTCACTTGGTCACAGTGAACTTCATAGCTGTTCAGAGAATGATGGGAATCATAGAATTGTAAACAATTTAATAGAAGAGACTTTGAAGATACTGGATGACCAAAGTTTCCATAATTACAAGTTAGGATTTTCATACAGGGAAATGGTTAATGAGCAATAAATAATAATAATTCACACTTACATGGCACTTTAAGGTTTAGAAAAGTCTTTGTGTAATTGTGTCATTTAATACTTAGTATAACTTTTATATTGAAGGCAGGGAGAGATGCTCATCCCGCTATAGGTTTTGCCTAAAGAAATTTTAAAGAGAGAGAATTTGAGCCCGAGTCTGACTGGATCCATGTGTGGCTGGATAACTGATCAAGATAAGTGTTGTGCTCTTGCTGTTAAACCTTTTTCCTGTCTTCCTGCCAATGAGTGAGATGTGCTTTTTTTTTTTTTTTTTTCCATTGCTTCTGAAATATTTGTGTTTTGGGGTCAGAAACATAAGATAAGGATTCAGAAGATAGCTCTTATCTAGGATATGATGTTTGAAAGCCTAGGATCATTGAGGGGAAATAAACTAAAATACCTGTGTGGAGAGGATGGGTTTGGGCACTCTGAGTGAAACACAACACCGATATCTGGTTTTTAGAGGTCAGTAGGCATGCGTGTGGGTGGTGTGCATGTAGGTGTGCACGTGCACGAGTGCAGTGTGTGTGCATGTGTGTGCACATCTCTCTGATAAAGTACACTTGTGTCACAGTGTGAATGGTCAGTTTTGGTTCTTTTGTTGACTTCACATTGTCTCCAACAAAAGACCATGTACACACAATGTTGTAAAATGATACCCATGCTAGGTAACGCTTCCTGAATGTTACTGTCAATATTTGAATGATGGCTATAGGAAAAACAAATAAAATGGCTAGTTCCGAATATTTTGCTTAAGGTTTATCTAATGAACGATATTTTATTTATTTACTCCCACGGATTCTTTGTTCTATCATTGAGCGGTGACAACCATGATCAGGTTCCATACACACACACACACACACACACACACACACACACTCCTATAAGAGAAAAGAAGAGAATGCACATATATATTTAGTCCTTGATGGAAGTACATGTCTTTCAAGTTTAATTACTACTGTTTGTTCTCACAACTTGACTACAGTAACAACAAAAATATTTGGCGATGGCAGTCTTTTTCAAGTAAGTGAAGTAATCAGAAAGCAAGTAAAAGAGGTGAAAAGAGTCAATCATTCTTACTTTCTAAATAACTAACAGGTCTGCCCACAGGTAAGATTGTTGTGTCTGGGGAAATTGCTAAGCATGCTAGCCCAAATCCACCTTTTTATTATATGCTGACTGCTGGCTTTCTTTAGTAGAAATCCAGGAAAAAATGAGTGATCAGCCTATTAACAAGTGTGCTTATCCAACATGCCACAATTTACCTAAACTGGATTAGCCTCTTGTTCGGAAAACAGAGGAATTTTGCTGACCACTTTAAGTAGTTCTTTTTGTCTCCCCTGGCTATAAATTCTTCACAGGCAAGGACATCCTCTCTTATGCTCTGAATCTGCAATGGCTGAGAGGGTAGGCATGCGTTTTTAATTAAGCTAAACAACCTTCAGGTTGTTATTTATTTCAAGTATTTAAGAACCAGCGCCTTATCATAAAGCATCGGTCTCAGGCTTAGCTAGAGAGAAGAAGAATCTTCTATTATTTAAGACAGTACACTTTCGCTCATAGTCAATAGGCCAGACCTATTCTTCCTACAGCACAACCACAAGACAGTAAGACAATATCATGATATCTCTACAGCCGTTCACATTTCTGAGACCTTAATGTGGGCTAAGTATGGTGCTAAAGACTTCTGCGTATCCTCTCATTGAAGTCTGACTTGAATCCAGTTGATAGAGACTCCTAATATCCAGTCTCAGAGAGGTTTAGTAGCTTGTCCAAGGACACAGAGCAAGAGACTTCTAAGGAAGGATTGGAGCTCAGAAACTTGGACACTGGAGTCCACATTCTCAATCCATTCAGCATCCCACTGAACTGATTTATTCTCCTACTGGCAGTAGAAACATACTGAACAGCAAACAGTGTCCACTCTTCCTATCTAACTTTTCCTGTCAATGCCTAACTTAAAATATTTTTAACGTTTATTTATTATTGAAAAACATAGACAGAACATGAGCATGGGAGGGGCAGAGAGAAGGGGAGACGAGACACAGAATCTGAAGCAGGCTCCGGGCTCTGAGCTGTCAGCACAGAGCCCGACGCGGGGCTTGAACTCACAAACCACAAGATCGTGACCAGAGCCAAAACCAAATGAGCCACCCAGGCGCCCTAGGTTGTGGAACCTAGGCTTATTTTAAATGCTTGAAATTCAGCCATTCATTCATTCACTCTTTCACTCATTTATTCATTCACTCATTCATTCATCTTATTCACGTATCATTTACTGTATTTCTTCTGTATATCATGCATTATTCTCAAACTTAAGAAATTAAGAATATGAAGAAGAAATAAGTTCCTTGTCCCCTAGGAGCTCAATCCTAATTGGAGAGACAGCTAGATAAACAGACGTATTACCGTACACCCAAAGAAGACGCTGTAGCCAACCTTGCCTCAGGTGTCAGTGAAAATATTACGACTAACGTTGCCCGAGGAGAAGAATATTCTCAAGTGAGGGCAAGAGTGTGTTGCACAAGGTAATTAGAGGTGCTGGGGTGTGGCATACAAGAAGTTCTGTGGGTTAAGTACTGAGTGGAGTGGGTAGATTCTGTAGGAGACGTTAGTCAAAGTGAAGGGTCACGGTTATACTCACAGCACTTCATGTTGTAGCCATTCTGGTGTCAGAGACATACCGAAATGGCCCCAAACACAAAATATACAGCTTTAAACTTTGTTTTTAGCCGAGTGAGATGTACAGCAAGCATCCTCAGCCTGTCCCTAATGCTCACATTGCCTTCAACCTCAAGAAATGCCAATTGGGACTAGAATAGAAGACGAGAATGTAACATTTCTTGGTGTCGTGACTGCGTATTTTGAATATCTGCTGAATGTGTTCCACGGAGCGTTTATGTTGATGATAAGTGCAGCAAGGTCCCGTCCCCTCTTACAGGAGCTGAAAATACTGTCTTTGCAGCCCAAATGCCATTCTGTCCCAACAGTGGAGCGCTCTGTGTTCTGAGTGCCGTCGGTCTGTCTGTTCTCTGTCAGTCTGTATCTTGCAGATGTGGAGGCCTACACAAGTAGACCTTCCTTACAGAGAAGAGCAGACCCAACTGTCATAACCATAGGATCTGTGAGATCATCTTTAGAGCCATAACCAATGCTGTTCAGGGAAGATGTCAGACTGTAATGAACATTTATGGGAAATTAGATATTAAATACAGATCCTTCAAAGAACACCATCCAATTAAATTGACTTTTAAATAAATCACCTAAAGTTTGTGTCAGACTCAGACCAATTAAACACAGGGAAGAATGTGTTTGAATATCAAAGTGGAATAAAATGAAATAAAAATTTTATAAGTAGATGTGATTTATGTGGTGACTAATATAGATCAGTTAAATTAGGACTCTGATCTGAAAGGTAGCTGTTGTCAACAGCATGGGTTTTGGAGTCAAATAGACTTGCATTTTAATTAGTGGGCCCACCTTTTTGTGGATGACCGTTGGTAAGTGGTCAAGTAATTGGTAGATTAATTTCATTCAGTCTCAGTTACTCTTTCTGTATAATGGAGAAAAGAGTACATAGTTTAAGCAATCACTTTAAGTATAGATTGAAATAATGTACCTAAAGCATAGTGTTTGTTATACAGAAGTTCAATGAAGACTTACTGTTATCAAAATATTTATTAACCTTTGAAATAGCATCACATATTTCTAACATAGATAAGAGTTGTCTGGTTTCTAGCTTTTGCACAAACACTTAACACAGATATTTATAGAACTAGTCAACAAACCATAAAGTTATTTAAAATGTAAAATACCTGATAAAATATGATACACAATCATTTGTTCATTATACAAATATTTATTTAATACCCACTGTGTGCCAGACGGTTTTGTAAGAATCTAGGGAAATGCCAATAAACAAAGAAATCACTCCCTGTCACACAAGACATAATATTCTAATGGGAAGATATGAAATAAGTAAT
This sequence comes from Panthera tigris, assembly GCF_018350195.1. Taxonomy (NCBI): domain Eukaryota; kingdom Metazoa; phylum Chordata; class Mammalia; order Carnivora; family Felidae; genus Panthera; species Panthera tigris. Next base: position 129,301,023 of record NC_056662.1, read on the forward strand.
TGAAATACAATGTTGTTAAGTTCTAGGAAACATACAATTTCCTAGAATAGAATTGCCAGTTTAAGCGAGAATATATGTGTATTAGAAAGTATTTTAGATAAGATAAGTAGGGAAGCTCTCTGAGAAGAAAGTTTTGAGGAGAGACCTACAGGACAAAAATAACCCAGTTGTGCAAAAATCTGCAGAAGAGCATTTCAAGAAGAGCAAGTGCAAAGGCCCAGAGGTTGAGCTGTGCTTGAGGAAGAGCAGTGAGCCAGAGTGGTCAAAGTATTCATTACTTAATGAATGAGGCAGCAAGTGATAGACAGTGGGTTTGAAGAGTAAGGCAGGACCTGATCATATCAGGTCATGTAGGCTACAGATTTAATTCCATGTTTACCAGTAAATCACTGGAGGAATTTATTCAGACCCTCCCACCCCACCCTGTTGCACGTGAAATCTTTTGAATTCTTTGAAATGACATACTAGAGGTCTTTATATCCTTCTCTGCTTTTGTTTTTTCATTTTTTTAAAGTTTATTTTGAGAGATACACAGCATGAGTAGGGGAGGGGCAGAGAGAGGGAGAGAGAGAGAGAGAGAGAATACCAAGAAGGCTCTGCACTGTCAGCATAGAGCCTGATGCAAGGCTCAAACTCATGAAATGTGAGATCATGACCTGAGCTGAAACCAAGAGTCAGACGCTTAACCAACTGAGCCACCCATGTGCCCCATATCCTTCTCTGCTTCTTGAACTGTGTTTTATCTTGGATCAGTTTAGTTTTGATATTTTACTCTTAGTCTTTTCCTATTTTCACAATTATTTTTGGATCCTTCCTTTTTCCATTCATATTCAAGAATAATAAGCTAAAAAGTGTGTTTTTCATCTCTTTATATATAGTAGAAATTGTCAACTGGAAGACTTTATTTTAAGATGAAATTTTATTATGCCATTACGCCTGGCGAAACCTAAAGCATGTGAATAGTAGTATTCTTATAAGATGCCGTGTTTCTTCTCAGATCTTTGTTTACTTTTTTTAGGGAGACTCCTTGCACCCATTTAGTTTACCTCCCATGTTGTTTCTTAGGAAGTTACATAAGGAAAGAAATGTAGAGTGAACCCAGAAAGGAGAAGATACAGGATCCAGAAAATGGAAGGAAACCATTACAGAGAAGTTCCAGGAGAGCTGGTTGCCTGCAGTCAACTGGTCAACCAGTCAGTGATGACAATGGAGAGTGCCAAGGAAATAGCAGCCCAAGTGAAAGAGCCTAGACATAGAACACATGACTGAAACATGTGTGAACACTTGTATAATAAAGGTAGAGAATATTGCAAATGTGGGCAACTGATAGCTCCTTTCTTGGTTTTACATTTCCAGGTGCAGCAACGTTACTTCAAGCAATACTTTTGCCTTCTTATCCTTTCACTTTATCTCCTTTAAAGGAATTGTCTGATTGGTAGAGAAGGAGTTCACTTACTGTCTCTTTTCCTTCTTTCTCATTGAGTTAGTCTACCTCCCAAAGCATGAGCTACAGTGGACCATCAGTCATAGGATAAATGTCCTGGCAAAGACTCTGCCCAGGTTGGAGTTGCCTACCACTGCCCAAGAATGGCTGGATATGTGTATCTAATTAAAAAGCTTATTATATGCTCATTCTGCTAAAACACTAAAGCCATATGAAGAGCTCCAAAAAAGATAATTATTAAGTCCCCCCTCTCGCAGTACTAAAGTCCTAAAGTCAGGTGGTTAGAAGCGTGTCGTGAATAGGCATACCTCAGAGATATTGCCGGTCTGGTTCTACTGCAATAAAGAGAGAATCACAATAAAGCGAGACAAATGAATTTTTTGGTTTCCCAGTGTACCTAAAAGTTATGTTTACACTATAGTCTAGTAAGTGTGTAGTCACATTATGCGTAAAACTACAACGTACATATCTTAATTAAGACCACTTTACTGCTAACAAGTGGTAACCATGATCTGAACTGTCACTGAGTTATAATCACTGATCGCTGGACACCTTAGTAAATATACTAATGAAATTTGGAATATTGAAAATGTGTCACAGAGACACGAGTCAGCAACTACTGTTGACAAAATGGCACCCATAGATGCACTCAATGCAGGATTGCCACAAACCTTCAGTTTGTAAAAAGCACAATTATCTGAAAAACATAATAAATTGCAATGAAATGAGGTGTATCTCTATCAGGGCTCTCAAACGCCAACAGCGAGGAACAAATGTAGTTAGAAACTTCACATGAAGCAAAACCTGCAGAGGAAATCATATCTAAATGTAAGACACTATCTGGTCGTAATGTGGTCCTTGTTTCTTCACCAGCGTTGTGGGTTTGTTCCCAAATTATGAAAGCCAGATCATTCTAGAACAGAATGAGAATATTATCAACATTGACAATGAAAGCTAAATGTTTATTTAAAAAAACTCTAAAGGTGATAAATCATAACAACAATAAATTTATAACATTCGAGATAGATACAGGAGAAGAGTTAACCACAGAAGTAATTACGTGTATTTTCTTTTAAAGAAAGAAAGTGAAGAATAAGAGAAAGGGGTGCATTGCACTTTGTTTTGAGCTCTTTACTGCTATTTAATATTTTGCAAACATAGATTGGGGCTACAGGACCACGATATAAGGAATTAAAAGTTTTAGAGGTGCAATCTTTATTTTGAAGAGATGTGTATCTGACTTACAGGATGCCTCACTTTGTTTTTATGCTTCCGGCAGGGAAGTTCGACAGAAATAAAATCTGAATTCCCATAAAAATCAGTTATGTAGAACTGCCCCAAGAGACCAGGTGCTTCAAAAATCCAGACAAGACTCAAAGAGAAAGCTTTGGGCTGGGCCTTCAGGAAAGATCCCCACAGCAGGTCAGTGCTGTCTCCTTCTGTGAGTGATTTTCAAGGCCACTCCTGGTCTCTACCAAAATTAAGACTCTGCCATGTCTCACAACCCAAGTAGATGAAGGATGTGTACTTGGAGCTATGATCCAAGAGAAAGAAGCTAGAATCAAGCAGCTGGCTCTTTTTCCGTGGCTGCCATGAAATGTGTCTCTTGTACCAGGAAGCCTGCTGATGGACAGTGGCATACTAATTCAGTAAAGCCTCACTTCTTTTTTTTTACAACTTTGGAAATACCATGATCGGACTCCTAGGCATCTAAAATAAATGCTGGAAATGGAATATGAAACACAAAAATAAGTAATTAAACGTAATAAAGTTATGACATAAGAAAATAATGAAGCTGATTTTAAAAAGATTGACTGGCAATCCTGAATACGAACGATACGCTGCACTAATTGATGTACTGCAAATGCTGGGGTCTGCAAGAAACGTCCAAAAGACAGTGTCATTTTCACTGATGATGGTTAGAACACAGTAAGGAAAAAAGAAAGACTGAGTGTCAAATGAGCCTTTCCTCGGGCTTAGGAAACTTGACTTCGTCACAGCAGTGCAGGACCCAGCCAGGCTTCCGGAAGGAGGATTCCCCGCTTCTTCTAAGTCACTTGGACCCAAATGGCAGAACTGGTTTACAAATGTCAGCTTTGCTTCTTTTCCCAAGTTATCACGTGTGATGTTTACTCCATTTCCTTCCTCTGTGGCAATGCCAACCAGGTGATAGAGAAATGACAGTGTGACATGCCCACAGGTGCCCATCAGTGGGGAAAGAATCAGGAATGGAGAACAGGTTTTTCCTCCCTCAACAAGTATATGTATGATAGAAGAGAAAGGAGGGGGTAGGAATATTTGAATAGAGAATGGCCAAGAAATTTCTAGAGTTGGAGAAAGACCTGAATCTTCAGCACTTGAAGGTACAAATAATTCCCTATAGAATAAGCAACAATAATTCTACATGTTAGGGAAGCTTCAGAACACTAAAAAAAGAGATCTTCAAAACTATCTGAGAGGAAGGATAGAGTCACAAAAAATGGTTATTAGACCAACCAATCCCACCAAAGCAATAGAAGCCTCATGACCTTTAGCAAAGTTATTTATAATTGTTGAGAGGTGAAAACAAAAAGAAATTTTTAAAATCCTCTCAATTCGGAATTTATTTTTTTTTAATTTGTAAGTTTATTTATTTGAGAGACAGAGAAAGCACCAGTGGGGGAGGGGCAGAGAAAAAGGGTAAGAGATAGAATTCCAAGCAGGCTCCATGATGTCCGCACAGAGCCCGACTTGGGGCTGGAACTCAGGAACCCTGAGATCATGACCTTAGCCGAAGTCGGCCACTTAACCAACTGAGCTACACAGGCGCCCGTTAATTGACAATTTAGATCCAGATATATATTTGAACATATGAATAGATTGCAAGGCTCCATAGTAATCATGAAGATGAAGACAAAAATAAGGTACCTCATTATAATAATCAAATTAAGGCCCACGTTGGGACAAGATAGACTGTCAAATCTGGCAGCCCTAATTTCTGTGTAAAGGAAGGTGCTGGAAAATCAGCTTTGGGACAATCATAAAGGTTTTCATTTACATGAAAACAAAAACGTTTTGAAAACAAGAACAAGAATTATTATGTACTAATCTCTTGGAGGTCTCACTAGAGTTTAAACTTTTGGATATTGTAATTTTTATTTAGTGATTTGAATTTAAATTGAAAGTGTTTATTGAGAAATACATGTCTATTCACTTAAAATACTGACTTAAGTAACCTCATTTGCGTAATTGTATACCATGAGCCAGGGGGGCCCACAAGTGCTCTGATTCAGAATTTTTCTCTTTGGCTTATAAGGAAATTGTCCTAGCATGACACAATTGCCTTTCCCTTTTGAATATGCCTGCTTTAGGATTTTCTCAGTGTTTTACTTGTGGGTTAGTTACCCTAGTAACTGGATCTTCTCTGAATCCCTTTTAATGTATCTAATGTCCTACACCTTTATATTCACCTAAGCATAATCTCTACTTCCAAAATGACCCATTTTATAGTTTAAGTTTTGTTAATTGCTTAAGAAATAAAATAAGATTGTTCCATTTTCTGTTCACATTGGGGTAGGTGTGTTTGCATGTGTATATTGATTTTTTAAGTGTTTGTTTATTTATTTTTGAGAGAGAGAGAGAGAGAGAGAGGGAAAGAGAGTGAGAGCATGAGCCGAGGAGCTGAGAGAGAGAGGGAGAGAGAGAATTCCAAGCAGACTCCACACCAACAGCTCAGAGCCTGACATGGGGCTTGATCTCATGAACTGTGAGATCATGGCCTGAGCTGAAATCAGGAGTCACTGCTTAACTGACTGAGCCACCCAGGTCCGCTGCATGTATTAATTTTTATAGCTGAAGTGAACTTCAGAATCCCACTTAGCCATTTTACTAGGGAATGGAGTTCCATTTCTCTGTTCATTCCACAAAAATTTATTAAGTTGGTTATTCATCATTGTATAAACTAGGCATGGAAAATGAATAAAACGTATGTCTGTGTTAGGAGGGGGGTTTCTAGGTTATTTACAAACAATGAATGATGATATATAGAAATGTTATAATATTATTTGGTATGAACTAGGTACAGAAAAAGCACCAAAAAAGTGGTCAACCATTCAAAAGCAGGGCTTTTGGAAAGATCTGTGGAGAAGTATGGTGTCTGTGTTAGGTAACAAATAATGCCTAGAAGTTAGGAAAGTAGGCAAAGGGTGTGATTAAAGTAATTCCATCTGGAAAAAAAATATTTTTGAAAAATACTCAGGGACATTCCAGGGAGTTTATTAGGATTGGGAGATGGAGTGTGGCATAGGAATGAGGACACCCTATAGAGGTAGCATTGTAGGGTGCAGTCTTACAAGGCTTTGAATGTCATGCTGAAGTTTTTTATTTACTTATTTATCTGTTCATCTATTTACTTACTTACTTACTTACTTACTTACTTACTTATTTTTGTGTGGTCTACATCCAACGTGGGGCTTGAACTCATGACCTCCAGATCAAGAGTCGTATACTCTACTGACTGAGCCAGCCAGGCGCCCCTGTGCTGAAGATTTTTATAGCATCATTCCGTATATGAGTGAATGAAATAAATGGAAGGGATCATGTCAGATATTATACAGCAATTCCAGGAGCAGCCATAACACTAAGACTTTTTATCTCCATTCCAATGGATTTTTCTCTGTTCCACAGAACAACTGTTAAGTTTTGCCAGGAGTCAGAAAGACAGACCATAATTAAAATTTCCAAGAGAGCACGATTACTTTTTGTAAACTCCGGCCTTCAAACCTTGCATCCTTTATTCTGACTTTGGACATTTTCCAACCACTAGGGCTTGGATTGAGCTGGACATATTTCTGAGGTTTGAGGAAATAGCCTATTGCCCTGCCTGATTGATGGCAGGAATAAACAGAAGGCAATTTGTTCTTTCCTTGGAGAGGCAGACAGTAGCCACCATAATGTGCAATTTAAGTTGAGGGAGATGTCAGCGACAGGACAATGGATGGTGAGAGCCAACAACTTCCCCAATGGCAGGAGGGAAATCATAAAAGCCCTTACTGCTCATTTGCTGTGAGACTAGAGAGACCATTTTCACATCTGCCTTTGATGTGCCCTAGTCCTTTTCAAATAAAATCAAATTACATATATTAATAATTATGCCACGCATGCTTTTTCTTTCTTTTCACTAATTTTTCCATGTTTAAGGAATAGTATGTTGTGATGTGTTTAAACTGTATCCTATACTAAGTTGTGCATATTGGGATACATTTTTTAAAGAGAATTTAATTTCTCAACATTTATTAACTGTTAACTATTTGTTAGGCACTTTTTAAGACCCTGAGTGAATTACATAATTTCAGTATCACGATAATGCACTGAAACTCTTACTACTAATATATGGGGCTCCTGGGTGGCTCATTTGGTTAAGCATCTGACTCTTGATTTTGGCTCAGGTCATGATATCATAGTCGTGAGATTGAGCCCTATGTGCAGCTCAGCGTGGAGCACTGAGCCTGCTTGGGATTCTCTCTCTCTGCCCTCTCCTCCACTTGTGCTCTCTCCTTTTCAAAATAAAAATAAAAATAAAAATAAAAATAAAGATAAAGATAAAGATAAAGATAAAGATAAAGATAAAGATAAAGATAAAAATAAAAATAAAAATAAAAATAAAAATAAAAATAAAAATAAAAAAAAAAGAAACTTACTACTAAAATAATATATTTTGCAGAAGAGGTCATGTACAATCAGCAAGGTATCTAGAGAGATTAGTTTGCCCAAGGTAATAATGACAGTATAGGTGTTCTATGTCTAGAGCTTGCATGTTTGACTATAACCTTCAGCTGATTTTTATTTGTTTGTTTATTTATTTAGAGAAAGAGAGAAGGACAGAGGGAGGGGGAATCCCAAGCAGGCTTCACACCCAGCATGTGAGCCCGAGGTGGTGGTGGGTGTGGGGGACTTAATCCCATGACCATGAGATCATGACCTGAGCAGAAATCAAGAGTTGGATGCTTAATGGAATGAGCCACCCAGGTGCCTCAACATTTCACTGATTTTGAAAAGGTTGAAACTTCGGGGTACCTGGGTAGCTCAGTGGGTTAAGCAACCAACTCTTGGTTTCCACTCAGGTCATCATCTCAGGGTTTTGTGAGAGGGAGCCCTGAGTCAGACTCCCACTGACAGCACAGAGCCTGCTTGCAAATCTCTTCCCCCCCACCTCTTTTTCTGACCTTCCTCCGCTCATGGTCTCTTTCTCTCAAAAATAAATTTAAAAAACATTAAAAATAAATGAAAGGTTGGAATTTAAAGATACTTTAGAACAGCTAGTCAAACACAGGTTAGTGTCTGCAGTTTTCAGATGGCCAAAAAATTTGTGTATAGCCCAGCCAGGAATAAAATCCTGGTCTCTTAATCCTGGGTCAATGATTCTTTATTCTGCCTGATATCATGTTTACTTAATAGATGCATACATTCGTGGACACATCCACATCTGCATTTAATGTAGCTGTTTCTATGTGACAATGACACTGAATAGGAATGTATCTCGGGCTTAATAAATGCATTTTTCCCTTAAGAGAAATAATAGAATATTTTGTGTTAATTAACTAGAGTATTTTGAAAACAAAGAGACAAGTATAATAAAGAAGATCTAGAAAAAAATGACATTGTGGTTGGGAAAAATGCAACTTAGAAAACAGTCTCCATTGTTGAGCCTTATGAGTGCACACGCCCACACCCACACGCACACCCATGTACACCCCAAACTTAGCTATATGCTCCCCCCAACATGTGTGTGCCTATATCCTTTCACTGAAGTAGTTATATCCCCTCTTGTTGGGATGTGTGAATATATGTATACGGGTGCTTATGTATGTGTTTTTATGGATGTATATATATTGTGTGTGTATATGTGAATGTATGTGTGTGTGTATATATATGAAAGTGCCAGAGGATTTACTGAAGAAAAACCCCTCTTTAGAAACAGCGATATTTGTTTACACCAAGGCGTGCACCATGAGGCAGGAAAGAATAGAGGTTTTTGTAATCAGAAAAACGTGAATGAAGGTCTTGATTACTTAATTATATTACCACATGAACGTCACCTGACCACTACGCCTGTTTTCCTCATTTGTGGAAAAAGGAAATTAATCCCTACATCAGGGTTTCATTGAAATTATAAGATATATACCATGGAATGAGTTTTAAAAATATACATACATATATATATTTTTTTCCTCTGTGTCTCTCTGTCTCTGTGTGTGTGTGCGTGTGTGTGTGTGTATACGTATATATATATATATATACGTATACACACACACACATGCATTTATATATCATATATGGAATGAGTTTCAAAATATACATATTTATATAGAGAGAGAGAGACAGAGAGGAGCTGGCAAGATGATTATCAAACAAAAGACCTAAGTTAATAGTTAATATATGTCTTCTTTTAAATTTTTTTGAGAAAGAGAGAGAGTGTGAGAACACAGAGGAAGAGGGAGAAAGAGTTCCCAGTAGGCTCCACACCCAGCTCAGACCCCAGTGTGGGGCTCAAACTCGCGAGCTGTGAGAGCATGACTTGAACCAAAATTAAGAATTGGACGCTTAAATGACTGAAGCACCCAGGCTCCCAAGTATATATTAAATAATTTAAAATCTACCCCAAGGACGCTGCTGGGAAAAGGTGCGTATTCGTCGCTGATTGCTTATCCAGCCTAGGCTCTTGCTGACTGCCAGTGCATGCACATATCCACTTTTCACAACTGGGTTTCTTGGGGTTTTCTTTTTCAGTATATTATAAATAAATGTTGACATAAACAAGACCTCCACACCCATGGCATTTATATTTACACATGATAAAGTTTTTAAATAAATGGCAGAATATGAATGATGAAATGCTAAGCGTATTTCACTAACAGAAGAGGATTTTTGTCATCTGGGCTTTATATGCCTCCCCAAAACCCTGCAGAATAATTGATTCTTCCGTCTGATAAGCTAGAGGGTACAAAACTCTGTCAGGATTTGTATGTGAAGGTGATCACAGGACTCTATGGTATCAGAGGGACAGAGCCCTTTACCCACTTTGGAAATAAGATCATGGAGGTTCAGCAAGGGCTTCTAGAGGGAGCGAGCCCCTGGTTGGCCTCGCTCAGTGCTGTTACAAAGTTGCTTGTCTCCCCCACCGGCCTGGGCAGCTTTTCAGGCTGTATAAGTATGTGAAACCTCAATGTTTATTATGGTGTTAGAGCCATTGGAAATTATACATTTAGGGGCATATGGGTGGCTCAGTCGGTTAAACGTCTGACTTGATTTTGTCTCTGTCGTGGGATCGAGTCCCGCATCAGCCTCTGTGCTGACAGTGCGGGGCCTGCTTGGGATTCTCTCTCTCCCTCTCTCTCTTCCCCTCCCCTGCTTGCTCTCTCTCTCTCTCTCAAAATAAATAAATAAACTTTAAAAAAATTAGAAGAAATTATACATTTGGGTTCTTTTTTGTTTTAGTCAGTAGCCTATCTTTATATATATATATATATATATATATATATATATATATACACACACACACACACACACAACATATATATGACATATATACAATATACGTATATATACACACACATGACATATATATGACATATATACTATATATATATAGTATATATATATATATACACACACACGACATATATAAGACATATATATGTAATTTATGTAAATTACCCTGCAATCCAGCATTTCCATTTCCATTAATAAATATATCTCTAAGTAGCACTTGCACATGTGACCACACTGGAATTTTTAATGCTGTTCTGAGCAGATTTGTTTTTTTTGTTTTTTTTTTTTGGTAATATATACATCATGAAATGCATAAACATGTACATGGAAAGAACGTATATGCATTCTGGCTCATTTATACTATGATATATGGAATTCTTGTGCAGAATACTACATTAAAAAGGAATTAACTAGAACCATTATGTCAACATGGGTAGATCTCACAAACAGGTGAGAACAAACACAAAATTAATGTTTTAATGTTTTAATTATAGAAGAGTAAATATGTTAGATCTCCTTTAATTATAAACTTCAAAAGCATTAAAAATTTACATACATAAATACATGAATACTAATGACTTATGTGTATATATACTCAAAAGAATTCAAAATAATTCTTTTAAAAGTTCAGGCTAATGGTATCATCTAGGTTTCTTTTTTTTTAATTTTTTTAATGTTTATTTTTTGAGAGAGAGAGAGGTGGGGAGGGGCAGAGAGAGCAGGTGACACAGATTCCTAAGCAGACTTTAGGCTTCAAGCTGTCAGCACAGAACCCTATGCGGGGCTTGAACTCATGAACCATGAGATCATGGCCTGAGCCGAAGTCAGACGCTTAACTGACTGAGCCACCCAGGCTCCCTGGCATCATCTAGTTTCTAGTGAGGGGTTGGATCAGGTAGAGGTAGGAGTATTTTAACGGTCTTGATGATGCTCTTTGTTTAAAAAGAAGTATGTTGGGTACATGGATATTTGTTTTCTCCCCCTTTTATATTGAATATGCTTTATCTATTTCTGTATCATTGAAATCCTCCATAATAATAATAAAGTGGTGATATTTGTAAAGTATACACAACTGTGCCTGACACATAGTAAATTCCCCAAAAAGGTCATTTCCTTTATGACTTAGATTCCATAAAAGTATAAAATTATGAGGAGTCATATCCAGATGCCGTGTGCACACAAAATAGCTCCTCGGACAGAACAAAAGCCCCGAAGGGACCAAAGTTCATCATGGTGCATTAATGTGTTCAGTACCTCTGGAACATCCCCGTGTTAAACCACATGACAATTTGTAGTGTATCCATTCCACCATGCCTGCATTATGTTCACCTCTGTGCTTTTCTTGTCTGTCTCCCCAGGGCATAGCACTTTTCTGGGCATGGAGAACATACTCAGTAAATGCTCGCTGAATGAATTCACAGGCTAGCGAGTGAATAAAGTGATATATATATATATATATATATATATATATATATATATATATATATAAATTTTTTTCAGCCAGGCCTATTAACTTGAACAGGCCATTCTTTCCTTTTCAGCATTGTTTTCTTTATCTCTACAATTAATAGAATCCAGTCATGGTCTTCAAGATGCCACTAACGTTGAGATTCATTGTATTGTTACATGGCCACAGGCTCTCCAAAGAAAATATCAGTTTCTTTCATTATAGAACCAGCATTTTCATTTCTTTTCAAAATTACAGAATTTTCTGAATTGTCCTGAAAGTAGAATCCTTTCTTCGCTAATATTACTAATTGCAGACACTACAATAGCACTGCCCATCCTTAAACTCACAGTAGGAAAGATGGTCTTATAAGGTTCATTATCAGACGCCAAAGCAGAGGATTTGCAGCTGGCTTCTTGAGGGCATCTCAGCATACCTTGTGATGCATTTTAATTCAACAGCCATGTAGTGAGTGTCACAGGACCAATCCTGTAAGGAAGGGGTGGTGGGGTTGGTGAGATTCTGTGCAGTGAATTCATAGAGCCAGACAGCATCTTTTAAGCTCATATAACCAGGGCTCATTTTGCAGAAACATTTTAAATGGTGTTGGCGGGGCTATGCTGGTTTTCTAGAGTCAGCTGGTTGCTCTCTGCATGGCTGTAAATCACTTAGCATTTCTGTTCCTCCATTTCTTTGTAAATTCAAATGAAAGACCTACTCTTGACCTCTCATTTTCTTTCATGAACGATTTCAGGTTTGCCATCTGCAAAATGGAAAAAAAAAAAACCGTCCTACACGCTAATTGTGAAGGTGAAGAAGACGATATTTTGTGGCAAGCTCATGGTGGGTTGCTTTGCCATCACAGATAGGGTCGCTATGATTGTTGTTGTTATTTGTGGAGAGCTGTGATAGGGCATGTGGCATCTTTTTCCTTAGCCCTAGGTGGGGGCGAGAACAAGATGGTGAGTATTCATAAGAGCCTCACTTTCCCAGGCCAACTCTGTATCCATGTTTTCTTTATGACACACACATGCAGGTATCTCACCGAAAATCACCACAAAAATTAATGATTTTCTATTATTTCGTCCCCAGTAGTTTACATATCATATTGGCGAGTCATCCGCATTCTTGTTTCAGACTCTCCATCCTACCCTGAAGGATGTACAGGACTTGCTATCTCCAGGTGTGATTTTGAACGTTGGGTTAAGCATTAGAAATAAGTGTGATGACCTCAAAGAAGAAGAAACATACTTGTTACGGACTGAATGTTCTCATCCCCCAAAAGTCGTATGTTGAAATTGATGATTTGGAGGTAGAGTCTTTGGGGCATGATTAGGTCATGACTGTGGGGCCTCATGAATGGGATTAGTGCTCCTGTAAGAATAGCCCGGAGAGCTAGCTCCCTCTCTCTTTGCCATGTGAGGATACAATGAAAACTCAGCGGTCTTCAACCAGGAAGAGAACTCTCACCAGATCCTGACTGTGCTGGCACCATGATCTTGGACTCCCAGCATCTAGAACTGTGATGAATAAGTTTCTGTTGTTGATAAGCCACCTAGTTTACAGCTATTTGTTCTAACCACCTGAGCTAAGCCAACACTTGTGTAGAAAGCTACAGAATTGCTTTCCTGCATACATAATGCATGGTATGGTAGGTCTCCAGCATGCCATAATGGCTGTTGTTTCATGAGTGATTCCGATATATTTCTCTAGACTACTTTCTCTGATTTCTGGACTTAACACCTCATTATGTGACTTGGTCACATTTAAATCATTCTTTATTTACCCAATTGACAAAGCAGTTCAAAAACAAAATAAATTTATAATCTTGAAAATCCTGGAAATTGTGTAATGCTGAAAAAATACCATAACAAAGCACTGACTTTGTAAAATTTATTCCATAATATATCTATTTTCTTTATTTCGGTGAACATTTATTTGGATAAACTTAAATAGCAAAGTTAATATTCATGATGTTAATATTTAAGTAAACAAATACTGTCTTATGAAAATATTATTTTTTAATATATCTCACAGGCACCTCAGGAGTCACTAGGTAAAGAAAGGGCACAATAATCTTCATTGATCACACTCTTCCTAATTTACCAAAGCACAACATTGTTCTCCTCCAGTACATCCAATATCTAGGAATACCCGGGCCTGGTCTGCTTAGCCTAAGCTGTACAGGAATAAACACCAGAGGAGTCTAAAAGAAAGCTGGTTTTGCCAGAAAGGAACTTTCATTTAGGATTTAAGTGAAAGCCATGAAATTCCAAGAGGGAAATCACCAGAATCGCATAAATAAGGAACATGCCCTCCCATTATTCACAGGCCTCAACGCATCTGCCACAGAGTTTTTACAATCAGTGAGAGTCTGAGCAGAATAAAAACCTGTATGAGGATACGTGAAGGTTATACAGTCAATATAGAAATGTGCAATAAAACTGAAAAGTGGCGCACCTGGGTGGCTCAGTCGGTTGAGCGCCGGGACTCTTGATTTTGGCTCAGGTCGTGATCTCAGGGTCATGGGATTGAGTCCCACATCAGTCTCTGTGCTGAGCACTGAACTTGCTTAGGATTCCCTCTCTCTCCCTCTGCCCATCTCCCCTGACTTGTGCTGTCTCTCTAAAAACAACAACAACAACAACAAAACAAAACTGAAAAGTAATGAGGTGACTTGAATTTTCCCTCTTTTTAGTTTTATCTAGTTAGCCTTTTACAAAATTATTTGTGTTGAAGATAAGAATATGCTCCTGGCACAAAGTGTGAAGGTAGAATGTAGAAAATAGTGATCTGAAGTTTGCCACAGATTGATCACATAAGAATTTTGCCTGGTGTGTTATAGAGATAGGGGGAGAAGAGGGAAAGGAGGCAGGGAGGGGGAGGGGGAGGGGGAATCCCAGATGAAAGCAGGCACTGAAAAGAAAAAAAGCTAGTTGCTCATACAATTCAGAATTAAGGAGGTCACACTGAAATATTTGAACACAACTAAATGGATTCTGTTTTAAGGGTCAGAGTGCAATTTATCTAGATGTTTGTTGCCTTAATTAACATCATATAATCAGTATTATCTATTTAACATTAAGGAGTAGTTAGGGGACCCTTGGGTGGCTCAGTTGGTTAAGCATCTGACTCTTGATCTCGGCTCAGGTCATGATCTCACGGTTTGAGTTTGAACCCCATGTTGGGCTCTGTGCTGACAGCGCAGAGCCTGCTTGGGATTCTCTCTCCTCTCTTCCCCTCCCTCCCTCCCTCCCTCCCTCACTCTCTCTCTCTCTGTCTCTTTCAAATTAAATAAATAAACTTAACAAAAAAAGGAGTAGTACAGATACCATTTCCAAGAAGCAATCATTTTCATTTTGGTTTTGGCATCTGTTCCTTTTTCACTTTTATTGTATGTTTATTCTTGCTTAGTGATGGTGAACATTCACACAGATTATTTGATTTCTATTTTAAATTGTACTGTCTATAGACCTAATCCCAAGACTAAGGCTTTGGTGGCCTTCTAACTTAGAAAACTTGCTTTAGTGGTATTTTCCAGATCCCTCTGCTGATTCTTGCCCTGGGCTGTTTGTCTGTGATATGTGGTTCAATTTTCTTTGTTCCCATATATGTGTCAGCAGAGTCTCCATGGATACACGAGGGAGTATAATATATCATGAAAGAAGTATGGTAAATGGAATTCTCCAAGTTAACCTAATATAAGAGGTGTGTTTTTCCTCGATGACAGGAAACTGTACAGATCATTTTGTTATTGTTCTGTGTGTTCCTGTGCCGACTCTAAAATAAATTATAGACAGATAGGATGTGTTAGATGCTGTGTTTTCACTGAGTTGAGTAAATCACAATGGTCTTGCTTAAACTTACATCAGATATTCCCAACCTTGCATATTCATTGTGAAACTTATGAAATAAAAAAAAGCAGAGCCCAAGGACTTAACAGAGACCAGGCATTTATTTTATTTTGAGCACTGTAGACATAATATTTATATAATTATTTACCTTATAAGATTTACAGCTGGCTCATGGGTTTGGGGATCCAAAGATATGGATGTGTATTCTTTTTCTAGAACTCACTAGTTGTGGGAATTCTGGAATTATTTATTGACTTCTCGGAGGCACAATTACCTTGACTATAAAATAAAGGTCAAAATACATACTTTGAATGATAATTTCCAGGATTAGGGATAATTCGTGTAAAGTATATAGCTCAGTTCTTCTCGCAAACTTTGGGTGCTCTTACTATGGTATTTTTAGTAATTAATCCTTTTACTAATAAAAGCTAATGATGGTTTGAGAAGATAAGTGCTGACATATAGATATCACCAGCCAAGATTTTGTTTCAAAGTAAGGCAATACCATATTCACACGGAGGAGTAGGCAGTCTCCCATGAAAAGATGTATCTGCCTTAGACTCTGAAAGATGAATTGAATTCAACACAGAGAAGTAAGGAGGGGGGGATTTCCAGTAAACTTAATAATATCTGCAAAGCGAGGGATAAAGAGAAACTTGGACAGTGGTTTGGGAACCACAGGCAATCCATTATGTCTGAAGATACAGTCCATGTGTCTAAAGATAAATAAAAAGAAATAATGGAAGTCTTTCATTTACTGGGCTATTGACAGAGTAGAAATTATGGGAAAAGAATCTCGCTTCAAACATCTATATTTTTAAATTTATTTTGTTTATTTATTTACCTGGAGAGAGACAGAACAAGTGTGAGTGGGTCAGGGGCAGAGAGAGAGAGAGGGAGTGAGAGAATCCCAAGTGGTGTCCACATTGTCAGGGCAGAGCCCGTTGTAGGGCTTGATCTCATGAAACACAAGATCAGGACCTGGGCTGAAACCAAGAGTTGGAAGCTAAACTGACTGAGCACCCCCCCATGCACCCCAAGAATCAGAATTTTAGACACATAAATAAGCTATGTCTCTCAAAATGCTACATTCTCAGTGAAAGGATTCTGTAGTATTAATTTCATTCTTTAGCAAATGTATCAAAAAATAAATTATTCTGTCTTATGGATTGAATCTAGGTGGGAAACAAAGCCCCATCTAATCAACTGTAACCGTCGAACTGTCCTCTACTAGGTCAGAATGAATCTATCTATATTCATATCCATATTCATTACTATAGCTATATTCACAATCCATAATCTCTGTGTATCCATCCATCCATCCATCCATCCATCCATCCATCCATCCATCCATCCATATGTATGTTAAGACATTTGCTTCCTGATCAGATTAATAAGGATAATATTTTCCACTGGAGCTAAGGTTGGGGAGTTTTGCTAGCAGCTGTCTTTAAAAAACTGGGGTTTCCGAAATTTAGTTAATTATCTGTACCACAAGCCTGTGTACCCAGCATCTCCTTGAGACTACCTCTCCCCGTGGGATTTGAGAGAGTAAGGGCAACCACTGTGAACGTGAAGCTCATTCACTCATGAATGCAGCAAGTACACCAACCAAGGAGTTTCATATCTTCTGCCAGCATCTATGTAAGAGTAGCATAGGTATAACTGTTAACTTACAAGTAAGGCAAAATCTCAAACCCTTTGCAGGTCTTGACAGTGATATTTGTTTTGCAACTGACGTTAGGTGACTTTAGAAGAAATGACTTTCCTTTTCTAAGCCTGTGGTTCCTAATTTGCATACTTTGTGGGTAGGACTGTACATGGGATTCCATTTAACACTGATATTTTAAAGGTTTAAGTGTTTTAATCATATCAATACTAACTTTCAGGACAGCAAGATGGATATTGTCCTGCCCATACAAAGTAGCTGATTATTCACTGTACTTTAGGTGTTGATTGTAGGTACATTGAGTGTGGCTGTCCTAACCAATGGCACTTAAGAAGTAATTGTCTGCAAATGAAAGACCCTAAAAGCAATTCAATGCCTGGGGTTAATAACAGAAAAAGACAATTAACTTTGAAAAAGGAAATAATATTAATTCCCCAGACACCCAATCTTGGTATTGTCTGTTGGCCAAGGTAGGTGGCATCACTGGGTGTATTTGCAAGGATGATAGTTTATCTTAATCAAGAATTAGGGGATATTCCAAATCAATGAAATTTAGTTCTGTGCTATTTCCTAGGAGAATTGAAGCAAGTCATAGAACGTAGGGGCCTTCTTTGAAGAAGAGTCAAGGGAAGCAAAATGAAAAACAGAGATTTTTTACGAAGCCTTATTTTCACAAATGCCTGTGATCTGTTAACAAGGTCTTTTTTGTTGTGTTCATATTAATCAACTATGAATACATTTTGCAAATAAATGACTACCATTTTTAAGCACTTAGAATACACTTTCAAAACACTTTGGAACTCACCATAAACTTTAATGTAAACAACTTGAGAAAGTAGGCATTCTCACTGAGGATAAGTGATAGTAAATGCGAAATAAGGTCACATATCTAATTGGTGAGGATTATCTAACTGCGGGTTTTAAACAAACACAATGTTGCTTTCTATTGTAGGATTGTTTCCTCTTGTTTTCCCTTTTCCCAGAATGTTCCCAGCATATGGGGTATTCTGAGGATGTGAAATCAGGGCATTATTTTCTCTTTTATACATCTGAAACAAGGAGGGATTCAATTAACTAAAATTAAAACAAAAGAAAACCTCTTGGGGCACCTGGATGTCTCAGTTGGCGGCGTCTGACTCTTGGTTTCGGCCCAGGCCATGATCTCAAGGTTTGTGAGTTCGAGCCCCACATCTGGCTCTGCCCTGATAGCGTGGAACCTGCTTGGGATTCTCCCTGTCTGTCCCTCTCTCTCTGCCTCTCCCCTGCTCATGGGCTCACTCGCTCTCTTTCTCTCTCTCTCTCTCAAAATAAATAAACTTAAGAAAAGAAAAAAAAAAAACCCAAAACCTCTTAAGGTATTGCTGAAGAGTGAAGGAACTGATTTCTTCAATATGCTGTGACATTGCTGAGGAATGATTTTGGAGCTTCACCGGACAAGAGGATAATTATAAAATAAATTTTTATTAAATTACAAAATAAATACAGCTAGCAGTCTCCCATATAGATCACCCAGAGAAAGTATTAAAATCACCTTATTTCATTATAATTTTACAGCCGATATTATTAAGACTGTTTTTCTGACTATACTTTTTGGACACAACAGGAGGTTGTCATATGGAGATGAAATAAACATTACACGGTTGAAGATTTCATTAATCATATGAACACCTGTGGAAAAAAATAAGCCTTTTAGATCTCAGGCCCTGTTTTTTTCCACAAGAATTACTTACTATTAATTTACTGCTCTAGGGATTGGGTTTTTAAGATAGTTCCACTTCTCTAACAGGAAGAGAGAAAGCACAACTACAGTCTCATGTGTCTTTCTTTAAACTTATTATCTGTGATGCACCTAAAATTTCACTGTAATCCTTATGGTAGAAAGAGTGATTGAAAAGGATTCATATGGGGCACCTGGGTGGCTCAGTCAGTTAAGTGGCTGACTTCGGCTCAGACCATGATCTCGGGGTTCCTGGGCTCAAGCCCTGCGTTAGGCTCTGTGCTGACAGCTTGGAGCCTAGATCCTGCTTCGGATTCTGTGTCTCCCTCTCTTTCTGCCCCTCCCACACTCGTGCTCTGTCTCTGTCTCTCTCAAAAAATAAACAAACATTAAAAAAAAAAAGAAAATGATTCATACAGCTTAATATTACTGGATTTGCCATTAGCAGGTGTAAGACATTAAACAAACCATCTATTATCTATGAGCTATGCATTTTTCACCTGCAAAATTTGTCATTAATACCATCCAGTAGTATATTTATCAAAGTTTTCCTGGAAACCACAAGATATTACAGAATTCTAAGGTTTTACATATCATTTTATTATATATAATAATCATATATATTATATGGATGTTGTAATAGTCATATAGTTTATATGAATACATAATGATATGTGATATACTATTATATAATATATGTAACAATATATATTACATTTAATTATATGAATTATCATCATTGTGTTTTGTATATTATATAATACATATTCATTGTGTGTAAGGAATTTTTATCCCTAAGCATCTACAATTTAAAAAAAAAATCAGTAGGTGAAACAGAGTTTAAATATTTCTATTACATGAAGGAGCCTTTCATAACTTTGTTTTATAGGTTCTTAAAGACAGGTATCTTTAAACTCTAATGTTGACAGCTGATCGTAAGAAACTGGTTTCCATCTTCCATAAAATGCATGATTAATTAGCAGAGACCATTAACTTAGTTTTGCTTCCATGTAATTTTGATTTATGTTTCTGGCCATTATCCGTATCATATTGTTTTTCACAGACTATTTTAAAAATCAGTCCCACTCATGGAAACTTAACCTAAGAAATTACCTGAAATAGGGATTCTTTAAAATTTCTTACATATAATGCCTAAAGATATTTATCTTAGCTATGTTTAGGATAGCAAATAATTGGGGAGGGGTTAAATTCACTAGAATATTTGGAGGGATTCAGTACATTGTGATCCATTCTTCTTTTGGAATATTATGCATCCAGAGTAACACGAGTTATAAAGAGTAATGACCCATAGTAATGATGGCTTGCAAAATTACAGGGCCCCAATGAGAATGAAGTCCACCTGGTATATAGGACTATAGGTGTTGAGTAGGCAAATCTGCTTTTGAATTTCAATTTTATCAATTACTAATTATATCATTAAGAGGAAATTAATATTTCGGATGCTATTTGCTTCATCTGTGAAACAGAAAATTTTTTTTTCAAAGGGATTTGTGAGGATTATAAAGAGAAAATACACAGAATATCTAGCTCAATGCCTGGTTTACAAGCAATCATTTAAATACATGTTCATCATTTTCAATATTATCATTGTCATTATTATGCTGAATACGATGACAAAAACAAAATAAAACAAAAACAAACAAAAATTACCAGCCTAAGAGAGAAGAGAGAGAGCTACCTCCTGTTTTTCTGCAACAGTATTTTCTTTAGATAATATCCCAAAGCCAATAAGCAAGAAATCTTTATATGAATGTTATTTACAAATATGGGATAAGTGCCAGGAAAAATAGTTGGAAGGACTGAAAGCTGTTACTCTCAAGGAACAAGAATTGTCAGTAGGAAAGGTGGGTCGGGTTATTGCTGTTACTCATTATCAGCCTTGTAGTTTAATATGTATTCCATTGTGCATGTATCATGTTGATAACAATGATAAATTACATTTAAAAACAGAAATGCATTAGATGGGAAAACGTAACAAACTGTAGTCAATTTCCTAATGCGCTAGGATAGTTGTTTAGAGCCCAGAATTGCCAAATTATAGCAGCTTGATACTAGATTACTGTTGTGTTTTCTGAGAAAGCCAGATTGGATCAACTCTGTTCTTACTTTCAGCTCTCTGTTATTTAAAAAAAAAAATTCGTTTTACATTTATTTATTTTTGAGAGACAGAGAGAGACAGAGCACAAGTGGGGGTGGGGCAGAGAGAGAATGAGACACAGAATCCGAAGCAGGCTCCAGGCTCTGAGCTGTCAGCACAGAGCCCAACGCAGGGCTCAAACCCTGAGATCATGACCTGAGCCAAAGTCGGATGCATAACTGACTAAGCCACCCAGGCGCCCTGCTCTCTGTTATGTTAAAAACTTTGTCCCCAGACTATGCCTTCCCCTTCCACTTCTTCATCCTCTCTGGTATCCCCAGGAGTTATCCATCAATGGAACATTAGTGCGCGTACAGCCATACAACCTTTCAGACCTGTGCGTGCATAAAATGTCAACAACTCTGTTTCATGTTTTATAACTTTTCATAAATCTTTCTATATTACTTTTTCGAACTTTATCAATGTTTCAATATTGATAAATATAGACCTAAGTCATAAATTAAACCAAAGTGTTTATCAGTACTGGTGGTCGTAATATGACTGTTAGGTTGTTGGTTTGTTTTTTGTTTTTTTTTTTTTGTTTTTTTGATACTCTTCTTTATTATCCAAAGTTTTCAAAATGGGCACTGGCCCTTATTATGTCTTCATTTGTTATGGAAATCTCTCTGCAGCAATGCAGCCATAAAGAAAGTGAAGGAACAAGGAGGTCATTTATTAGTTCATGGAATGGCACTTAGGGAAGACAGACATAGCCTAGTGTTTTCTATTTAGCTTTGATGACATAATGACCATCTCCTTAGCCAAAAGTTGCATAAAGAGACATGATCTGCACAGATGAAAAGCATGTCAATAGTCTGCTGGCATTAGTTGAGTCTCTTCACACTGAGGGATGCACACTTCCAGAATCATTCATTAGAAGCCTAGCCAAGTCCGTATCATTCATTAACTGTCTCTTTACTGAACAGGAAAAATGAATGGAGCCCTTTAATCTGACATTAATAAATTGCAACCATTTGGGAAAGTATTCAAATGTAAAATGTTGAGGTTCATCATTGAAATTATATTTGATGACTTGGGTTTGTTCTGGCTCATTTAAATATACAATTTCCATAGGATTTTATCCCTGATGGTGGGTGATAACAGATACTCTAGCTAAATCCGAGGGTGAGTTTAAGCAGGACTTAATGGGACCAAGATGCAAATTCACAGAACTGAATACTGGAAGTACCCCTGAGGAACATCAAGGATAAGTAATTTTCAAACTTATAAAAACTCGTCTTTTTTTTT
Organism: Panthera tigris; assembly: GCF_018350195.1. Lineage (NCBI taxonomy): Eukaryota > Metazoa > Chordata > Mammalia > Carnivora > Felidae > Panthera > Panthera tigris. Next base: position 129,323,089 of record NC_056662.1, read on the forward strand.
TTTCTTTAAAGAAATGTATAATTAAACAAATAGGCAAGTCTACTGGCCCCCTTTCACCTCATTTTACACATGGGGGAATTGAAGATCAAAAGGAAAGAGCAAGGAAGTTACTACAATTCTTCCTTTAGATTTCAGTCATAAGTCCATCAAGAAGAACGAGTTTCTCTCAAGTCCTTGTGGCATTTAGGAATGCTTTCTATAAGTAAATGGGAGAGAAAAGAGAATAAATAAATTTTACTTTGTATCTCTGTATAAAGTGGTAAGCAAGTGTGTGCAATGTGTATATGATTTAGATGACGATTAGAGACAGATGTTTTGCAAATAAGGTAACACTTGAGGTGGGCTTTGAAAGATGAGTGTTCATTGCATCAAAATGTGTTATTTCCCTTTGCTTCCTTCATTTCAACAAGACTATGACCTTCTTGAGGAAGGAGGCTATAATCTTTATTCATATTGGTATATACAGTGCCTGAATGATGCCCGGGTCAGACTGGAGTATATAAATATGGCCGGCATGTCTCAATTCAAGTTAAATTTGAGTACATACATTGAAAAGTCTAAACAAGAGTTAGAAACATCCCATGTGTTTGGCTTCAGAAATCTTCCATGTTTTTCCTTAATACTCATTGGCTGCTAGATGAATTTTGACCTTGCTGTGGCTATGTTTGATGGGGTGATTTTTGTTAAGAGTCTCTGTCACATTTCTCTAATACAATCACCTTTTCTGAAATGTATTAACATGCTTTATGGAAGTCCTGCATTTGTGTAATTTAAATGAACATTTGATGAGCATTGGCAGTTTCTCATGAAATATAGCATTCTACGATGTTGTATGTTTGAAATTCTTGACATAGGATATTTTGTTCACTGATTTAGAAAAACAGTAAATAGATGTTCAATCAGTTCAGACATAAGTATGGCATACTAGAATATAGGAATGATTCAGTAATGCAGAGAGATGATTGAAGAATTTAATGGACAGATTAAAAGTATATTACACATGTTATTTCTGCAAATAACAGCTCCATGATAGGAATGTAAGCAGAACTCAAAGTAGTAAGATATTTCTATGTAGAGATCCATAAGAATAAAATCAATTATTAGTGGATTTCTTTGAAGAAGTAAGACAGCCATTTGTTCATCTGTCCATCCATCCATTCATTTATGAAACATAAGCTAGGAGCCTACTCTATGCCAGGAAGAGATGTGTAAACATCAAATATGGCTATTATCTTTTCATGATATTTTTCTAATACCCCCTCAAATTACTATTATTCACAAACTTCAAGCATGAGGACTGAAGTGTGTGTGAACTCTTCTATGGTCTTCCCATTTCCTTTCAACACTCATCAGAATCTTCAGAAGCTACTTCTGCATTTTCATCCCTTAAACAATAAGAATAATTAAAATGATATTGTCCAGGGGTGCCCGGGTGGCTCGGTCGGTTAAGCGTCCGACGTCAGCCCAGGTCATGATCTCACAGTTCATGAGTTCGAGCCCCGCGTCGGGCTCTGTGCTGACAGCTAGGAGCCTGGAGCCTGCTTCGGATTCTGTGTCTCCCTCTCTCTCTGCCCCTCCCCAGCTCATGCTCACACTCTGTCTCTGTCAAAAATAAATGAACTTAAAAAAAATTTTTTTAAATGGTATTGTCCATACCATTTGTAGGTACTCTAAAATTTTTTGCTATCAACCAAACACTAATTCATTTTTTTTAAAACAGATGTCAACATACACATCTGTTGTCCAGAAGAGGTTCAGAGACTAATGGGGTTGGGGCAGGTATATAAACATAGTTTTCAAGAAAAACAGTTGCAAGGTATGTTAGAGGTAAGGATTGATAACATGGAGCACAAAGGCAACATCATTTTTCCTTAGGACATTGAACATACAGATTGACTGAAAGTCTCAATTCAACTAGCAATCCTTCTAGGCAAAGGAGATACAACTGGCAATGGGGCTCTAAGATCCTACACATTTTCTGAGCATGATGTTTGCAGGATTTGACTTCAACCAATTCTTCATCCGCATCCTCATTTCTTTCCTATTACAAACACTTCAGTGTAGTCCTAAGAATTACCAGTATTCTCCAAACATTCTGTTGACTCTTATAATGTTTTATACTCTCACTGTTTAATGGCACATTAATGCCTCACAGACAAGTACCTTGAAGGAAGTTTAGGCACCTGTCAGAACCTATTTCAAATTTTTTTTTTTTAACGTTTATTTATTTTTGAGACAGAGAGAGACAGAGCATGAATGGGGGAGGGTCAGAGAGAGGGAGACACAGAATCGAAACAGGCTCCGGGCTCTGAGTTGTCAGCACAGGGGCCTGATGCGGGGCTCGAACTCACGGACTGCGAGATCGTGACCTGAGCCGAAGTCGGCGCTCAACCGACTGAGCCACCCAGGCGCCCCTGTCAGAACCTATTTCAAAAGCATTCATCTCTGCCCCTCCCCCGTTCATGCTCTGTCTCTCTCTGTCCCAAAAATAAATAATAAAAAAAAAAAAAACGTTGAAAAAAAAAGCATTCAGATTAGTAAAATATTCAGTTGCCAACTTCTCTCCTCAAGCATGCGCATAAACACATACAACGTACATCTATATAATAATCATAATATCTATTCATAAGAACCTATATTTTGTCCACTGCATAATAAGTTCTACAGCTTTATAGTAGAAGTGCCACTATTTGTATTAAAACCATAATTGGGAATAAAATTCCTCAGTGTTGCAAAAATGCAGGGATTTCACTTTCCTATTCCATTTTCTTAAAGAGCTAGCATTTAAAGGGGTGCCTGGGGCTCATTCAGTATAGCATGTGACTCTTGATCTTGGAGTCATGAGTTCAAGCCCCGGTTGAGTGTAGAACCTACTTAAAAATAAACAAACAAGGGCACTTGGGTGGCTCAGCTGGTTGAGTGCCCACCTTGGGCTCAGGTCGTGATCTTGTGGTTCGTGAGTTTGAGCCCCACATCAGGCTCTGTGCTGTCAGCACAAAGCCCACTTCAGATCCTCTGTCCGCGCCCCCCCCCCCCCGCCCTGCTTGGGCTCTCTCAAAATTAAACATTAAAAAAATAAAAACAAGCAAAAAATCCGAAACCAATGTGAAGTTTCTTGTTGAAAACTGCCATGCAAACAGCACAAATAATGACATGCAATGCTAGCTTTGTGTTCTTACAGCACAAATGATATTATAAAGCTAAACATTTTCCAGAGATCCCAAGTGAGGGGAGATATTTCAAAATTAAGCAATTGTGTGATTATTTCAGATACTTCTATGAATACATCCAAGATATTCAATCTAAAGCTTTAGCCGCATATACCTTTTTATATCTGAAGTATATACCAAATTACATCATCTCTTGCTTATTAGTTCCAGGAGTGTTTCTGTGAACTCCTTGGGATATTCTGTGTAGGCAGTCATGTTATCTGTGAACAGATAGCTTCAGTGCTTTCTTCTCAGTTTATACTTTTGCACTAGCCATTACTTCCAGTATGATGCTGAAAAGGATTGGTAGAAGGGGACATCCTTGCCTGTTCCCATTCTCAGGGGGAAAGCATTTAATTTCCCATCATTAATTTTGATGACCCTCGTGGGTTTATTTTAGTTGTTCTTTATGAAAGTGAAAACTGTGCCCCCTATTCCTGGTTCACTAAGTTTTTGTTGGTTTGGTTGTGGATGGATTTTGGATTGCGTGAAATGCTTCTTATGCATCAACTTATATATGTTGTTGTTGTTTCCTCTTCAGCCTGTTGACATGGTGAATTACCTTGATTTTCAAATGGTAAACTAGCCCTTTTTATCAGGAATAAATCTCACTTGGGGGTGATGTATAATTCTTTTTTTTTTATTGTTGGCTTTGATTTGTGAATATTTTCTTGGAACGTACAGCTTTCTCACTTTATTTCTAACATACAGGAAATGTTGGAATTTAAAGTTTTAGCTGACCTATGTAAGCTTAGATAACCTCTGATAACGAATAGACTAATTAAAAATATGCATATCTTCTATTTATGAGAACTAAGTAAAAATATAAATGTATGAAATGTTTACTTTGTATTCAATAAATTTTTTGTAAGTCAACTATGCACCCATTTAAAAAAAAATTATTACTGAAGTATAGTTGACACACAATGTTATATTAGTTTCAGGTACACACTATAATAGATTAACAATTCTTTTTATTATGCAATGTTTACCATGATAAATATAGTTATGCTTTGTCACCGTAAAGAATTATTGCAATAGTATTGACTTAGGTCCTATGCTGTACATTTCATCTCTGTAACTTATTTGTTTCATAACAGGAGGTTTGTATCTGTTAATCGCCTTCACCTATTTTGCCCATCTCCCCGTATTCCTATTCCTCCCCTCTGGCCACCACCAGTTTGTTCTCTATTTACGAGTCTGTTTCTGTTTGTTTGTTCATTTGTTTTATTTTTTAGATTCCACATGTAAGTGGAATCATACGGCATTTGTTTTTTTCTGTCTGACTTATTTCACTTAGCATAATACCCTCTATGTCCACCCGTGTTGCTGTGAATGGTTAAGATCTCATTCCTTTTTATGGTTGGGTAATCATAAAAATAATAATTATATCTGCTATTTATTGAGAATTTTATTCTTTGTCAGGCATTGTGCTTAAGTGTTTCAAAGGCATACTTTTACTGGCCATATAACTCCTTCGACTTAGAATTATTTTTACTTATATTTTACAGATCAAGAATATGGGGTTTAAACAGTCAAGTGACATGATCTATTGCGGTCGAGTTAGTACCCAAAACCAAATGTTTCTGATTTCCAAGTCATGATCTTTTTGTTTTACTATATTGTCTGATATATTCAGCATGCTGCCTTATCTTTGGTAGTCTCTGGAAAGTCTCCATATATGGAACTCTGGTTTGGATAACTATGACTTTACAAAGTTCTACAATTGTAAACATCCTGTAAATACTATGAAGTATAGCACATAACAATTTATAACTCCTATTAACATATAACTTAGAATTCAGGTGACGCGCTCACTGAAAGCCCTTGATGGATGAATACATTTTTAGTTGGATGAACTCTAATAAAGACTATTTTTAGTGGAATACAACCTACAGTCAGGGGAAAAAGGAAAAAGTTCTGGTAAAACTGTTATTAGTTTCCTTTGTCTTGTGTGCCGGTGGGGATATAGAGACCTCACTGAAGATAGGGTAGGAAGAAACAAACAGTAAATGGCCTTTAATACAGTGTTAAGGTTTCTCATTTTCCACAATAGGCAATGGGAATCTACTCATATTTCTGTGACAGAGTTGTGACAAGATCTGAGAAGAATCACTATACTATTTAACAGGAGTCACAAAGTCAAATGCTCACAAGCCCCAGGACATACCACAAATTTATAAAACAAGCCTGAGGAATATAATCAGCTTCAGTGTCAAAAGGATAATAGACTGTGCCAGAGACCATGGAAAGGTCTTTGGAAAAGGAAATCCATGGCAGGGACTATCACTGCTTTATAGAAACTCAGGTCTCATGATGCCAGACGCAGATTCAAGAGATCAGACATCTGAACAACAATGTGGAATTTTATGGCTTTTAAATATTGGTAATAAATTCAAACATAAAACTCAAAACGCGTAGGTCTGCTGGCAGGAATGGGTGTATGAATGCCCAGGTTAGGAGATTTTTGCTACAGATTCATCACATACAAGAGAATAATTAGTGTCCACTAAAATAATAATCTATTAATAAGATATGATAGATAGTATACAGAAAATATTTAATGTTATAAAGCAGTTTTTGTATATTATTCTCTTTAATCCTCCAACGTGTATATGTAAATATATATGTATAAAATAGACATTAGATGTATAGAGACACATTATATATACATACGTACATATATATTATAAATGTATAAATGTATTTATATGTATATGTTCTTCCTTTGTTTCCTCCTCTTTCTTTCTCTTTCTCTTTCTCTTTCTCTTTCTCTTTCTCTTTCTCTGTCTCTGTCTCTGTCTCTCTGTCTCTCTGTCTCTCTCTCTCTCTCTCCCAAGTTTCTTGCCTAAGGGATAATCTAAGTGGGTAACTATCTTCTCTTGCAATAAAGACTATTATGATTAATCATGAAAGTCACTGAACATTTGTAATCGTCTCAGGCATACTTCAAATAACAAAGTTTGAGAAGTGGTTTAAAGATATTTCTACTTTAAGTAGGCTTTTAAATTTCTTAAAATTTTATGGCATATAAACTGGAAAAAGTTGAGCAACAAAATACATAAAACCGACACTGGATTATAACCTAAAGAATTAAATAAGTATCTTTGACTCTATATTGATACAAGTAGATGACAACTATAAAAAAAGAAGAGAAAGGACAATTTTTTGACAGAAAATTTCAGTTGAGAAATGTGTTAATGAGTGAATGAAAGAGAAAATTGTTATTAGAATACTACAGTTTAAATTACTTCAGGCAACATCCACCAATAGATGCTAACCTTGGTGGGTAGGGGTTTGAGAAGAAACAGGACAGGACATTTGCATTGTCTCAAAAATATTTAATTACATGGGGTGCCTGGGTTGGCTCAGTCGGTTAAGCATCTGACTTTGGCTCAGGTCATGATCTCATGGGTTGTGAGCTGGAATCCCATGTTGGGCTCTGCACTGACAGTGTGCAGCCTGCCTGGAATTCTCTCTCTCCTTCTCTCTCTGCCCCTCCCCCACTGGCATGCTCTCTATTTATTTATAAATAAATAAACTTAAAAATTTTTTAAAATATTTATTTACAAAAGGAAAGTATAAGTTTATAGTGGATAACCCTGGCAGATACTGCCTTAACCAGGTGAATAAGGTCAACATCAGTAATAGTAAAACATATTGACATCAGGCACCCCCTGATACATCACCTTTGCGGCATCCTTCACAATATACAACTCAATTTAATAAAAAGTAAACATCAGATACATTCAATTAAGAAGCACCCCATGAAGTAACTGGCCAATGCATTTCAAAAAATCTCAAGGTCACCAGAGACCAGGAAAGACTGTGGAACAGCGGCACGTTAGGACACATGCAGACACAGCTGAATGCAATGTGGGGACACGGGATCAGAAAAAGGACATTATTGGGAAAAGTGGTAAAACCTAAATATCTATTCTTCAGTTCATTGTTTTGTCCCGATGTTAATTTTTTAATGTTGATAATTTTATTATAAGGAAACTGGATGAAAAGTATCAGGGAACTCTGTACTATCTTTGCTACTCTTCTTGAAATCTTAAATTATCTCAAGAAGTTAAAATACAAAATTAAAATATAACCATACACGCACACAGCTTCTGGAATAGGTTATAAATGACTAAAATTTAGAGCAAACACTTAGCATTTTAAATCTCACGTTCATTTTTAGATAGAGCGTAAGTGATTGAGATGCTAACCCCATCAACTCTCCTAACCACACTCAGCTTGTATTTGTGTTTTTCCTCCTTAACAGAGAGGTCAATGTTTCTAGAAGTTTTGTATGCATAAGAGTCATCTGTGGAGACTGACATATTTCCAATTCTCAGCTCCCTTTAGAAACTCCTGGGGTCAAGGAAACTTAATTTTTAAGAGAAACAGGTGATTCTGAAGTAGGTGTTCCACAACTCCCTTTTCAAGGACATTGATACAGATCTAATTATAGGACTGGCTATGCCCAATAAATATTCTTGATGAGTGGATTTGTGACCCATTGAGCACAGGGTAACAGCACATTCATAATGACCGCAATGATCTTATTCAGCAGTAACCTGATCCGGGGTTTTTTAACCCTTATGAAACGTAAGAATCACTTGCAAGGCCTGATCTGTTACCTCGTGTCTCTGACTCCTGTTCGCACATCCACATGCACATACGTGTGAGAGGTCAGACATTTGACTATCCATTTCTTAGTAAGCATTCTAGGCAAGTCAGGTACACATGTGTCTTGGCACAAACGATGAAAAAGATATTAGAAGAACGTATTTGTAGCTATCAATATGTAAGCTACGTTAGTGAATGAGTTTATAAGTTGACCTACAGATACAATTCAGTGACAGGGACAGGGTTCCTGGAAATAAGGGTTCCAAGGAAATAATTTATTACGATGTATTTCTGTCACTTTTAATAAATATATGCACATATATATATACTTATATATGTATTCATATTGCCACTGCATTTTTGTGTTAGAAAATATATCTCTCAACATGAATTAGTCAGATTTTTTGGTCAGATGAAAAAAAATGTTTGTTTATTTATTAAAGGGAGGGAAAGAGAAAAGCAGAGAGAGGGGGAGAGAGAGAGAATCCCAAACAGCCTTCACATTGTCAGTGCTGAGCCTGACGTGGGGCTTGATCCCGTGAACTAGGAGATCATGACCTGAGCCGAAATCAAGAGTCGGGTGTTTAACTGACTGAGCGACCTAGGCACCCCTGGAATTAGTCAGATTTTATACTTTAAATTTGAAAAGTTTTGTTTATTATCATGAATAGTTTAAGTTATTTCTATGTATATTGTACAGCGTGCCTTTCCAATCATGTTAATGTCTATTTAATAGTCAAGACAGTACCATATGATGGACAAGACCATAGGCTGTGGATCGATAGTCCACATTTTCAGTTCTGTTGTCTTAAGCCATTTATTTCAGTTCTTTCTGCCTCCATCTCTTCGTCTGCTGAATATGATTGATAATTATACTCATATAATTTCTTTGAATATGAATATGAGTTAACACCAATTATATCAGATCTAACACACCATCAGTTGTAAGATAAACCACTGTGTTTTGTACCACTGAGAATGAAACGTGTACATGCTGCCAGTATTTAGGAAAAGATGCATTCACTTTTAGGAGACACCTGATTTCAGTGATGTTCAGATTTGTGGAAGAAAAAAAAAGGTGTACCCTACAATTGATTATATGCATTATGTAAAAAGTGATGGGGTAATTCTAGAATGATTTGTATTATTAGGTCAAATGTTTTTTGCCCATTTGACAAATGAGGAAACTTTGATAAAAGGGAGTAAATAATTTGTTGAAGGCCAACAGCCAATCTGATTTAGGAATGCAATTAACGTTTCCTGATTGCTAGATTGGTGTAATTTCTAATTTCCATGCTTCAGAAATATGAATTATTTATAGTAGAAATAACAAGTAGAAAATTTTGTCCCCTATTTGATATGATATGTTAGTTTTATAGAAAGACATTTAGTTTACAGACTTTATTCTAAATTAGTTGTATTTTGTTTTACAAATATAATTTAGGTGATACATTGGGATTACAGCCTTTATCTCAAGGTAGCTTTTAATTCTTTTTTTTTTATATTTTTTTAATGTTTATTTATTTTTGAGAGAGAGAGAGAGAGAGAGAGAGCGAGAGAGAAGAAGGGGAAGAGAGAGAGGGAGACACAGAATCCAAAGCAGGTTCCAGGCTCCAAGCTGCCAGCACAAAGCCTGATACGGGGCTCAAACCCATGAACCACAAGATCATGACCTGAGCTGAAGTCAGACGCTTAACCAACTGAGCTACCCAGGCGCCCCTCAATGCAGTTTTTTAAATGAGACTTCCTTCAAATGATTGTATTGAGTTTGCCAATTTCAATACATAAAAATAATATAATTGCACTTAAATTATTTGAAATAAAGTTGAAAATATAAAATTCAAAAATACACATACACAAATTAACATGCTAATTTATGCATTGACATGTTACCAGTGAGGAAGCACAGATACAAAGAAGTTATGCTACTTGCTAATTATTCAAATAAAATTTAAAATTGACTTAAAATTTCTGTGCATCTTGAATGAGTTTTTGCCACTGCTCCTGCACTGGGGTCCAGGGATCTATCTTTCCCAGTTAGAATCTACCCCTCAGGAGTCAAATTAATTTTGCTAAACATCTCTGTTTTGTTCTTTCATTTAGATGTATTTTTGGTCCTCAAAATATTAGCAGAAAATACTCTATGGTTTTCGGGCCAACTCAATTTTATAAGTGCATAACTTCACTAGAAATTTCTCACTAGTAAAATGAGAGGGAAATCCTGCCACAACCTGTCATCATTCAGGGCAAGACTGGCCTGAGCCAGTTGACAGTCATTTATCTTTGCATTAGTGTGTTACACAAGTTATTGAGTATAATGATTATTTGATGAGACAAGCTATTAAAATGGATTCTGGCAAAGATCAAGACTAGTAGAAAACTCTTATTTATTTTAATTTTTGTCCCCATCTCCAATTGCCAGGACAAGCTTTCTAACACTTTGATCAGCCAATGTAAGAACAGATACGATGGCCTGAGGGTATCATGAGTGAGTGAAAAGAGAAACTCACAAGTGGAAGTGCCTGCTTTGTGCCAGGTACTTAAATCAATTCCAGAGTCTGGTTTGAGTGCCTATAGTTCTTTCTGCCACATTTAAATATAGCAATTTTATTAAGGAAAAGTTATTCTTAAGGTTGTTACGAGGGCTTTCAGTATGGATAGCATAGTGGGACAATTTATGTATTTGTAGATAGTCTTTACAAATAGCCTGAAGATTCTAAATCTTATTAGAGGGTTGAGTTCAACATGGAACTATCTGAAGCATCACAGTGAAAAGGGGTTGAGTTGGAATCGTAAGAGTAGGTCCATAAAGTCAGGCTATTCCTGAAGACCTTGGAAATCTTTGTTTCTCTAATGTAAGGGTTTGAATTGCTAAGGTATCCCAAATTGTCTACTCGCTTCTGTGCGTCCCCTACATCCAGTGACTTCTGAGCATATAATCAGATATTGGAAGTCTCTGCAGGTATCGACATTCTACAAAATGCAGTCACATAAGCTTTCATGAGAATTGGCTGAGCTCTCTCTAATTAGAGTGTAAGTTAGTAATTGGCCATCCCTTAGAGAAGGGTAATCACACCAATACGTACATGGTAGACTTGTGAAAAAGACATCACGATCTTTATGTCTACATATTTCAAAGAAACCAGGGATATCACAAATTCCTTATGGCAATGCAGTAGGCTTTGAGAGGGGCAGGAATTTGCTTTCTTCTTATATGGCTGGTGTATTTCCAAAATCACTTGCTTCTTCCTTTCCAATTCCTTTTTCTAATTTCTTCTAAATCGATGTCACTATAGATGGCAATACCTCAACCCACAGAGCACAAAACCTATTTGAGGCACTTTAATTATGTGATATCCAATATCAAGGTTGATTTGTCTCGTAGCAAAATTAGTATAATTGTATCTTTTTTTTTTCTTTAAAAAACCCAGTAAATTTTAAGCGGTTTTCCTATGTAGGGGGGAATTAAGTTGAATTAAGTTTTAACTTATGGAAACTTTATCGAATTAGGATAAATGAGGCAAAGAGTTTTCATAACATAGCTCGAATTAAACTTATTAAAGTTATAGTCTCAGCAACATGTGTTAAAGAAAACTATGGTTAATATTAAGAGGTCAAGTGGTAAATACAAAACAAAATTTTCACCCCCTAAATGTATGGCCTATAGTTTGTTCTTTGACTTAAGCTACACCTTTAATTTAATTTTTTTTTGACTTAAGCTACCTATTTAAAATTTTTTTTTAACGTTTATTTATTTTTGAGACAGAGAGAGACAGAGCATGAACGGGGGAGGGTCAGAGAGAGAGAGAGGGAGACACAGAATCTGAAGCAGGCTTCAGGCTCTGAGCTGTCAACACAGAGCCCGGCGCGGGGCTCGAACCCACAGACCGCGAGATAGTGACCTGAGCAGAAGTCGGCCACTTAACCGACTGAGCCACCCAGGTGCCCCAAGCTACATATTTTAAACAGTAGCGTCAGGATCACAAATCATTTTGAAATGTCATAAAAATGTTCCGAGTTTGTAGTTGAAAGAGTTTAGAGGTACTATTTGAAGTTTCATATTTTCTTTGTTCAACAATCCACTTGTAGGTTATTCTGACCCACCTTGGGACCAAAAAAAAAAAAAAAATGAAAGTAGAATGGCATTTTGGAAATAAATCTTCATTCTGAAAACTTCTTGAATGATGAACTCAGCAAGGTATACTTCAAATGAAAATGTCTTTGCCAATCCCTCTGTCAAATTTCACGTGCATTTTTATTGCCAGATTTCTTTTCTTTCCACTTTTACTAAAATCCCAATACATAAATAGTGCCCACAGATGTACGGCCTGATAATGCATTATGGTAATTCAATACATATTAAAAGCCTGAAAGATATTAAGAAGAGAGTTATTTTTTTTAATTTTTATTAATATTTATTCATTTTTGAGAGAGACAGAGTGTGAGCAGGAGAGGGGCAGAGAGAGAGGCATACACAGAACTCAAAGCAGGTTCCAGGCTCTGAGCTGTCAGCACAGAGCCCTACGTGGGGCTGGAACTCATGAACCGTGAGATCATGACCTGAGCTGAAGTTGGACGCTTAACTTAGTGAGCTACCCAGGTGCCTAAGAAGAGAGTTCTAATAGATTCCTTATGGAGGAAAAATATTATTAGATGAAAAAAAATTAATGATCTCTTTTTGATAGAGGGAAACTATATTTTATTTTATTTTTCTTAATTGGGTTGTAAATTATTTATCATCAAAATTCACAAAAATTTTGTAGGCTACCCAGAGGATTCCCTGAGTTAGAATTTCTCATTTAGAAATACTTTCTTTAAATTTTGATATAGATCATATAACTTCATGTTCTGATCATTTTCTTTCTGTCTACTCCTCTGGCTTTGATTTGGGAGATTCCAAGTGAGATAACCTTGTTTTTTTTTTTTTAAATAGTTACTTATAAAATAGAAGTATAATTAGATTACAGACTCTTTGCTAAGAATTAAGAGACAATAATGTTGGATGGAAACATATAGATAATTTAGTCAAATGCCCACAGTTTTTCTCTAATGTCACTATAGGAACAGAAAACAACAACACCACCACTGCCATAAAACCCGTAAAGCATGTTTTCTTTTAAAAAGATCAGGGTTAAAAAATTGGAAACAATATCTAGAATATTTGAAATCAGAACATGTATTTATATAGCTATTTCTATCCATAGAAATCTCTAGAACCATTGCCTTGAAAATAAGAATGTGTGAAACAAGAAATCGATCTTGACATGTTTCTTGATAGTTTAAATGGAACCTATCCAAATATCAAGGTACAGGTTAGGCATTACTGACCATTCCAAGGTCCTTATATTTATTGAGATAATAGCAAAAGGGTTGAAACTCTACTTGACAAATGCAGAAATAAATGAAAGTTGTACTATTTTCTAAAGAAAGTAGCTGTGTGTGACTAATACGTTCTCCTTTCACTCAACTAACAAGGAGCATCATCTGTGTGTAAGGTGTAGGGAAGGCATCTGAATATAGAGAGATGAAATACGCATCTGTGTTCATGAAGTTTATGGGGGTATGCAGATAATACAGAAGTTTTACCAGCTAATCATTATACAGGAGATACAGAGATTAAAACATCTAAGTGAGCTGTTCAAACGCCCGGAGCAGAAGGCTTGCCATTTCTCCTTGCTTTCCCTCACTAAGCACAGACATAAACACTGGAAGTGGTGCAGGGGTCCAATAAAGGAGAACCCCGAAACATGGTAAGAATAAAGAGAGCTGGTATAGATCTCAGGGTTCGAGCGATAGCACTGCATCGGGTTGTCTTGTGTCTTCCTGCATAATAGAGAAAGGCCGTCCATACCTGGTATTTTCCCATCTGTGACATAGCAGCAGAAGGTGGTCCAGGTAAGCTCATTATTTTCCTAGACCACAGAGCAGTCTAGATAACACCAGATGAAACTGAAACAGGGGAGATACTCTCCTTAACCACCTGACCTGAGAGTGTGCTTTTCTGTTGCCAAGAAATACCTGGCCTGGAGGGAGAGCCTACAGGAGAGGGCCAGCTCCAGCTGCCAGCCTGGAAGGAAATGGAAGGCTGGCAGGACTAAGACCCACAGGACTAAAACTTTCCAGTCCAGCAGCCAAGTGGCACCAGCTAGAGGGTCCAAACACACTCCCCACCCACAGTGGAGAACCAGCTTTTGCCACCTCAGGCAGGAGCCCCACCACCAGCTCAACCAAGGAGACTAAAATTACACTGCAGAGGCTGAAAAATCAAACCACTGTTGCAATCCCAGCCCACCGAAATAGGACTGGATTCTCATGCCAAGCCAAGGCAGTGTGAACGCCTACTCACACAGAAGAAGTCAAGAAGTCATTACCTCATAATAAAAGGATCAGCCCAGTAACTAGACATAGCAATTCCAAATGTGCACAGATTTGAAAAATACACGAAACAAAAAATGACAGAGTTAAAGGGACAAATCCACAGTTGGAGGTGGAGGCTAGAACACTGCCATTACAACAACAGGTAGGATTACTAGAAAATCAGCAAGGATCTAGAATGTTTGAACAATACATTCGACTAAGAGGGTCTAACTGACAAATATATAGACGACTTTAGCCAATAGTAACAACATACAGGACTTTTTTTTTTTAGGCTTCCATGGAGCACTCACCAAGAAAGACAGCATTGTGGCCCCCAAGACAAGCCTCAACAGTGTCAAAGAATTGAAATGATACAAACTGTGTTGTCTGACCACAGTGAGATCAAACTAGAAACAAGACAACAGGAACAACATTAACAGAGTAACAAGAGGATTCTCTGAATAGGTGGGAAATAGCACACTTCTAAATAATCCATGGGTCAAAGATGAGGTCTCAAAGGGTCTAAAAATAACACTACTAAGTACTACTGAAAAGAACACATAGAAAGCAATTCTATACAATGACTAAGTGGGTGTTACTCCAGTGATGCAGCGATGACTCAACATTACACGATCATTGTAACTAATAATATCAACAGACTAAAGAAGAAAAACCACGTGATCATATCCATTGATGTATAAAAATAATTGGACCAGAGTCAACATCAATGTATGGTAGAAACTCTCAGAAAATTAGGGATAGAGAATGTCCTCAAACTGATGAAGAGTATTTACCAGAGACCTGCAGGTCACGTTGTGCTTAACGATGAAAGACTAAATGCTAAGATTGGAGGTTTAAAAAGAAGTTAAAACTCAACCAGAGTCTGGTATTTACATAAGAAAAGAGAACCAAAAATAGCCGCACCAGCTTTGAAGTCAGGTGTGCACCGTGACTGTGACATCTATAGTGTCGCGTATCTGCGTAGCCAATCCTGGAAGAACATTGGTCTGCAACCTAGTACCAGAGATCCGTGGGTCAGATGCAAGGTAGATGGGTTAAACAGAGCTGTTAACAGAATAAAAAAATAGCAGTGTTATAAAACTAAAGCATGCCTTCCTTAGTCTGTGAGTAATCCGAAATGTATACCAGAATAATACTATGTTTCTTAATGATGATATCAAAGCAATATATCACTGTGATTACAATATGTTGGGATGCTGCATCACAGCTGTCCAAGAGCTGCAGCCTGTTTGGCTGCCCCACAGCAATACTGCAATTTTAATTAACATTTGGGGAGCGGCAGATCAGTTCAACAGTCCTTCTCATTTAATTGATAGCCTTTTGAAAATTGAGCTGCTTGTTTCATGCATGGACCATTGCTTCCCACCTGCAGGATTTATTTGGATGGCTACCTGTTAAATCTTATCTGTAATCATCATGAATTTGAATGCCCATCATTTCTGTTTTGAAGTGCATTTCAAGGAATGAGCTCAAATGTTAAAGAAGCCATTTTGTAACAGAAAAGGAGAGAATACTTTTTTTCTATTTATTTTGATACTTCCCAGAGAAAATCTAGAGGACATTCTATTTTTTTATACTGCTTTAATGTTTAAACAAGCACGCAGCTCTATTTCTTAGATGCTAATATTAGTCCTTGAGGTAGAAATGATATAATAATAATAATTCCATGGATATGTTTTCAGACATATTGTGGACACTGTTGCTTGTGTATCAATATCATTCTCTTCTTCCTCCTCAACAGAGTCCCAAAATTCTTCAGATATTTACCTCTCTGACAACTTGGCCAATCTCTTTCAGAAAATAATGAGCCTATTCACAGCTCCACTGAGTAGTTTGAGAAAATCAGAATAACTGTATCTCCTTTTTTGATATTTGAAGCAAGAATGGTGATGCTGATCTAATACAGATCAATAAGATACCGGGAGGAGTTTAGCAAAGCTTCTGTGAAAGTACTCTCCTATCACTTCCAAGGGGTGAGGGTATCCTTAAATATCTCAGTTTTTGTACCAAATCTTTAAGAAAGCCATCCTGTCTTCGAAATCTCATTTATGATGTCCTGCAATCTAGTGAGAAAGGAATTTCTTGGATATAAATGTAATCAGTTCCGGGAAATGTCATTAATGATCAGACAAGATGTAGACTGATAATTGACCATTTAATTTAACAATATGGAGACCAAATTGAGGACCTTGATAACATCAGGTGCCCTGGGGTATTGGAAACCAAAGCTTGAATGGGGAGGGTTCAAAAGGATGTGGAAGAACAAATTACAGACAATTGGAGACAATGCAATTGTCCATCAACAGATGAAGGGATAAATGGAATATTGTATGTATACACATACTGCCTATAATATATGTTTCATATAACATGTTTCATATATATTGTATATATCATATGCATAATACATATATAATATGTATCATATATACATTTCACGTATATATGAAACTGAATATTATTCAGCCATAAAAAGGAATGTATGCTACAGTAGGGATGAACCTTGGATATGTTATACTAAGTGAAAGAAACCAGTCGCAGAGGAATAAATATTGATTTAATGATTCCACTTATATGAAATATTCAGAATAGGCAGATTTATTGTGCAACTACCAAGGGCCGGGGGAGTGGAAAATGGGGAGTTATTGGTTAATGAGTATGGGGTTTCTGGTTGAGGTGGGAGGTTTTGGAATAGATAGTTGTGATGGTTACACAACATTGTGATTTTAAAATACCACTGAATTATACGCTTAAAAAATGGTTGAAATGGCAGATATTGTGCTATATATATCTCTCGCCACAATAAAACCTTAAATATTACAAATAATCAGTATAGACAAATCTTATACAGAATTTTTATAAAATAAGTAGAGATATTGAGTGCTAGCTGGACAAGTCAGTACGAGGAAACACAGTCTGGAAAACCGTAAAAATCAGAGTATTGTGATTATCATAATTAATGACACTTAAGGACAGAAATAAATTTTCAATAATGACATTTTGAGAATGTCGCCGTGGAAACATTTTAACGATAGCTGAAAGAAAAGTGGGAAACAAAGGTTTTCTCCTTGAAAATCAAGACTGTAAAGCGATATCTTTTAAAAAAGGACATAGTTGGCTCTTTGGAAGTAACGAAGAGGTGGGTCAAACTGTATTATATACACATCATTGTGAAGGACAAGAGGTGTGTACTGTGTGTTCAATCATCCCATGGACTCTATTGACAAGTGTTTTTATGTGGAGGGAATGTATTATTAGGCTTGCAGTTATTAAACTAAAAATGCTATGAAAGGTTATTCTAATTAAAAACTCTTCTAGAGGTGAGAAAGAAGTCACTGATGAAGCACTTGCTCAAATCACTAGTTTAATTCAGATTAATGAATCTACAAAGTAGTCACAGATTGAATAGGATATAAAACAGTAGAAGGCATCCTCTTTACTGCATGCTCGATAATCAGGAAACAAACTCTTTTAGATGAAAAATGCCAACAAAGTTATTCATTTAATTGTAATAAAGCCCAAAACCAAACCAAAAAAATTAAGTTCAGGGCATAAATGTGTTATGAACACATTTTATATTCATAAGTTACATGTTTACACTTTTGTGTGTAGAAGCAACCTGTTTTTCATGTATACTTGTTTTTCTGCCAACTTATGTTACTCTCACTCAAATTAGAGCTAGAGATATTTGAATATGTGATTGCAAAAACAATGTAGAAATGGCCACTAAAATAGAAATAGGCATAAGACAGAGACACTTAAATCAGAATGGGAACTAAGGAAGGTCTTCCTGGAGAGGGTTATATTCGTCTCATGCCTCTTAAAAGATGAATGTAAACCAGCTCAAATATAACATGCATTGAAGAAGGATGTACGTAGCTAAGGGAAATTATGAAAACATCTTCCATGAGCAGTAAGTGCCATGCGATAATTGTGGTGCAATTGTAATTATAGCAGGAGAAAAAGGATCAAACTAGATGACTCACGTTTTCTTTTGATTTATGATATACGTTTTTACCTGACAGCACTTTGAGAGAATTACATGAGAAAATGTACATGAGCAAAATTGTTCTTTCTTCATGGCTCCATTGGGATTTTGCACCAGTTCATTCATTAGAGAACAACTCACTAAGCACCTGCTACGTCCAAGGCCCCATGCTAAGATTGAGTGACACATCATGAACTAAAATTAACGGAATACCCCCCGCCTTAGTTCATATTCTTGAAATAGGTGATCTTTTCTTTAGTCCTTGCTTCATTCCCATGTCTCTGTATGAGATGGTGATAAAGATCCTCAGATGACCCCCTAGTTATTGATAAGAATCAAGGACATGCTTGCAGCCATGATTCCCTGTTGCTTTTCCACAAACTACAGACTATGAAACAACTTCCTTGTTAAGATTTGCAAAACCAAACCAACCAAAAAAACAGGTGAGGAGGATTAACAGACTGCTCTTTAGGTTCATCTAAGTGAGGCATCTTTTATACTTTGATAATAATGGCAATAGGGATACGTAACTCTTTCAAATGCTTATTATGTGCCAGTGCAGGACCATAAAGCCCTATACATGCATAATTTTCTTCAATCCTCACAACTCTATGCCATTTAACACTATTTTATATGTTTTTAAAATTTATTTTCCTAAGCTACATAGTTACAAAGTAGCAAACATAGATTTTATTTTTTACTTTAGAGGAGAGGAGGAGGGGAGAGAGGCCAAGGCAAAGGGAGAGAGAGCTCCACGTCCAAAGGGTACAATGCAGGGCTCGATCTCAGGACCCTGAGATCATGACCTGAGCTGAAATCAAGAGTTGGACGCTTAACCGATTGAGCCACCCAGGCGCCCCAAAATGTAGATTTTAAACCCAGGTGTCCTATAGAGCTTGCACTGTTCTAGCCTCTGAGACTTACTTTTCTAATTCTCCCAGATTTTGAACCTTGATGTGAAACATGGCCCAGACAAATGCAGACTCTGTATCTTGAGCAGTTGCCCGATCAGCCAATGAAATAAATAAAATATAATATACCACTGCTATCCTTGAATCACATAGGTTGTTCTATGCGGAATGGGATGATTGGTAGTAAATGGATTCTAATATAATTTTCAAATTAAATGAAATGTAAAGGAGACTGACAACATTCACACGTAACTATATAAATGCTATTAAAGAATTTGTCATATCTTAATATTCTAGATTTTTATTCATATTATTTGTATATCATATATACATAAAATAATTGTACACATGTAACACTTATGATATGCGTATATGCATTAATCTTTCTTCCTCACTTTGTCATAAATTTTATACTCACTTTGAACTTTAGAAGGACTTTGAACGTTATAATCAAATATATACACAGCACCCTCAACTCCCATTCTCTTTACAGCAGGGGAAATCAAGAATAAAATCAAGATTCTTCTCTCTTCAAATCATTTGTATAAGTATATATTCTACAAGTACAACAAAGAATATCCGACAAACCAGGGTTGATAAAGTCCCAGATTAGTTTTTGGCTGAGCCAGCTTAAATGCTGAAATGTTTCAGCATAAGAAGGTAGCTATTTGTTATGCTTCACAAAATACTTGGCATTATTAATTCTACTTATACTGTTACCTCTATTAATATTAAACAAGTTTTATTATCATCAGTACCATCTATTATTTTTAATGTTTTTTTGGGCCATGTAAGTGTGTTTACATATATCATATAGATTAATCATCATTCAACATTTAGCAGATAAGGGAACCGAGAAAGAGAATAAACAGCATGTTCAGCACCACACAACTTACGAGTCCCATTTTCTCTTCAGTTTTATTTAACATACCCCGTTCATCTATCACCATTACTGAAGACCCCACTGTAGGCCATGCGCTGTGTTTTTACACATGTTATTCATTCCTCAGTAAATTACTTACATTTTTAGGTAATGGCGGTCAATGATAATGGTAAACGCTTTCACAGTGCTTTAAAATAATCTATAGAGCATATTAGGTTTACAATCACAGGTACATTTCTAGAAACTTTTAAGGGATAGACCTGTTTGTTATCCCAGGTTTGCAAGCAGGAAACTCAAACCCAGAGTAATAAAATGATTTGTAAAACTCCAGGCAGCTGGGCATGCCGGTTAAGATTAGAACCTAGGTGTTCTGAATTGTGTGTTCTGAATTGTGACACCACTTCCTCTCATTATACCTCACTGACATGTACTAGCCTTAGTGAACTCTCTGCTGAAAGCATTCCACTCTTCTGCCTCCCCTGTGTACCTGATTAATGTTTACAGAACTTAGACAGCTATTCATTTTAAGTATTATGTTATATACAAAGGCTAGTCAGATTAACGAGAGCTTTAGGATTGATTGAAGTGTTTATCATCTTTCGGAGTTTGACTTTTAAAAAAATAAAATCCATTCCAAAAAGTATGTGGGTGGAAGGTCTTTGCAGTGTTAATTTCCAATTGGTAGTGTTGTAGTTAATTTCCAATTTTAGGTAGTGTTGTAGCCAACATTTCCACTAAGAGAGACATACATTTTTGAGCAAGATGGACACTGTTAAAAAGAATTTTATTTTGATCCATAAAAACTGAGATCATTTCTATTTTCAACAATAAATAATTGCTACTATGTATTTTCCCCTAGGACAAAGAAGTGTCTATTAAGGGAACAGTACTTGCTTTTGTCATGATTCTGGTCCTTTGACATTGCTACTCACTCCTAAATTAGCTTTCTCCTTGTACTCAGAGAAAGCAGAAAGCCGCCTTGGCAATGCAGGGTGTTACGTCCTCATGGTATTCATGAACAGGGAACGAGAGCCCCCGGTTTGTGAAATCAAGATGTCTGAGAGTCGATGTGCCCAAGGTTTTCTCTTTAATCAGCTGCGGTACGCTGCACCCTGAACTCAAATTATCCCTGCGACAGGAGTAATCAGGGCAGAATAAAACCTGGGTGATTCTCCTTGGCCCAGTTTATCTTCTCACAGCCACGGGGAAGGTTGCTGCATCAATCAAGTCTCCAAATAAAAAGGTAATTATTTCTTGATTTCTCTGGAGCAGATGCAGTGAGAACAAGGTTGCTTCCACTGAGAGTCCCTACCGTGTTGCCAAACAGCAGCGGTTATCTTAGAAGACAGAAGTAATTACTTGCAAGATGTTCCTGTCTTTTTAGGTAGGGCTGAGCGCTCCTCATTAAGATTCACTTGGCATTGGAGCAACCACCACGGGTCAGGCACAATACTAGATATTTTCATGTGCATTTAGTGATTTAAGTGCACTGAAACTTCTGACGTGGGCACACATACACACGCACACGCCTGTATGAACACTGTAAAGTGTGCATCATCCTCTTACCAAAGTGAGCGAACAGGTCAGGTGAACAAGTGACATGACGAAGGACTCAGAGCTTGCAGGTGGCTCAGGCATAATTCAAGCCTGTGTTACCACATCCCATGCTCTTCCTCCCCCCTTTTCATTATGAACATGTAGTAGCTTACAAAGCCTCTTTCTAATGCAGAGCACACACATCCGTACATACACTGTAACGGCCTGTCATTGCCGTTTTAAGTATTTATGACAGTAGTTCTAATCCTCTCTTTTTCCTCAGTTGGGTCACAGGAAATGGGAGGAACACCCTGGGTTTTATCCTAAAGAGATATTGAGAGATACTTAAAGGATTTTTTAAAAATGCCAGTATTATTCTTTCAAAGCTTACTTAACTCATGAACTCCTGTAGCCAAACATGAAATATTATGTGAAATATAGCAATTAGCTATATTCAGCATTCCATTTCTTTTTCATGTCACCTGGGAGAAAACATACATTATATATTTGATCTAGCCATTGAATTAGTGACTGGACTATTTTGCCTTACAACTGTCCAGTTCTATAGAAGATTGGAAACTGAGATGATTTTCTAATGAAAGCTTAGCTTTCTAATGACTAGAACCAAAGCATTATCAGCCTTTATAAGAGAAAAAAAAAATTTCTGGGGTAATGTGTATGATTTTGGTTAAAAGTAACGAATTTCCTTTTTTTAAGAAATCGTCTTGCACTGTTATTTTTACAATCAAAACATTAATAAAGACAAAAGAAAAAGAGCGTCACCTCCTTTTCTAGACCAGGGTTCCTCAACCTCGGCTCAGCGAATATTTTGTGAAATGTAATTCTTTGTTGTCCTATCTTATGCATTCGTTGTAAGATGTTTAAAAGCATCTCTACCCAACACCCATTGGATGCCAGTAGCACCCTTCACCAGTAGACACAAACACACACACACACACCAGACATTGCCAAATGTCCTATAAGGGCAAAATTCCTCTCAGTTGAGAACCATTGGTCTAATGATCAACTCTTGGGTCCAGACCCATCGATTTGCAGCTGGACCACGAATTGAGAAAGTACAATCTTACCCCTTTAAACACGTGTTGCTATAGTGCTTGCTATGATAAGGTATCCAGGTTCCAGCTCGTTTCCACACAGGCTGGAAATACTGCCAGCAGAGAGCTTTCAGCTTGCGGTCCCCACTGGAGTTCTTCCGATGAAGAGAGTCATCCTGCTCAATGTCACTTTGCCCTTCTGGGGCAGCCTGTATCCATGCTGGGGTAATAAAGGCCCAGCTTTTTTTTTTTTCTCAGATTCAGAACAGATCTGAGGGACCCTCCAGATTTAGATCTCTCCAAGAGTTGGAGGAAGCCTTCACTGAGAATGGAAACTGCTGCTGCTGTGCAATCTTGTTTTCTTTCCTTCCCTTCCACAGGCAGTATTCTCAAAATAAATAGTTCCCTAACGAATCTGCTTCACATCAGGCCCTTCTTCCCAGGGAACCTGAACAAAAAGGGCCGGTATCCAAATTGGTCTGAGAAAAATGTTTTGCAGTTGGATTTTGCCCTTGGATTACCTACTGCCCCAATGGAAAAGGGGACTCCATCACTGGTGGTAGGCGGAATGCAGGTAACCCCTGGTACAAGGTAGAGGGTTATCCAGAAAACTTTCAGTGGTGGTGAACTGAGATAGT
Organism: Panthera tigris; assembly: GCF_018350195.1. Taxonomy (NCBI): domain Eukaryota; kingdom Metazoa; phylum Chordata; class Mammalia; order Carnivora; family Felidae; genus Panthera; species Panthera tigris. The sequence continues at coordinate 129,346,307 of NC_056662.1, forward strand.
AAACATTCAGGAAAGCAGTGGGAGGGAATTCACTAGGTGATGTGATATTAAATATTTGAGGAATGTTGGGAGCAAAGTAGTTATAAGGAGAGTAGAATTGAGTAGCTTTGCTAAGCTTGATATATGCTTTGGAAAAGGTAACAAAGATATGACTGATTAATTTAGACTTAAACTCGAAGCATGGATGCAAAGGGATATGTTGTAGTATATAAAGAGGATCTCATTTGTTGCAGCTAGAGCAAAGAATGCCGGAGACCAGACCAGATCAAGGTCTTAATCACAAGAGTAGCAGAGCTATGAAGAAAGTTAATTTCTCAAATTAAGCATGTCTACTATGACATCACTGGAACTCAGACTGGGAAGAATGGGAGTCTGTATTATGAAATGAGAATATCTGAGTTAATGCATCTGAAAATATCGTATCCCCATGTTCCCCTAGAGTCTTCCCCTCTGCACCTACAGAAGTGGTCAACACACTCCTGTTAAGAGATAACACCTGCCTTACCCTTTTGTATCAAGGTGACACAGTGACCTCTCCCTTCCATGATACATGATTTCACCCTCATGATCTGCCTCTACATCCTGTTCTGTCCAGTAGGTCAATAACCAGAGTAAAGTCACAACATAACCCATGTGGTGACATCCTAGGCCTCACAGGGGGGTAAAATGACCACATCTCCAAGGAGTTTAAGGTTTAGCCAACACTTACCGGTAACGACCAGTAGAGTAAACATGAGCCTAGACTCTGAAGTGATAGTCAAGGGCTAGGTTATAGGGTAAGGCACATAAAGTTAGATATGGAAATATTGCTCAATTTTGAAGTGTTATCCAAGGGTTCAGTCCCCCTAGAAAAAAATGTAAGCACAGAGTTGAAGCATGGAAAAACTGATTAACCCATACTCAGTGAGGTAGAAATGCTTGACTTGTCATCAGATTATGCACGATAAGAATAAAAGACTTAGACAGATGGGCAAATTAGAGAGGGTTTGACATGTAAACTGGAAAAACATTAGAAACACTGAATTACTCTCTTCCGTTGGAGTATACTTAAGAGTGTGATGGCAGCATGGGCGCCAGAATCTCTAAGTTCGGTTGTAGGTCTCCACTGTGGGTCATGATAACCGTATGACTTGTCATTATAGAATTGGGCTCATTAATTAAAAACAACAGAGATGGGGTGGCCGTTACCTGTGAGGAGCCAGGGGGATACAATTATCATAATGAAGGTCAAGTCGGGAGTAGTAAGCAAGGAGATCTGTCTTGCGAGAGTTATGGCTTCCTTCGATGTAAATTTGATGGGCAGCCAGTAAGGGTAATGCTTAATCTGTATAAACAAATGTACCAAGGAGGGATGTTAGGAGGTTCTGAGCAACTACCACCATTAAAAAACAAAACCAAAAACATCACCTTTTCTCAGTTTCTGTACGTAAGCCAATTTTGGACACACAATCCTTTAAGTAAAGAAGAGGGTGGGTTTCGAGAAGAACCCTGTGATACTATACAAATAATGACACCTTCAAGTCCTTCCTCAAAGGGTTTTATGGCACTTCATTTAACTAGCAGCATATTTAAGAAAGGGGATTACGTAACATTTCAAGGACTGTTGTACATGGGGTCTGAGGAGATAATGAAACCTAGAGACTTGAAGCATCATCACGGGCATACCCAAGCTAGTTAATAAATGGAGTCCAACCACAGTTCAGCTTGTGTGGGACCGTTTCTCCTGGATGCTTCCTTCACCAGTGCTTATATCCTTCATTTTTTTCCCCCTGTATACTTGGAATTGACATAGGAGCTGCCACAACCTCTACATTGATGCTTACACCTGTGGAGTAAGAGCTAAAATTGTGGGGAAGGGAAAATACAAGCCTCTGAAACTGCTTCTCCCCCTGGCCCAAAAATAAACCTCATGCAGTATTTCATCCAGAGGGTTGGTGGTCCCCGTTTAATCCAGCAGCCCAGCCTGATTCTTTCAGGATGAGAGTGCAGTACTGAAAACTCAAGCAAACAGCAGCCCCAACCGGGTGCACCTTCACAGCGTGATAACTCATCATCAGAACATGGTAGATCTTCTGTTAAATATCGGTATCAAGAAGCAAGATGTTTGCACCCAAGTGATTCACTGGGGCATATTGGTATTCTCTGTCCCGATTTTGATGGTAAAAGGACAAGTGCAATGGTGATGACCTAAGAAGGGCATGATGACAATTGGTTCAGATGCCTTGAGGATCAAGAGATGGGTCCTGTCACCAGTTCAGCAGAGATGCTAGGTGAGGAAGAAAAATAGGGAATAAGAGGATAAACATGAGTAGTAGCAGCTGTGGCCTAAAACGAGCTAGAGGATATAATTTGGTCCCTCACCCTTCCTTTACTTTTTAAGTTGCTTCCAAGAAGATGGGCCCCTCAGAATCCCAGGTAATCTGTTCCCAGTATGTAGTGTGTGTAGCCCGTGTGTGTGTGTGTGTGTGTGTGTGTGTGTGTATGCGTGTGTATTTGCATCTTGCGAGGGCTGGACGTTAGTGGATGTTTTGACACAACACCTAGCTCTTTCAGGAATGAAGGGTTTATTCTCCCAGGTGCTTAGGGTTCTGCCAGCAGATAGTGCTCAGCAGTTCGCACTCCATCACCTCCCCCAAGGTTAAGCCCAGTCCCAGCACAGCCTCTATCCAGTAGGTCATCAGCCTCAGGGTATAAAGGCCCAGCCCTTCCTCTAGTTTGGCAGCATTCTGAAAGACCACCTAGGATGGAGGGCTTCTCTGGGAGTCTGGTGAGTTTTTTTCTAGTTGAGACTACGTTTTAGCACATTTTTCTATGCCTAATTTTACTTTCGTGGGTGTTTTCCCAAAAGCGCTCCCTAAGAAATCTTTGGCATGCTAATTTTTGTCTTTGGGTGAACTTCCCAGAAAATTTAATCTTCAGGAGATAGCTTACTACCAAGGCTTTCTAGCATATGAACTCAGAAAGGTATCGTATGATTTTCATCTTTTTATTTCTAACCATTCTTAACATAGCACATTACATGTGATGAATATATATTGAATGAGCCTTGTTTATGGAAGTTCATTTTCGATTTAAGCAAAATAAATACAAACACTTATGGTAGCCTGTCTGGATCTAAGTCACATGTCCTTTTTCCACTATGTCACTTTGCATAGTGACCCCTACGAACACAAACAGCTCAGGTCAGTTTCACATGCATTATTCTTCAGAACAATAACGGAGTGTAGCATTTAATTTATTCAAGAAGCCTTACCTTGAAATTGACACCACAAAGGACAACGAAGGCATTTTCTCTGTCCTAAAGAGGTTCATAATGTAGCTTAAGGAAACAAACTGAAACATAGCTAATTACAATGCATTGTAATGAAGGTTAACAGAGGGAATGTATTAAAAAAAAAAAAAGGAAGAACAATTAATTCTACCTAAACTGTACTTTGTAGTTTTAACAGAGGAAGGGAGGTACGTAGTCTAGATGTAGTAGGATACATAATAGTTAAATGAAAAAAAGAGTAAAGAAATCCCAGACAACGAAGAAAATACACAGACGTTCCAGAATATGACTAAGAATGGTAAGGAATGAGTTTGATATAATGTACGTGGGTGTAGAAGTCGAGTGACCTTAGGGCAGAGGAGGCCTGTCCAAAGGATTTTATAAATATTTGTTGGCACAGGGAATAATCTCATCAAGGTAATTGCATTAAATCCTTCTCTACCTGGACGATGTATAAGAGTTTTTAAAAGCTTGATTGAGAAGACTAATAACCTGTCCAAGTAGTTCAGGGAAAAGGTGATAAATGTCAGATCTCTGAGGTGAGGAAACACCTGCCGGAGGGTTTATCTACGAAACCTGGGATTGACTGATAAGCCTGAGTGTGGGTGGAAAGCTTGGGCAATAATGATCTAATTACTGAATCGTTATGTCATACATCTGAAACTAATGTCAACTGTACTTTAAAAATAGAGGACTGAAGGGGCACCTGGGTGGCTCGGTAGGTTAAGCATCTGACTCTTGGTTTCAGATCAGGTCCTGATCACAAGGTTCATGACTTTGCGCCCCTCATCAGGCTCTGCACTGGCAGCACAGAGCCTGTTTAGGATTCTCTCTCTCCACCTCCGTCCTTTCCCTGCTCATTCTCTTTTTCTCTCAAAATAAGTCAATAAGCATTAAAAAAAAAAATAGGGGACTGTGGAGGATTCAATCTGAGGCACTTAATATTTTTTTCCTCTTCATCTGCTTTGCTTACTTTGAGGCACTTTAAGGCACTTTGAATTGCATGGCAATATGGAGGGTTGATGTCCAGGTCAAATTCCAGAGTTAAAACTACGTATGGATGTATAAACGGACTCTGCCACACACACCCCATTCACTTTGTGATGAGTAAAAATGTTTGGCATTGCATGAGGGCTCTAGAAAAGTATGAAGTTAAGAGGACTGATAATACAGAACAAAAGTCCTACACATTATAGACATAATGAAAATTGGGGATGCAGTGAAACCAGTGGACAGTTAGGCAAGGCAGTAAATGCAGAACAGATGAAGTAGAACAGAGGAAAACAGTCTAGTAAATCCGAGTCCTACTATAGCTAAGCTTGCAATATATAAAAATGTTAACCTTACCAACTAATACTCCCAAAGTGGTGAGAAGTGTATTCTGTTGTCTACCAAAGTTGCACGTAAGGGGGGGGGGAGGGGGAATACAAGTTGTCAAAGTTCAGAAAAGCCTATGTTAAGAAGTAAAAAAAAAAAGGGGGGGGGGATGTCACTAAGCTAAAGCTCGGCACCTAATGTGGGAACAGCACCTAAACTAGGAGGAGAAAGGAAAAGAAGAAAAAAATCATTCCAGGGCAAAAAGTCCAAGTAAGCAAATATTTAGCCAGAGCAAAAGAGAGAAGAGGGAATAGTTAATGAGGTAGGAAATTCAGAAGAACATAACACACTGGATTTACAAAGATAATCTGGAAAAGATGTGCCATAGTATTAGAAGCTTCCAAAAGATCAGATTAGATTATAACTGAAAAATGCTAATGTCAGTGGAAGTTTGTAGTGAAATGACATTAATAACTGGGGCTGAAAGGGTCTGCTGGGAGCTTTGGAATCAAAGGCGATGTTATTGGTATGAAATGGCACTTAGGGAGAGGAGTCCTTAATCTTGACGCATTTATCTACCCCCAACACAGTCTGCGGGGAGATAGATGATGCACATAGGGCTTAAAACCTCTTCATGTGAATCGAAGACCATCTCTGGTGGACCTAGGCTAGGATACTTGGAGCCTTTCCTGGGCCACAAGAAAGAGTCAATGTTAGAAAAATAAAAACCTGCTGAATGGTATGTGTTTTTTGTTTCTTATGCCCACAACATGACATTAGCTCCCTATGAATACTGTGCCGGAGAATCACACACGCACAAATTCTTTAGAATAAAAGGACTCATCCACCTACCCCAAATCCCTTTCTATTTAGTTTTCAAGACCTTTCTTTGGTCCTTTCGGAAGCTAAGAAAACTAACCCCCCTCCCCCCATATTCCAATTACTTCATCTGACCACACTAGTTACAAGGGATAAAATGGAGATCTAATAGCAAATAATGCTTTGAAAAACAAAAAATGCTAGAGCATTTTGGTTCAATAAGTGTTCTTCTGGTCTTATTGGATGGAAGCCAAGATGTAATTATCTTTATCAAGAAACTGTGTGTGTGGGGCGCCTGGGTGGCGCAGTCAGTTAAGCATCCAACTTCAGCCAGGTCACGATCTCGCAGTCCGTGAGTTCGAGCCCTGCGTCAGGCTCTGGGCTGATGGCTCGGAGCCTGGAGCCTGTTTCCGATTCTGTGTCTCCCTCTCTCTCTGACTCTCCCTCTCTCTCTGACTCTCCCTCTCTCTCTGACCCTCCCCCGTTCATGCTCTGTCTCTCTCTGTCCCAAAAATAAATAAAAAACGTTGAAAAAAAAAATTTAAAAAGAAACTGTGTGTGTGTGTATTCCTGGAAACATCTTAGTGTTTTTTTTTTTTTTGAAAACTTTTGAGTTTTAAATAATCTCTATACCCAACATGGGTCTCAAACTTACCACACCAAGATCAAGGGTCTCCTGCTCTACTGACTGAGCTAGCCAGATGCCCCTGGAAACATCTTGATTATTTTAAAAACCCTTTTAAAATCTAACTTGTATACTAAGGAAAATGTGCCAGTGAAAAAGGTTCAAGATTCAATATTCTGTTATACCATGTGTGGAGTTGGGAAAGAAGGAGGAAAGGAGGATATCTGGAAACCAGTTAGAAGGTTAACTTTGAACAGCAAAAGGAAGTCTATGCCAGGATAAATGAGTACAAAAAATAAAGGATTTGATGCCATTTACTATTTTCTGTTAAGTACATGGAAAGGATGTATGTTAAAACCACAAGAAAATAATTAAATTACTTCTCACTGACACAGTACCTATTGGATTACTTTTTCCTTTATACATATGGTCACAGAATCCAAATGAGGATATGCAGATGCCAAGAAAACCCATTTTCAAATGGATGACCTTTCCTATGGGTCCATATAATTCCAAAGCAATGAATGAGTTGAGTGTATTAGTGAGCTAGTTCAGTCTTTCTTATGAATGTGTAATTGGTACCCAGTATGGGTGGATTTATGCTTGTCACCCATTTCAATGTTGAGTAGTCCAGCCACCACAAAATGTAATAAAGACTGTGTAGAGATAGAAAGTTCTCTAGAGTTAAAACTATTTGGTTGCATCTTTAGAGGTAGTCAATCATCAGTGTGATTCTCCACTAAGAAACATCTGTTTGTACTCTATATAGCCTTCTGAATTGGAGTTTAACCTCTTTAGTACTCCTATGTCACATTGAGAGGGAAAGGGAAATATGCCAATGATCCAAAGAATTAATAAAAATACCATGGATAGAATAGATGTCACCTACAAAATTGGAATATAAATGACTATTTGGTATACTTGGACATTATATGAAGTGAATACAATTTGAATGTAGAGTAACTTGGAAAATTATATTTTATAATTACGTTGTCTAAAATTTCTAAAATATTCATGAAAGTGGATATGTACATGTTAGGTTTCCCCTTGAAGTACTAGACATGGCTAAATCAACTCATTGTGTAAAAGGGCACAGAGAATAACCTTTACCATGATGGCCCTACAGGATGCAAGTGTTGGAAGACTGCCAAACTTTATATGCATCAGCACCATTTATTAAACAATTTTTGGTAGTTTCCTGTCCCATGCCATTTATTCTGTAGGATCCTTTCTCCTGAGATACTTTCTTCTGTAAGTAAAAGAAATCTAATTCAAAACAGATTACATCTTCCCATTCAATAACCTCGATACTGAAGATCTCTTCACTTGTGGTATTCTAGGTCTTCTGCTCTTTTGGATTCTCTTGACTTTGATGTTTCTGTGTATTGACTTCATGCTTAAGATGATGGCAATCCCAGGGGTACCTGGGTGGCTTGGTCCACTGAACATCTGACTTGGTTTTGGCTCAACTCATGATCTCCAGATTCTTGATTTCAAGCACCACATGGTTCTCCACACTGACAGTGCAGGGCCTGCTTGGGACTCACTCTCTCTCTCTCTCTCTCTCTCTCTCTCTCTCTGCTGGTGCTCTCTCTAAATACATAAATAAACTTTAAAAAAATGGTAGCAACTCCAGGTAATATTTTCCAAAATGTCAGTAATTAGAGGGATAAGATACTTGTCTTTTGGAAAAGAGGATCTATTCTAGAATTCTCCTTGAATTTCATTGACCAACATTGAAGCCCAGGTCATTTAAAATTAGTTACCTTGAAAAGGGTAAACTTAATTTTCATCAACTAATCAGGGTATAATTTTGGAGCTGTTAATTTGGGCACTTTTGCTACAGTCATACATGAAGGGATAGATAGCTGAATAAAGTTGTTCCCTTATGGCATAATTTTTTGTAGACCACTGCAGGAAACCATGGTGAACATATCTCCTGCTACCAGGAAGCTTATAGAATCTGTTATCCCTGCCCCACTTTCTCCAATCCTACCATTGCATATAATGTTCCATTATATCACTTTCAAACTTGTCATTGACCAATAATTCCTTCTCTTCCTTACCCTCTATAAATGAAACAGACTTCATTATGTGCATCTTCCCAAGGTGAATTCAGCTACTTGCCAAGACCACATTATCATGACATTACCCAGCATACTTTCACACCTTTCTTTACCCTATATTCAACAAAGTAATTGATCATTAAATCCTAACCACTTATCCTGTACATCTATGTAATCTGTCTATATTACCAAAAGTTATCCTTGCAATACTGCCATTGCACACTAAATCATCAATAGCAATCTCTGTTGACTCTGATCCTTTAAACAAAAAGGAAGGATAGAGTAGCAGGAGCTAGGAAACCATTATAAAGGCAATAGGGGTGGAAAGAATATAGAGAAACTGAGGAATTAAAAAAAACATGGAGAATATTCTGGGAAAAATAAAAAGTTGATGTGTTTTGGAGCACAAGATACGCAATTTCACATTTATGAGTCTACACTAGAAAACAAATGAAAGTTTCAAATGTAAAATTGAAGTAATGGAGGAAAAACACATTTATAATAAAATTTATTCCTAAGCATAGTCCTTTTTTAATTGTAAAGTGTTTGAACGGGATCCTTATAATATACCAGGTCATCAATAAACAATAGCTATTCTTTCCTTAGGTGGTGGTTTTCTGAACCGCAGCCTTGCCCACAACCTCGTTCTTTATCAATTATCCATAGGCAGAGCTCCCCGGGTAACTGTGGTGCCCTGGCCTTTTGTCTTTTTTTGCTGACTGCTCTGGGTCTGTGCTGACTTTAGGCCAGCAGGTTGGCCCCACTTAACAGCCCAGGATGGTGCATTTGATGGCTCTGAAGAGTCTGATTTTTATGGAAAAAAAAATCACAGCTTGAGGGTTTTCTAATCTTGACTCTGTCACTTACTATGGGAGTCATCATGAAACAAACCTCTTTGTTTCTCTGACCCTTACCAAAGCCATGTATCTGGAAAACTGGCGCTAAAGTCTTCCCTTACTCTCAGGTGTAGAATAAATGATATTACGTATTAGGAGATAAATACCTTGCAAACCTCATTTTGCTGATTCATTGTGAATATTAACTATTGTTTCAACTGTAAGACCACGGAAAACACTGGGTTAGTGAGGACTGAGCAATTATTCCTAGTAGAAACAGAGGGTTTTAAGTTTCTGCAAGCCTCTAATCATATTTTCATCAACTGATCAATACATAACTTTGTCTTATGTGTTTCTGTGATGATAGCTAATTATAATGTTTTATTAACATTGAACTCACAGCCCACAACACTAACTCATGCCCAAATGAAGCTTCTCTAGCACATATATTTTCCCCTTGAGGCACATCATCACATCCTTGTGCTTAGAAACACGAGACAACACTTCAGCAGTAGGCTTTAAAGGGAGCGTCTTAAACAGTGAAATCACAACAAAAGCCACAAACATGGAAAAAGGTACCAAATAAATCATGCAATGGACACTTGTTTATAGCTTGAATGTTAAAATAAGATCATTCTGGTTTGACATCAGCTGGGAAAGTGCATACTGGGTGACTTGGGTGCCTTGCCACTCTGCACGTGTCAGTGAGTGGAAAGTGTCCTGGACGTTGATTCTGGCTTACAAATCTTAGCTTATGGACTAGTTTGAAAATATGGAATCCATGAATAGTGAAGACCCTATGATTGGACTCTAATCGTAGGATGGGGACAGGTAAAGTTCCTACACAGGAGCCAGGTATAGGACTGTTAATTTTGCCTTCTCTTGACTTCAGGGTTCTGTCTGGAGCCCAGTATCAGGTGTTTACCTTCTTTCTCTTGATGTCTTAGCCAGAGTTCTCCAAAGAAACCGTATAATAGCTGTGGTGTGGGTGTAGAAACAATGGTGAAATTCCAGTCTAAAAGGTGCCAGGCTTGAGACCCCAGAGAGGCCAATAGTTTAGTTCAAATATGAAGTCAGGAGAAGACCAGTGTCCCAGCTGGGATAAGGCAGGAGGTATTACCCTGCCCTCCTTCATCAAAATAGACCTTCACAACGGTACCCAGAATAATTGACCAAATATCTGGTCGCCCGTGGCCCAGTGAAATTAACTCATTGAAGTAAGCACCACAATTGATACCTTCTCTTTTTGTGTATATATCACAAAAGAATATATATCAGGTTATATGCATATTATAAAACCTAAAGCAGTCAATATTCTCCCCCGTTTGTTATCAAAGCCCAGAACCGCATTCTGGCGATGGTCCCTTCCTTGGCTTCTAAGGATCTAGAAGGATCTAGATCTAAGAAAGGATCTAAGATACAGCTTGGTGCTCTGCACACGTGATTGCATGATTCTAAGGCTCTGCCTCCTTGTCCTCATGTAACCTAAGGGTCCAAAAGGCTAGAAAGAGCGAACATTTTATTGAGTGCTTACTTACAAGACCGATGGTTTTCCAACTATCTCATTCAATCGTGTTAGCCATAAATGATAGGTACTGTCAGTAATACTGTTGTAAGGATGAGCCAGAGATGTAGAAAAATCTGGTAACCCAAAATTCTATTGGGGACGACTGCATCCTGGATTAAACACACTTGTTCTGACTTCATATCTTGTGTTCCTATCTGCTCTGATCTACTGCCTCTAACTGACTCGCCCTGATTTCTACTGTTTTTTTTTTTGTTTGTTTGTTGTTGTTCATTAGAAGGAATTAAACAAATTGAAATATTTAGAATCTAGCAAATGATTAACTCAGGTATTTATGGAATTTGTGGAGGCACCGAGTTTTCTGGGACCTAGGACAAATGGCTTGCTTTCATCTAGCTTCTATGGAAAATTCCAGGTCTAGCTGTTGAAATGAAATAAGAGTTCTCAGTCCACAAAAAAATGATTTTATTCCCAATCTGATGCAGTCCGGTGTGATTTTGATGAATTTCAAAGAACTGACAAACATGAGATATAGTTCATTCCAATTTCAACCAAATTATCTCTGCCCTTTTGCAGTTTATCAGGGAAAGTTTAATTTCACTTGCGAAGTCAAGTTTCTTTGCAATATTTTTTTCAGTTCTTTAAAACTGAAAAAAAAATTTAGTTTCCATTTTAAATATATGTGCCACAGTGAGGCATTTTATTCTGCTTTAAATCATAAATGACTAAAATTTGAATTTTGAAATACTATAGGAAAATATATCAGCCAAGCAATGTACCATGAAGAAAATAATGGGCCAAACAACTTAAAATGTAAGCTATTTCACTTCTCTGTCATTCGAAATCAGGAGTGGTAAGGTAGAGGTTGAGTGGGCAGGACACGAACAAATTGCAATATTGGGAGTTAAGGAGTTACTGTGAGGGATGGCATGATTTTCAGTGGTTTCCTGTTGCTTTTGTGTAAATATTAATAGCTTCCTTATTAGGATTGTAGGAACCCTAGCGATGTGATCCCCCTACCTAGTTCTCTCTAATTTTACCCATAGGCTCCCATATATACCCTAGGTCAGTCATGATGAATATTGTCTGGACCCTTGAAAATTACCTTATTTTTTGCCTCTGGGAATCCTTACATTTTGTTATTTCTTTGTATCAAGTGATCTCCAACCTGAATCACCACTTTGGTTATTATTAGGACATCCTTTGGCATTTAGGCCAGACGTTGCACCAGCATGAGCCTCACTGGCCCATATTTTGAAAGAGTTATTTATCTGAAAGCTCAGAGCTTATGCATATTCATGTCCTCTTCTACATAAAACTCCCTTGTGGAGCACCCGGTTGGCTCAGTCAGTTAAACATTGATTTTTGGCTCAGATCATGATCTCCCTGTTCATAAGGCAGAGCCCCACATCAGGCATTGTGCTGAAGTGCAGAGCCTGCTTGGGAATCTCAGCCCCGCCTCCCTCCCCCCATCACCCCCCCCCCCCGCCCCTGTCATCCCCACCCCTCCACCTTCCCTTCTCTCTCTCTCTCTCTCTCTCTCTCTCTCCCAGAATAAACATTTTTAAAAAAAAACTCCCTTGAAATAGCCATATAGTCTTATATAGACAATAGTCTTATAGAAGACATCGTGTAGATACTTTTTCTTGGTCTCTTTCAAGTCATTCACTTGGTCAATGGCTACCTATTGAGACCTCTGTGTGAAAGCAGTCTTTCAAGTAATAGTGACAAAACCAACAAGACCCTATGAATTTCACCTTCAAGGGATTGCAAATGCATAATAGTACAGGCAAGTGTTAACAAGAATGGGGAAATTCAGGGGTGCCTGGGTGGCTCAGTTGGTTAAGCATCTTACTTCAGCTTCAGCTCTCATGGTTTGTGGGCCCGAGCCCCCCGGGTTGGGCTCTGTGCTGACAGCTCAGAGCCTGGAGCCTGCTTTGGTTTCTGTGTCTCCCTCTCTCTTCCCACACTGCCCCCCCCCCACCGCCCCCACTTGTGCTCTGTCTCTCTCACTCTCAAAAATAAGCGTTAAAAAAAATTAAAAAGAAAAAACCAAACAGGGAAATTGAAAAAGGTGGGTGCTAAATAAAGGAAGCCAATGATCAGGGTGTCCATTGGCTTGAGGAAATTTCTGGAACCAGAAACTAGAAACATGACCAACATCCTTTGTTTTCCTTTGTTCTTCTCTCCAGAAAGAGTCCGACTTATTTTTAACATTCTCTCTCTCTAAAGGCTGTGGATTTTTATGTGACTTTGTGAATAAACACTAACATGATCCAGAAATTTAATTTCCTGTTTTTTCCGCCCCCTCTTCCAAGAGAAAGGTCTTTGATTGCACTAGCTTGGTCAACTTTTGACTTGTGGTTTATCAACTATGAACACAGCTGGGGGCATGATTAAATATATGAAATGGCTGCCACCACTATAATCTTATAAATTGGAAGATTTAAAAAAATGCAAAGAGCTCTGGATTCTCTTGACCTCAGCATATCCATATGGCAACAGGTTTTATGTCCATTCTGATTCCCTCTGTACCTGATAACCAAGTAAAAACTATTTCCCCTGGGGATGCTAACCCCTGCGTACAGCCATTTGGCTACTCCTAGTTTTAAAAAATGAAGGCAATGTAAATGGCTGTTTGTTTCTGGTTGGGAAATGATTTTTATGACTTAAAACAATGAAAGAGTTAATAGAGGAAGTAACTGGAATACATAAAGTATATTGACTATATCTATAAACCACATAGGTACAAGGCATATGTCCATAGGACTTGTGAAATCTCATCTTGCCACGTTGAGGTTCCATTAAGTTATCTGTGAAACCCTCAGTCTGCCATGCATATTTATTATGTTTATTTCACACGTTCTATGTGAAGTTTTTCAAGTACTGGGGAAAAAATTTTCCCGCTTTCTTGACTGTGTTTTTGTGAGGATCAGAAAAAAGAGAAATGAAGTGAATGATGAAAATAATTTATAAAGTACCTAGAAAGGGAAATAATTACAATTGAACAAGATAAAGGCTTTTAAAAGGGTGTTGCAAATTCTAAAGCATGGCTATGTTTGCAGTGTCTTTGTCAGGCTTTCTGGGAGATTGCACAAAAGCTCTGGGGCAGTATCAGCTAGCCATCTTGTGGAGTCTGAAGGAATTAGAAGAGAGAATCAATTTTCCTGCTGCATTTGTTTTGTGCAAGATGACTTTATTATGTATATCCTGAACCATGCTTTGTATCTATGAGGTTCACTGACCCTCACTGCTGTGTCAGCACCTGTAGGTCCCCATCAGTGCTTCCTTGGGGGAAAACCTGAGGAACAACAGCCAAGGTTTTCAGAGTTTGCCCACCCACGGTAAGAGAGGTAGCAGGAATTTACCAGGTGTCCAATACAGATTGGAAGTCACTGCGTTTGTATTCTTTCTTACCCGCTGAGTTCATTCTTATAAATAGTACTTGCTCTAAGTATATAGTTCTTAGCCCCAACAAGTAAACATCTGGATTTTGGGCTGTGTAATATACAGTGTATCGTTGCTGAGGTTGTCTTTGTCCTCTAAGAATCTATATTTTTAATCAAATAAAATTAAACTGCTGGATTAAATATTATAGCTTGATCTCCTAGACCAGAAAGCCTGTGAAATTGCTTTAAATCTGGATGCCAGTGCTAACTTCTTAAAACCTATGTTAATGTAAACAAACTAGGGGTGCCTTGGTGGCTCAGTCAGTTGAGTGTCCGACTTTGGCTCAGGTCGTGATCTGACAGTTCATGGGTTCAAGCCCCACATCTGGCTCTGTGCTGACAGCTCAGAGCCCGGAGCCCACTTTGGATTCTGTGTCTCCCTCTCTCTCTGCCTCTCCCCTGCTCACTCACGCGCTCTCTCTCTCTCTCTCTCTCTCTCTCTCTCTCTCTCTCTCTCAGAAATAAACATTAAAATTAAAAAAAAAGAATGTAAACAAATTAATATTAAATTAAATGAAATTAATTAAATGAAATTAATTAAATGAAATATTAAATTAAATTAAATGAAAATGTTCTTCCCATCAGTCTTTTCCTCATTTTGTCTTCTGTCCCAACTGCCCTACTGCATACAGACTGATAACTGCTTATTCTTTTAGACTCAAACCAAAAGTCCTACCCTACTGGACTTCTTCTTTGACTTCCTGTAATTCTGGTCCTTACATCTTCATGTTAGCACTTAGCACATTGCTGGCTCACATAGGTAATTAAAAGAATGGATTGTGTTTATGACACTAGTAGGCAGATCAATTCCCTAACCCCGCAGACCAAAATCCTCAGTAACTATGATAACGTTAGTTTACGTGGTAAGAGAAATCATATTGCAGATGAAATTTTTATCAGCTGAATTTGAGATGGGGAAATTATCCTGAGACTCCATCTGTTCTCAAGGGTCTTCTAAGTCAGAAATGGAGGCATGAGGCTCAGTGCCAGAATGGTGCAGTGTGAGAAAGTCCTGGTTAGCTGTGCTGGCTTTGGCAATGGAAGGTGGGCCGGAGCTGAAGAATATGGACCGCCTAGAGACGCTGGAATAAGCAAGGAAACAGATTGGCCTCCAGACCTACAAAGGGAATGATGCCCTCCCGACACCTTGATTTTTAGCCCATGGGGACCCGTTTCATGCTCCTGATCTCCAGAACTCTAAGATTGCAAATTTGTGTTGTGTAATGCTTGCATTCCTGGTAATGCTCTGCAACAGCCCTAGGAAACTAATATAGACACCACAAGATAAAATAAGGGGTTTGGTTTGTTCTGTTTGCATATGAATACCTAGGATTTTTACCTCCAACAGGGATAAAGTTGTATGCAGTGACTTTCAATATCAAAGGATGTATGATACAGTGCAAATACAGTGAGTTTAGAAATTAGATGGCTCTGGAATCCTAGCCCAACACAGGACATTTGTGACCTTGGGCTAATCACTAAACTACAAAATGGTTTTGTTTAATAGAGCTAACATATACCGCACAGGGGCATTGTGAGGAATAAGAAAATATATGTAAATCATCTGCTATGTGCTACAGTAGGACGTCAGAATAAAACAAATGTACCACAGTGGAGACCATCATTGTGTGTAGTTAATGCAATGAGGCATAAGCACCAAATGAGCGGCTAGAGTTCTGATGAGGTTTCTGGATGACAGCAGAACTGACGTGGGCCTGGCATGAAGGGAAAGGTTCGCATATGTGAATCCGGGGTAGGGAAGGGCACTCCAGCCTGTGTCCAAACTGGGCTCGACATAAGGTAGGAGGGCAGCTGTCTAGCCGAATGGCAGGCAACGCAGTCAGGTGTTAACGGGTGTGAGTTCTGGAGCCAGACTGCTTTGTTTTGAATCCTGGCTCCATAACCTCCGTACCGTGACAGCTTAGGTTCACTGTTTAAACCCTTTATGCCTCTGTTTACTCAACTGTAAAAGGGAAGGTAGCACTGGGAATTTATTGTGTAAATATGTTTCAAGCACATACGCAAGTGTGATAAAGTAATAGCTCCTGTTAGTGTTTTTACAGCATGTACGGGGGGGTGTTAATCTAGAGAAGGTGCTCTGAGATGCTTTGCAGCCCAGCTAGCTGGAGCAGAAGCCTCTTTAAACCTGCAGGAAAATGTTTTTGATGGAGGGATTTCAGTACTCTTAGGGGAGTGGGCAAGAGGGTTCAATGAGAGTTCAAGTTCAATGAGCATAAAAATTATCTTTTGCTGTTGTGGCAGTTCACCAGTCCATCCCTAGACCCAGCACAATGCCTTGTCCGTAGTTACTCTTTAAATATCTACTAATGGACTGTACACGTCTAAAGTCTAGCCTATAGCGTGCAGTCCTCTATTGGCCCCATTCTTCTGTTGGCCAGAACGTCACTGCACCTGAGTGAAACATTGGAGATCTTCCGAATCAATCCAGGTAAGCCATAGCCTAAATTACCCAGGGGTAAGAGTCTGTACTGGTCCACTGCCCGCCCGTGTGACTTTGAAGGAGTCATTCCAACTCACTGAGTGTGATTCTACCTTTAATGAGGTGAGAAATCTGAGTTCTGTTCTATTTTGTTTGATTTTTTTTTCTTTCATTTTTTTAAATGCTCATTTTTGAGAGACAGGGCATGCAAGCAGGGCAGGGGCAGAGAGAGAGGGAGATAAGATCCCGAAGCAGGCTCTATGCGGTCATCAGAGAGCCCTGTGTGGGGGCTCGAACTCACAAACCATAAGATCGTGACCTGAGTTGAGGTTGGACACTTAAACGACTGAACCACTCAGGCGCCCCTATTTTGTTTGATTTTATAAAATGTTGATAACATAACCACGATCACGGAAGTCCCAGTTCAGATCCTGTCTCTGTGTCTTATCTGCACACTCTCGCCCTCATATTTGGGAGTATAAATGAACACTGTAGACTAATCCGACACTGGTCCATAGTCAATATTGAATGAGCCCCTTCCTTCTTTCTCAACCTCAGCTTATGGAGGGCAGCACCTGAACAGCACCAGTACAAGGGTGTTTGGGCTGAAAAGTAAGAGGTTTCATTCAATTGGTTCCATGGCTTGTCTCTTCAGGACTCGTACTATTTTCAGTGCAATTGTCTTGTTTCTGACATTGGCCTTTAACAAATAAACTCCATCATTTTAGTGCCACACAGAGCATTATATCACCACTAATACATCATTTTTCTTGGGGAATGATATCCGTATCAAGGTGTGTGGTAAGAAAATATAAATCTTTCTTCCAGTAACCTGAATAAGAATTTTAAAAAGAGTAATGATTCTATAAGATTGTTCATAAGAAAAATGAGGCTGGATTATTTAGGCAGTGTTGATTAGAAAGTAGAAAACAATCATTTGCTGTAGTTTCTGATTTATGGTACCCTCTTAGTTCATACATTGGGGTTATTTGCTCCAGAAGGAAACTGTAGACAAATTCATAATTCATAATATTTCAAAATATGCATATGATGAAGTAGCTAGTAGTAATAGGGGAATAGGAGAATAGATATTCCAAGGCTTTCTCTACTGTTTTCAGGATGTTGATGGTACTATTTTTATTATCAGAAGTAATCTTAATGTTTATCAATGCCTCTTTTTCATAATGACTGTGTAAGATACCACAGGTATAACAAAAATTAGGAAAACTGGATATGAGACTAACCAGTTCTTCCAGTCTCTGGCTATGAAATGAATTCCCTTAATTTCATGAACTCCACTTTTCACATCAATGAAATGAGTCTGATCTCGTCAATGTTCTACGCAAAAGCATTTAAAAATGATAGTGTCATACCACAATTATTAGCATGTGAATGTTGGTTTAATACTGCTTTGGTGCAGGCCTTTGCAAACATGAAAAATATAGGCATTTACTGTGTTCACCAAAGAGTAGGATGCTTCCAAGCATGAACTATAGATATTGACCTGGATTTTTTTTTTTTTTTTTGTAGGTTTTTCTGGTAACTGCCTCCTATTGCCTGCTCTGTGGTGTAGTGATTCATCATTTTGGTCCAACACAGTATGAGGTTTTATGTTTTCAAAATTTTCTAAGCCAGATTATTCACAGTAGTTTAAGAAAAATTCAATCTGTTAAGAAAACAAGTTATCACACTACATACATAGACGTGAATTTGAATACCCCCTCTATACATAATTGGTGCCTGATCACAGAAAGTGTGATCTTTGTGGGGCCTCACAACATTATAGATCAGTAAGTTTTTCCTCCCAAATTGGTTATTTAGCTTTGCTTTTATATCTCCATAGACCTTTGTCCTGAAAGTTCATAGAACTCTCAACCTGTTCAGCCTCATTAACTCTGATTGACTATGTGATCTATTCCTGTGTGCTCCTACTGTTTCATTACTGCTGAGGTATAGGAAAATATCACTGAAGCACCAGTTCCCAGGTGGCAGTTACTGCCACCATCTTATATTCAGACACTACGTTGGTGACCCATCTCTGGATTAGAAAAGCAGAACAGAGTATTAGTCACGTAAAGACCTACAATGATGAGCTTAATGAGGTTTAATCTCAACCTCCTTGGGGTGGGAAGGGTCCAGGAGGAGTTAATTTTTTATTTTTATTTTTATTTTTTTTAGCATTTATTCATTTTTGAGAGAGACAGACTGTGAGTGGGGGAGGGGCAGAGAGGGAGGGAGTCACAGAATTCGAAGGAGGCTCCAGGCTCTGAGCTGTCAGCACAGAGCCCGACGTGGGGCTTGAACTCATGAATCGCGAGATGACCTGAGCCGAAATCAGATGGTTAACCGACTGAGCCGCCCAGGCGCCCCAAGGAGAAGTCAATTTTACTGTGCATCAGTCTCTGAATATTTTCATGAAATCGACCATTTTTGGCTCACCCAATTAGGGATCTGGGTGTCACTGTTATTTTTTCAATGTATTGCCTGGGCAGGACAGCCACCAATAATCCTGAAATATAAGAGGCAGCCCTCTCCTATACCCACATTTGGAGAGAATTCTGACTTTGTTAAAATTTCCCCATTACATGCTGCTTAAGCATGTATGTTTGTGTGTACATACCCTAACAAACATGCTTACCTGTGTGTTGATGGTGGGAGTTGGTTTACATATTTAATTTAAAAGTCACAACCTGGCGTGGTAAGGATTATAAACCCCATGTTGTTTAGCATAAAATAACACATGAAAGAAAAAAAGTCAGCCCCCATAGTTAACCCCAAAATGAATGTCTCTACTTAAAAATAAAACTGATTGCAACATACTAGGAATCCAAATCTAGTCAAGAGTCCACTCGGTGATGCTTTCCTTCCGTGAATTTGTACTATGGACCAAAACCTCTGACGGATGTTTGTAATCAGAAATGCACAGGAAGCTAACACTGTTATTAATGAAGTACAGCTTCTCACACATCCACCCTTGTTCCTTGCTTTATTTAGTACCTGTAAGATTGATCAGCTACCTAGATCATTTCTAGTTTGAGAATCAGGTATACCTGACTCTTGTATTTGTTCCTTTTATATCTAATGTAAACACCAGTTTGAATTTTTTGGGTTGACAATAACAATGTACATTGCCTTAAATCTGATACCTAATGTCCTGGCACAGATCTTTTGAAGATCAACATCTCCACGGTGAATATCTTCACTCCTTTTCTGAAAGATCATTTGACCGTAATGGAAAGGTTTGTTTCCGGATTCTCAATTCTGTTCTGTTGATTTACATGCTTATTTTTATACCAGTACCACACTATTGATTATTTCTGCTTCATAGTTAAGTTTGAAATCCGGTTCTATAAGTCCTCCTGCTGTTTTGGTTCTCCTCTTGAAAATAGTGTTGGCTATTTAAGGGCCTTTGCATTTGCATATGAAATTGGAATGAGTTTATGAATTTCAACAAAAATGTGTGCTGGGATTTTGATAGACTTCCATTGATCCTATAGATCAATTTGGGAGTGAATTGCTATCTTATCAATATTAAGTCTTACAATTAATGCAAGTGGAGTGGCTTTCCATTTATTTGGCACTAATTTAGTTTGTCTTGGCATTTTTTTTTTGGTGGTAGTTTTAATTGGACATGCCTTGAAGCTTTTAAACAGATTTCTATTCGATTACTGATATTGTAACATGTTTTTATCCCGTGTTGAATTATCTGTTGCTAGTATATACGCATGAAATTGATTCTTTCCATTGACCTCCTATCCTACAACCTGGCTACATCACTTTCTTGTAGTAGTTCTCATGTGGATTCTTAAGGATTTTCTACAGGATTATATTCTCTGAGAACAAAGACAGTTTACTTCCTTTCCTAGTAGGATGACTAATTTTTCTGATCAACAGATGCACCCCATTATACTGGCTAGAACATACAGTACAATATTTAGTGGAAGTGAAGAACGAGGCCATGTTGGAGGAGGTTATTAATAGGATGTGACCACAAACTGACCCACAAGTTGGACACGAGCAATTGGAGACTCCTTACCCCCCTCCTGTCCTCAGAATGTACATTCAGCATACTATTCCCATAGTAGCAACCACTTCAAGGATGTGTTCTTGAGAGAGTAAGGTGTTGAGACCATTTGAATGGTATGTGACTGAACCCAGTAAAGGCCTCTATATAAACTTTTAAAATCGTTGCAGGCAAGGGGTGCCTGGGTGGCTCAGTTGGTGAAGCGTCCGACTTCAGCTCAGGTCATGATCTCAACGGTTCGTGGGCTCGAGCCCCGTGTTGGGCTCTGTGCTGACAGCTCTGAGCCTGGAGCCTGCTTCCGACTCAGTGTCTCCCTCTCTCTCTGCCCCTCACCGGCTCACGCTCTGTCTGTCTGTCTCTCTCTCTCTCTCTCTCTCTCTCTGTCTGTCTGAAAAATGAATAAAAACATCAAAAAATTAAAAATAAGTAAAATTGCAGGCAATTGTGGAAATCTACGTGTCTAGCAGCCACCCAAGACCAGCAGTGTAATTTACCTTGAATATTAAAACTGTCGCATGCCAGTCTGGAGTGGCTTGCCTCTTTCTTTGGCCTCTCTTTGCCCTCTGTGTATGGGGGCCAGTTTCAGACTTCACCCAAGGAACTCCTGAGGTTTTGACCAAACAAGACATCTTTAGCTTATTGCTGATCTTAGAAGGAAAACATTTAGACCTTCACTGTTGACTCATGAGCAGTAGGTTTGGAGAGGATGCTCTTTGCTAATGGAGGAAGTCGCCTGTTCTTTAACGAGAGTTTTTGTTTGATTATGAAAAGGTGTTAGCTTTTGTTTTTATCCTGAATTTTGTTTCTCTTTCAAATAAGATGACCATGTGGTTTCTGTCCTTTATCCTACTTGTCTAAAAGCATTAAAACAATCTTGCTTTCCTGCAATAAACCCATGATCACAATGTTTCTTTACAAATGTCACTGGATTCAGTTTGCTATTTTGCTAAGAATTTTTACATCTGGTTTTGTTTTCTGGTAGTATTTTTGTCTAGCTTTGATGTCAATATTAACATTTTAGAATAAGTCGAGAAATGTTCTCCCCTTATCAATTTTCTCGAAGGATTTGTGAAGGATAACTATTTCTGTTGGAAATATTTGATGGAACTCACAATGAATTCATTGGGGCCTGGATTTTTCTTTTTCAAGAAGTTTTCAGTTACTATTTCAATTTTTTTATAGGCTTATTCATGTTGAAAAAATACTAAGTATCAATAGTTTATACCAACCTTGAAATGTGTGTATGCTATGTAAATTGTCCAATTACTTGGCAAAGTTTATAACATTCCCTTAATTTATATAGAATCAGATTTCTCCTGTTTTGATTTTGGCTACTTGTGCTTTCTCTTGTTACTTCTTGGCAAATCTAGCTAAAGGTTTTATACTTTCTGTTGATCTTTTAAAAGAACCAGTTTATTTCACTGGTTTTGGCTATTGTCTCTCTCTCTCTCTTGCTCTCTTTTATAATGTTTTGTTTGTTTGTTTATTGAGATAGGGAGAAAGAGAGCAAGCAGGGTAAGGGAGAGGGAGAGAGAGAGGATCCCAAGCAGGCTCCACCCTGTCAGCACAGAGCCTGACACAGGGCTTGATCCCACAAACTGTGAGATCATAACCTGAGCCAAGATCAAGAGTTGGCTACCCAACTGAATGAGCCATCCAGGCACCCCTATCATCTTGGTTTTAATTTCTGCTCTTATATATTTTTTTCTCATGATATGTTTAATTTGTCCCCTTTTACTATTTTCTAAAACTGTAAAATTAACTTTTGACATGGTACTTTTTTTTTAGGTAGCTTTATTTAAAGCTTGAAATGTCCAAGTACAGCCTTACTTGTATCTCTAATTTTGATGGTTTGTTTTTTTTTTGTATTTAGAAATATGTAATTGAATGATTTCCCCTTCGGAGTTTAGATTGTTAATAGATTTTTATAAGCACGTTGTTTAATATTTGGGAGACTTGATAGCATTTTTTGTTACTGATTTGTAATTTAATTCAGTTGTGGGCTTTAACACATAGATTTCGAAGCGCATTATTTAGTTTTGAGGAGATTTGGAGATTTTACTGTTTGTTACTGACTTCTAGTTTTAATTATATTCTAGATAGAGAAACAGTATTGCATGAATTCAGATCATTCACATTTGTTTGTTTCTTTTAGGATACGAGATATGGTCTATCATGGTGAATAGTTACATTTTTTTTTTTCTGACAATGTTGTATTGCTGAGTAGTATGTTCTATAAATATCAACCACCAACTGGATTCATGGATGTTGTTCCCTTCCAAATTTTGCTGCTATTGTCTACTAGCTCTATCACAGAGAGGGATGTTGACATTTCCAATTATAATTGTGCATATATGTTTTCTTCCTTTCTGTTCTGTTAGTTTTTGAATTTAAAAAGAACAAGGTGCATATACAATTGAGGTCTTCCTGAATGGATTTTTATCATTATGTAACATCCCCCTTTGTTCTTGTTAATTTTCTTAAGTTGCTTTAAGTTTCTTATAGACAGCCTATCATTGGATTATTACATTTATTCCCTTACCCAAATCCAGTCTCTTCATTACTGTTTTAAGACCGATGACATTCGATATGCTTAGTAAAATGTTGGGATTTAGATCTACTTTTCTTTAAATTATTCTTTTGTTTATCTGTGTGTTCTTTCTCCTTTTCTTCCCTTTTCTGACTTCAGTTTGGGTTACTTAAACATTTTTTAAAAAATTCTTTTAAAAAAAAATTTAATGTTTATTTCTTTAAAAATTTTTTTTCAATGTTTATTTTTGAGAGAGGGACACACACAGTGCGAGTGGGGGAGGGACAGAGAGGGAGACACAGAATTCGAAGCAGGCTCCAGGCTCTGAGCTGTCAACATAGAGCCCGATGTGGGGGCTCGAACCCACAAGACATGAGATCATGACCTGAACCGAAGTTGGCTGCTTAACTGGTTGAGCCACCCAGGCACCCCTAAAAAAGCATTTCATTATAACTTTACTATTTCATTTATATTAGGAGCTCTAGGGATTAATAATAATCCACTCTTCTGTAACAATAGATGGTATTTTTTTTGAAATTCTTCAACACTTTTTTAAAAAAGTTTACTTATTTTTGAGAGTGAGAGTACAAGCGTGCACACAATCGGGAAGGGACAGAGAGAGTGGGAGAAATAGAATCCCAAGCAGGCTTTGCACTGCCAGTGCAGAGCCCAATGCTGGGCTCAATCCCACGATCCATAAGATCACCACCTGAGCCAAAATCAACAGTTGGATGCTCGACTGACTGAGCCACCCAGGTGCCTCCCAAAATTTTTTAAATTTAGGAAAATTAACATGATTTTGATCTTTGTGTGTGTGTCTGTGTGTTTAAGAACATGGTATGATCTGACATTTATCCAAGGTCACTGCTTCACTACGTTCTTTCAAAAATATTTTATAGGTTTTAGGTTTTTGTCTTTTGTCTTTTGTTTCTTTGGCTTAAGGTTGTTTCTTGTTAGATTTATATTGAGGTATTTGCTTTTATTCTATCATAAGTAGGTTATTTTCTTCTGCTGTGTTTTCTAACTAGTTTGTAGCTGTTAATCATATGTTCTAGTAATTTACTGGATCTCCTTGTTGTTTGCCATAGATTTTCTAATTCTGTTAAGTTTTAATGGTGCACTTGTATACATTGGTGCTATTTATAAATAGCAGTAACTCAACTTCTTCCTGATTCCTACACCTCCCATCTCTTGTCAAATGGCTGTCCTCTCCATCATAGTGTTCAGTAGTTGTGGAGATGATGGCCATACTGTCAAAGTTCCTGAAAAGGGGATTTAAAAAGCAGTGGAAAGGCTGCAGGGTTTCACAGAACTGGTACTTGGTAGAAGCTGACTTCAAGATCTAGATCTATTTACCTCTGTATCTGTGTTGAGGAGATACTGACATGTTTTTAACACAAATTGTTCGGTTTTGTCACGTGTTTTCGGCATTTATTGAGATAGTTGTATGATTTTTTTTAAACCTCCATATTAAATATTAATGTGTTTGATATTTTTTTGTTTTGTATTTTAAAGTTTATTCATCTTGAGAGAGAACATGCACATGAGCCGGACAAGGGCAGAGAGGGATAGAATCCCGAGCAGGCTCTGTGCTGTCATCGCAGAGCCAGACACTGTGCTCGATCCCTCGAACTGTGAGATCATGACCTGAGCTGAAATCAAGAGTTGGATGTTTAACTGACTGAGCCCCCCAGGTGCCCGGATATATTTGATAGTGAAACACCTTAACATAGTTGGGAAAAGCAATTGATTTTGAAAACATGAATAGTTTGATATCGGCAATCTACTTTGCATTGTTATTTCAATAGCATACAGGTAGTCCTTCCATTTCACAGCATCTCTGGAATCTCAGCCATCAAAGGAGTGTGCAAAAGTGCTTTTTTAACATCATACCTGCCAAGCAAGAATTGTCTATATTATATCTGTATCAATGTTCATGACAGACAATGACCTCCTTTATTTTTCTATACTCTTTGCATGATTTGGGAGACAATCTAATTTTTAACTTTAGTTTTGATTTTTTTTTTAATGGTTTGCAGTGGTTTAAAGTAATTTGGATTCTTTTATCTCTAGGGATTTGGTAAAATCCATCTGGAAAGAATATTTTTTTATAGATGGCTTCTGATTAGGTAAAAAAAAAAACAAAAACTGATCACTGAATGTTTTTGTTTTTTCCCTCAGTGAACCAAGTTCTCCTTCTTTTGTGTTTTCCAGCTCCTTAATTTCAGCATTTTTAAGTACTGTGAATGTATCTTCTCTTTTGCTTTTCTTTTATCTAGCTTCCTTTGTTGTGAGAATACAGTATGGAATACATGTACAAATACGTGTTAATCAGCCATTATCAGTAAGGCTTCTGGTAGAAGGTAGACACTTAGAAGCTTTGTTTTGAGAAGTCAGAAGGTTTGTGTAGATTTTCAGCTGCCTGGAGGGAGGGTCAGCACTCCTAACCCCTGCACTGTTCAAGAGCCAATTGTTTTTACTACTCCTAAGTACCTCGTTATGCTGATGTCTCTCTCCCTGGTTCTAAAGCTAGCTCTCTTCTCCGCGTGGCTGTTTGTGTTGGTCTCTAATGCTTGGTCTGGCTACGTTTCTTTTGATGACAACCTAAAAATCAAAGTTTTCACAAAAATGGCTAACGTCTGTATTACGTTACTGTATCTGATGGCATGTAGATTTCTGTCGAGGGAGATTCCACTAGAATGAATATTTTTGTCTATATATCCTAGGGCATATACACCCTCGTTTTGTTTTCTGCTTGGAGCATGTCTTACTTTTGAGCGTTTTCAGTACGTCCACTTACCTCCAATCATCCCACCTTTCTTCCCTTTTAGCATTTTTTCCACAGAGTTAGGCTAAGTGTCCTATTCAACTGGAATAATCTAAACCTTGTGGATACTTGGATATTTCTACCTGTACAGGTGATTGCCTTTTTTGGTTGATTGCTGCTGGTACACTCTTTTCCCCTCTCTCAAAGATCAGTTCCCATTGTGAATTCTTGGAGGAAGATGTTATAGGAAACATGCCTTACTATTTTCGGCTGCAAGTACAATTCCCTTTGATCCTATAAATCTTGCTTCCATATTTCTATTGAGTATATCTCCTCTATGGTTTGATTTTTACACCTAAGCAATAGCATTTTTATCATTTCCTAGCAAAGAAGAAAGCATTCTTAATCTACGTGAGTTTTTCTGAGTTAAACGTGTCTTTTTCATATTTGAATTCGGAGGTAGTAACAGTGTTTATCATTTAATAAATGCTATAAAAACGTCATAAAGTAGCCCTAATCACAAAAGGAGAACGTGACCCATTGTGAAAATGATTGCACATTTCTTTAGTCTATTGCGATACATATTTTTGAGTAAAATACGGGTAGGAGTTGAGAAGTCCCTAATGACGGAAATTTCTTGTTTCATAATTATAGCTTGGAAACATCAGTCTAGATGAGGAAGAGACAAATAAGACAAAGTCAGTCATAATTGGGAGGATAGTACATGAAAGATCAACATTCAAAAAGCTAGTAAATTACAAATGAACTTAGCCAAACTTCCTACTGTTTTAATAGTAAACTGACACACTATCAAATGAAATCATATACGACCATTTCAATAAACCTGAAATGTGTGCAAGTAGTAACAATGAATTTATGACTTGGAGAGAATTATACTTTGTGAATCTCTAGAAAACCCTTTATCTGCCATCCCATTACCTTAGAAAAGTAGGTTTGAAATAAAGTTATATCTGGAGTCAGCTAATTATTGAACTTCCTTTTCAAAAACAACTTTCTGTTAAGAATTCAAATTATATCTTCTATGCGTCCGTGTGAATGAACACCTCAGCTAAATTTTACTTCAAAGGTGGGATGGTTCATTGAACTTTATATAATTTAAATAATTTCTTTACCTTTTCTCAGATTACTAAAAATCATGAGGACTTCTTTTTATTGAACACTGTATTTTGCCAAGCTAAGCATTATACATACATTTTTTATTTCACAAAATAAATGTGTAAGTAGATATTAAGCCCTTTTTATATATGGTCAATTAAGATTACCTTTTCCTAGAGGGCTGGTATATTGTATAGGTGACACGTTGCGGAATCCAGACTGCGTCTACCCTCCGTGATGCTGCTTTACATTTACAAACCTTAAGGTAAATAAGGGTTAGCAATTATACCTCTGCAGAAATTTGCAGTTGCATGAAAGAGGTCGAGAAACATTTAAATGGAGTGAGAATGATCATCTGGATTCTCACTTTCAAAATCTCTGCAATACCTAGAATGCCATCATGAAATTGGTTTGTCAGTATTTTTCCTGACAGTCCGTCTGATGATGGATCATTTTCTGATTATAAATCATTTAACGCCTCACAAGTCTGAATAATAAATCCACCTGCTTTTACAAGTCCAAGAAACCACATAATATCCACATACAGCACTAGACATAATAAACCTGAGGTCTGTTAAGTTTGCTGCAATAAATTGTTCATAAATATGTCTCTATGGAACAATACAAGGTACAAAGAGACCATAGTAGGTATACAAAGACACTATCAGCAGTGTCGCTGTTTCAAACTCAGTCCCTTTGAGTAGTAAATAACGTTTCCTCAATTTATCTCTTACACAGCTTTCCAGTACACCTCCTACAAGGTTTAGATTTTTCATACCTCAAAAAAGTTGTCTTCCAATATAAATACCTCTTACGATGCGAGTTATCTTCTATTTCTTCCAGAACGTGACTTCTCAAAGGAAAATTCAGTATTATCTCCATCTTATAACTCCCATTCATTTTTTAATCAGTTGAAATTTGATATCCATAGTCACTATTTTCCCAGAGTTGCCAACGGCTCGTTATTCATTTCACCTGACAATCCTTTTTGAAACCCTGGAATCTTCCTCTGTTTTTGTTTGTTTTTTTTTTTTTTTTTTCTCACAACTTAACTAGAGCACTAGTTTTATACCAAGGAACTTAGTTCAAGCATCAGCTTGGTCGTCTATTTGATATGTCCTCTGAGGTGTAAACAACTTTATGTAGCAAGGAATCATTTGCTTAAGGACATTTCTTCCACATGATCTCAAAACACTGAGACCTAATTCATTTGCTCTTCTAGTCTTTTGCTAATGACAGCCCTGTTGATATGTGGCTCACAGGGTACTTTCTCTCCTTCAGTTGACCTGAAATATTAGGGAGAAAAAGTCCACAAATCTTCGACAAGTCAGGATATAAAATTGTTCTAAAGTAATAGGACAATTGTGGTAAAATAAGAGTCCATATTTTATATCAAGGCAAGGCTTTTAAAGTGCAGGTGCAGATGAGGTGGGGATCTGGGAACTCGGGCACTGGATCAGAGATGAATTCTAATAAGCTGTATTTCAGCTGGAAGGCCTAAAGAATCTCACCTAAACATCTAAAGCGTGTCACATTCATGATACATAGAACGAAATATGTAGGCATCCCTAAACTCTTCCTATACTATGAAGTAGGGATCAGGAACTTATAAATCACCCAGGTTTGTTCTCTTTATAATTACCAGGTCCTACATATTCAATTTCCTAAATGTCTATTTCACACGATTGATGTATTTAAAATATTTTGCTTTATCATAACTTTTACATATTGGATTATATTACATATGTTGTATATCATTACATTATAAGCATAGTCTATATTAAAATTTTTGTAAAGTGTGTTTTTACAACTTAGCATTTTCTATTAAACTACATGTACTAAAGTAATTTTTTCTAAAATATTTAGATAAAAGATGTATATAATTTCTAATTAGAATCCCTACTGCCCCAATATTATTGACTTATTTTAATTATGGGAAAATAAAACCTGGCAGTAGGGTGTGATTATTAATGACAAAAAAAATAATTCAAGCGACTTCATAGTTTTTTTTAATCATCCCTCTCTTATTGAAAATTTATGGCCTAAAAAATTTAAAAAAATTAAAAAAATTAAAAAAAATTAAAAAAAAATTTATGGCCTAGAACTTCTTCTTTCCTTCACCTTTGCAATTCATATCAATATGGAGATCTTTGTGCATGTTTTTCCTGTTTCTTTTGGTTTGACTCTCACTAGAGGAATTACTAGATCAAAAGGAATTGCACTTTCAAGGCTCTTTATTTATTTTTAATGTTTGTTTATTTTTGAGGGAGAGCCCACGTGTGTAGAGGGGGGGCAGAGAGGGAAAAAGAGAGAATCCCAAGCAGGCTCTGTGCTGTCTGCGCAGAACCTGATGCGAGGCTCAATCCCAGCAACTGTGAGATCATGACCTGTGCCAAAACCAAAGTCAGACACTCAACCGGCTGAGCCAACCAGGTGCCCCTTGAAGGCTCTTTAGATTACCAAAATACTATGCAAAATTAATCATGTGTGGTAAGCCTCCCACTTACTTGTCAGTGAGACAGGAACAAGTGTAACATACCCATAATGTCACTAGTTATTCATTTTCCAATTCAGCCACTTTAGTGGCTGTCATCATCTGAACAATGTGGAGAAATAAACTTGTACACCCTTGGGATCTTTCTAAAGCCCCAAAGTGTGTCTGGGTATTACTTAGGTGTAAAAACGTTAGTAAGTGGTTATCCAGTAAATAAGATACCATCCATGACTTTGGGATAAACTCTGAGATGATTTGGTGAAATGTGCATCAGGTCATAGCTGAAGAATCGGCAAGTTCATCACAGATCTGGTGCCCGTGAATGGACTGCTAACAAGAGATGTTCATGCCTTCAGCCGGCCCATAAATTCCAGCTATTTAGTAATCTTCTCATAGTTCCGTTTCTCTTTTGTCAGCATATTTTGAAATAACCCTCACAATAGTTGAATCTAACATTACCAAGAAATCTGGCAGCCGTTGACATAGCTGATAATTG
This sequence comes from Panthera tigris, assembly GCF_018350195.1. Classification (NCBI taxonomy): domain Eukaryota; kingdom Metazoa; phylum Chordata; class Mammalia; order Carnivora; family Felidae; genus Panthera; species Panthera tigris. Next base: position 129,376,082 of record NC_056662.1, read on the forward strand.
CCAATGCAATCCCATTTGCTTCTATGGTGTCACATTTAAATAAGTGAAACCGATAATTTTGCTCACGTACAATGTACTGTTTGTTTATATTCTTTTATAATTTTTTTAATGGACGCATACCATGGATGTGGCAAAATTCACAAGCACATCAAGCCACAAAACGTTACCATGATCCAGAGTCCTCCCAGCCCCGTCCGTGATCCTTTGAGACACTTGAGGGGACCGCAGGGATGACTGTATTCTTACCTCACACCGTAGATACACATTGCCTATCTTGGATATATATTACTAGAATCCTATAATATGCATTGTGCCTGTGGCTTCTTTCACTGAAATGCAGGTTTGTGAGGTTTTTGCACATTTATGTACATAGTTGTGCTTTGTTCATTTTCATTGCAATGGAGTATAAATATATCACAATTCGTGTATTCATGTGTATACAGTGCTTCAGTGATAATTGAGAAAATGTCTGTTGGTGGAGTTATGTAAACAGTTCTTTGGAATGAGTGTAAATACTGAGTTATGGGGTATGAATGTTTGATAGTTTCCAACAGTGTTCCAAAGTGATATTACAAATTGAAACTTCTGGTACTGTTTATTATTTTTATGTGATAAAATATGTACAATACAAAAATTGATTTTCAACTGCTTTTAAGCTTACAACACACTGGCATTAATTACATTCACAATGTTGTGCAAATATTATTATCCGTTTCCAAACATTTCCATCACCTGAACACAAACTCTGTACCCATTAAGCTGTGACTCTCTATTCTTTCCTCCCTCCATCTTGCCATTTCTGTTATATATTCTTTTTCCATGAATTTGCCTATTGGAGATAATTTCAGATAAGCTGAATCATACTGTGTTTTCTATTTTGTGTCTGGCTATATGACTTAGCATAAGATATTCAAATGTCGTTCATATTATAGCATCTACTGGAACTTCATTCTTTTTCAGAGCTGAATATTTCATTGTGTGTATATACCATATTAGTTTATACATTCTTCTGTTGATGGACGCTTGGGTTTCCACCTCTTGGCTGTTATGATGTTACAATGAACATTGGTATACAACTATCTGATTCTCTGTTATAAAATTCTCTGGGGTATATACAAGTGGAATTACTGTGTCATATGGTAATTTTCTGATAAGCTTTGAAGAATCGCCAAACTGTTTCCACAGAAGCTGCACCATATTACCTTCCCATCAACAAGACGTGAAAGTTGCAATTTTTCCACATCCCAGCCAATGCTTATTTTCCATTTTACTATTGTCATCCCGGTAGGTATGAAGTATCTCATTGTGGTTTGATAACTAATGAATAGTGATGTCCATCTTTCACATGCTAACTTGACTTTCGTACATCTTCTTTGAAGAAGTGTCAACTCAAGCCCACGACTCAATTTTTAATTGGGCTGCCCTTTTATTGTTGAATTGTAATTCTTTGTATGTTCTGTATACTACACTTTTCTTAGACTTAGGACTTGGAAATATTTTCTTCTGTCTTGTAATTTGTCTTTTCACTTTCTTGATACTCTCCTTTGCACAAAATTAATTTTGTTAAAATTCACTTCTTTTTTTGCTTGTGCTTTTGGTGTCTTTTATAATTCCTGTATGTTTTCTCTAAGGAGTTTTGTGGCTTGAACTCTTATATTTCGACCCATTTTGAGTAAATGCTTTCTATAATTTAGCTTTATTCATTTGCATGTGAAAATTCAATAGTTTTGCATTTCAAATATTCCACATTCTCATGAACACGTGATGTCTGTTTTCATTTTAGCCATTCTTTTGGTGTGTAAGGATTTCATACTTTAAGTATAATTTATGTTTAAACCCTTAATTATATTTACTGTGAAGTTCAGAACTTTTTCATATGTTCATTTGACATATAGATATCCTATTTTATATACATATTCCAGTCTTTTTCTTATTTTCCTATTAAAGACTGCTGATTTATTTATGTTGGATAAAATTCCATTGTGGCTTACCTTCTTACTCTTTACGGTAACTTCTAAAATTCTTCTTTCTGTTTTTTTTTTTTTTAAAGGGGGGGTGGAGAGAGAGAGAGAGAGAGAGAGAGAGAATGAGAATGAGAATGAATTCTAAGCAGCCTGAACATTGTGCACAGAGTCTCACATGGGGCTCGATCTCACAAACCATGAGATCATGACCTGAGCCAAAATCCAGAGTCAGACACAAAACTGATTGAGCCACCCGACCACCCTGGTACCTTTTGAAATTTGTAATTGTGTTGTAGTTGAGCTTACAATTTTTTCTCATGATTAATGCTTTTTAGACTGGTTTTAAAAATTTTACTAACTCATGTCTATAAAGATATTCTAACTTCTGGCAGTTTGAATTTATACATTTCAATTTAGGCTCAATTTTTATTCTGTATAGTATAAGATAGAAATACAGAATCTTTTTGTTTGTTTCTGGACCAAATTATATCAATTTCAATTACTAAAATGACCATCTTTTCAACACCATAGTGTCTCATTTTCATGTGTCAGGAGGTTGCTTGTATGTGAAGTTGTGAAATTGCTTCTTTGCTACTTTTCTGCATTTCATTGGTCTATTTGTCTATACTATCACGAATTCTAAAGAGTCTTAATTGCTAAAGCTTTATAATAAATCTTGATTTAAACTGGAGTAGGTCATCCAGTTTTGTTTTGCTTCTTGAAAATAGTTTAACTGGGGCGCCTGGGTGGCTCAGTCGGTTAAGCATCCGACTTCTGCTCAGGTCATGATCTCGCGGTCCGTGAGTTCGAGCTTCGCGTCGGGCTCTCTGCTGACAGCTCAGAGCCTGGAGCCTGTTTCTGATTCTGTGTCTCCCTCTCTCTCTGACCCTCCCCTATTCATGCTCTGTCTCTCTCTGTCTCAAAAATAAATAATAAACATTAAAAAAAAATAGTTTAACTATGTAAGACCCTTCTAAATTAACTTTAGAAAAAGCATGTCAATTTCAACAAATACAACAGAAAATCATACTAGTTTTGATTTATAAAAAATTAAATTTGAGAAAAAAATGGCATCTTTCTAATCTCAAGTATTTTTATCCAATCAAAATGAATATCATGTATGTACATATATGTAAATGTATATATAGTTTTGTAGCTCTAATTACTTTAATGTTTTATATGTTTTAGTGTCAAGGTTTTAAAGATTTTTATTTATTTGATATTGTAAAACCATTTTGAAGTTCCATTTTCTAATTCTTATTGCTAGAATATACATGTAAAGTTTTTGTTTATTTTTTTAGTTTTACAGAACTAGCATGCTAAATTCACTTAGTAATTTCTGGAGTTTGGCAGAAGATACTCTTGAATTTTTCTATATATAATCAAGGGATCTATGAATAATGAGAGTTTTCTTTCTTTCACTCAATTTTATACTTCTTTTTGCTCTATTACATTGGCCAGGACTTTTTGTAAAATGTAAGTGGTGAGAGCAGATATGCTTATGGCACTGTCATTTCAGTGGATGATTTTGATAATTCATGGAAAAATACAAAATTAACAGTAAATTTTTAATTATCATAGTATAAATTCCCTTTTACATCTATATTGCTGTGAAACTATTGAGTGATTAATTTCATCAAACACTTTTTTGAATATATCAAAAATATCTTCTTTTTTATTCATATGTGATGAGTTATAGTGATTTTAAAAATGTTAAACCACCCACGGAATGCCAGGATTGCTCAGTCAGTTAAGCATCTGATTTCAGCTCAGGTCATGATCTCCTGGTTTGTGAGTTTGAGCCCTACATTGTGCTTTTCCTCTGTCAGTTCAGAGCCCGCTTCAGATCCTCTGTCCCCATCTATCTCTATCCCTCCCCTACTCGTGTTCTGTCTCTGTCTCTCAAAAATAGACATTAAATAGGGGTGCCTGGGTGGCTCAGTCTGTTAAGCGTCTGACTTTGGCTCAGGTCATAATGTCGCTGTCTGTGAGTTCGAGCCCCACGTCGGGCTCTGTACGGACAGCTCAGAGACTGGATCCTGTTTCAGATTCTGTCTCCCTCTCTTTCTGACCCTCCCCTATTCATGCTCTGTCTCTCTCTGTTTTAAAAATAAATAAACATTAAGAAAAAATTTTTTAAATAAACATTAAATAAAATTTATAAAAGAGTTAAACCACTCTGGAATTTTTGGAATAAATTCCAATTGACTATAATATATAATCTTTTCATATATTTTATTAAAAGTATTTATATCTATGTTAAGATATTGTTCTGGAATTTTCCTCCGATGTTCTTGTCAGATTGTACTATGAAGAGTAACTTCATTAAAGGAATTAGGAAATGTTCTCATGTTTCCTTTTTTGTTTTGTTTTCTAAAAGCATTTTTTATATTGGTGCTATTTCTTAACATTTAGAGAAATTCATTTAGAAACATGTGTGCATAAAATTTGAATTGTTTAGGGTAATAATGAATTTATTTTACATAGGACTATTTAGGTTTTCTGTTTTTTCTTAAGTCATTTTTTGTAAGTTTCCATTTTCAAGAAATGGGTATTTAATCTAAAAGTCAAATTTAGCCTTTAGATTTCATAATATTTTTTAATGTTTGTAAGATCTGTATTGATGATCCATTTTTAATTCCTGATATTGGAATTTATTTTTGTTGTAGGATTTTACTTTTTATAATGAAAAATATATGTATATGTGTGTATATATATACATCTGTGTGTGTGTATAAATATATATATATATGTATATATATAAAATCTGAAACCTAACTACAACAATTATCAAGTCATGATCAATCTTATTTTTTGTCAGTACTCTCACCCACTGACAGGACAAGGCCTATATTATTTTGGTTTAAATCATTATATGATTTCCTCTATAATATGTGTATGTGTATCTCTAAAAGCTGTGAATTCTTATTAAATATAACCAAAGGATTATTTTGCTACTAAACAAAAACTAATGGCAATTTTTTTAATATCATCAAATCCATCCAGTTCTTTTTCTCAATTGTATTTTACATTTTTATAGTCTCTTTGTTCAAATCAGGGTCCCCAGATCTATACATAAAAATTAAAAATTGATTGGTATGACTCCTATAGATCTTTAAATGAATGGTTCTCACATCTTAATGTGTATCACCACTGAGCTAAAGGTTTTGCTCCTTCTCTTGCCTTTTCTCTATCCATTTCTGTACCTGATAAATTTCCCTTCTAATTCTAACATGTTACAAATATGAGATGCTCCCAAGTTCTAGACTGTAAGATATTTTTGGCAGGCTATTCCAGATATGAATCATTATGTTCTGATGGTCCACCAATCAGGAAGACTTCAGCCTCAGCCACTATACAACTCCTATTTGTCCCTCCCCACTCTTTGAATAAATGTTATTATTTTTTTTTGAGAGACAGAGTGTGAGTGGGGGAGGGGCAAAGAGTGAGGGAGACACAGAATCTGAAGCAGGTTCCAGACTCTGAGCAAGCTGTCAGCACAGAGCCTGATGCGGGGCTCGAACTCATGGACCGGAACGCGAGATCATGACCTGAGCCAAACTTGGATGCTTAACTGACTGAGCCACCCAGGTGCCCCTGTCCTTCTCCACTCACTCTTGATGAATGAGTGAAACTGTACACCTGTTAGAATTGACACATCCCCATACTGAATGTGCCCCCCTTGTTCTAGTCCTCTCTTCTGTCTATTGGTAAAATATACTTCTGTGGCATGTAATGCATATTGGGTTGTCTTATCACCTTGCTTCCCCTTGATGTACATCCACAGATGCATCTATCTTGTAGTATGTGTGTCCCTGAAGGGCAATGTGTGACTTGCTTTGTGTGGACCTCCAAGCTCTGTCAGAGCCAAATGTAGGGGATACTTAAATGGTAGTTAAGAGCCATATGTAGGGGATACTTAAAGGTGATAGTGGATCCATTTCACTTTCCATGTTTTAGGTCTTTGTATGCTATTGTATTTATTTGACCATTAGTTTTTTGTATATGCCCTACCTCCTCTCCTCCTTATTCTGACATTCAAGAAATTTCCAAGTCCTATCAATTTTATTTCTTAAATACTTTGCAAGACTCTTTTTTTTTTTTCTATCTTCATTGCCATCCTTTGATTGAAAGAAAGAAATGATTATCTTTCTGTGATTTTAAATTTAACATACAGGAGACTTACCCATTTTCCTAATCTTTAAAAGAAGAATCATTTGTCTTTGTGAATTTTCTGTCACTGTGGGAGTCAGTTGCATTGGGAATATTGACTGAATTTTGTTTTGGTGTTTATACTTTTTTTGTAGTCCTCACCTCTTAAGTTCAAGCTTATGACTTGCTGTTATGGACTGGATGTTTGTGTTTCCCCTAAAATTTATGTGTTAAAATCCTAACCTCCAATGTGATGGTATTAATTGGGGATCTTTGGGAGGTAATTAGGTCTTGAGGGTGGATGCATGAAGGGGACTAGTGCCTTTATAAAAGAGACCCCGGAGAACCTTCTCTCCCTCTCACTCCTGCGAAGATAGGAGAAAGACCTTTGCAACCCAGCTAAGGATCCTCCCCAGAACCCCACCGTGGTGGCAACCTGATTCTCATTTTCCATCCTCCAGAACCACGATAAATGTGTTATTTATAAGCCACCTAGTCCATGGCATTCTTAGAGAGCAGCCTGAATTAAGGCACTTTAAGGATAGAATATGGCAAAAATGTCACTGTGCCAATTCTTGCCTGAACTTTAAGAAGGCATACCTTTGTAAAGCTTCCATTTCTGAACCTAGAGAGCCATGTCTTGTAGAATTCTAGGTGAGACCATGTTAAGAGAAAATATGCAGGGCCTGTGTGGAGAGGAAGGGGCCCTGATTACTTGGGGGAGAACTGAAAATCCACACATGACCACAGCATAGCTCTTCGAGGTGGCCATCGACTATTTGAACTTTTCTAGTAGAGACATGAGACACAGGACTGAACCACTGCAGAATTTCCAGCCTTCGCAGGCCATTGGGATGAGAACAGGTAAATCCACTGCCCTACGTGAAATCTGGAGAAACCATAAAGCAATTGGTATTTTATAACATACTAAGTTTAGAGGGTAGTTTATTGCCTGGAAGAAGATAAAAATGGATCGAAATTGGTGCCGCAGGAACAAACTCAAAATACGAAGCTCTGGCTTTGGGATCCAGAAGCAGGTATGGGGCTAAAGAACCTTGAGGGAGGAGACTGTTAACTCGAGAAAGACCGTTATGATGTAATACCAGGTTAGTGAAACTGCCACGTATAGTTCCTTGGAAGGTGGAAAGTGTACCCAATGAGCTTGGGAATCTGGCTGAGGAAATTTTCAGGAAGAGGGGTCTATATTTTCTTCTCTATTTTGTCTATATGCTAAACAAAGCAAGATAAGGTCAAGGAAGAACCCACTGAGTTTTCATTCAAGTCTGTCTCCATACACTCTAATCTAAATGCAATATCTCAGGAGTTGTTGGTTTGAGAGGAATGGAGGTAAGCAATGGGAAGCCACTCGGGGAGAAATCACTGCACAACACAAAAGGATGGCTTTGGAAGTTAGGGTTTCCTAGCGTCGTCCTAACTTAATAATGAAAGGGACTTTAGAGGTCTTCTAGCCTTCCGGAAGCAGGTGCACTTTACACATATTTGACATGTTAGAAGCTACTCAGAGCAGAAGAATACATTGCCCGGGGTCACACAACCTGGCGAGGGGGAGGAGCTGGACATGAAATCTAGTTCTCCTGACATCCTTCTTGCCACACAGCATCGAAGCTTTCTTCCCTTTGCCAAGTGAGACAGGCTAGCAGTAGAGACATCTGAAGGCTTAACTGTCAAACTGCACCCAAGCTGCTTAACAGTGTCATGGGGAGAAATAATCTAATGGGCTGAAATGAGGAGACGAAAATAGTTCTCAGCAGGCAGTATCAACTTACTTGGTATTTTTCTCCCCCTTTATTGTTACAGACCTGTTAATGGCAACTCTGAGAAGGTTCTTTTGTGAATCAGGTTAGGGCTACAGTTGTTCAAAAAGCTCATTAGCAATTTGTGAAGAGCGGCAAAACTCATTTTCCCTTAATGTGAAATCACTTCAGCCTGTCACTAGAGGAGAGGTTGTTGAAAAGTGAATTGAGCACCTACAGATCCATTCTTAAAAAAAAGTCATCCAAATGTCTTGCCGTAATAAGGTACGTTCAACACTCAGTTAAGCCCTGGTTAATACAGTTTCTGAATTGAACTACTTTTCTCATTTGCCTACTGTGGACACCACAGGTAGACTTCATAAACCTAAGTTATCCATTCAAGAGCAGCAGAGCCTCCTGAACTCAGAATTTCATTAAAACAACAAAGAGATTTGTGGGAATGACCGAATTCACACGCTGGAACGAGAGATACACGGAGCGGACTGTACTCGGGTTTCTTCCGTAAATGAATAAGGTGACCAGAGTGGGTTTTGATCTCAATTCCTGGTTTCTTCCACCTTAAACAATGTTTATCACCCAGAGTGGCTGGTGGGATAGCTCGTGCTGGGTGAGAAGATTTTGCTGTGTTCTGTGTATGGTTCCTCATCTCCTGTTTTCTCACTCAGGATATCTGGATCTTTCTCCAGAGTCTTTCAGACTCCTGGCTTTCACACCAGTGCATTTGGCCAACGTTCAGCATTTAAGCATTAAGTCTTCATCTGATATTTTGTGCACTGGAAATTTCTGGCCATGTGTGTAATCCATTAATCCCAAGACAGGCTGTATGGCACTTCAGCTTTCTGATTATTCTAGACATGAATATTATCTGCATTCTTTCTGCCAGATCATTGTTGTTCTGACTTCGGGCTTTTGTTTTTGTTTTGACTTTGGAAGCTTTATTTTTTTTAACCTCACGCAGACACATTTACCTGCCCCAAGACCTGGCCTGGCCACCCCTGGACTGCAGATCCACCCAAGAGCCTTTGACATGTGAGGGTTTCCATTTCCGTAGGTTGTCTTGGAACTTAAGTTAGTTTTCTAGGTATTGAAAGCGCTTGCCTTTGGTAAGTACCTGGTGAGGTCATCAGGTAAACTAAAGGACTTTTGAAAAAATTCCCATTAAACTAGTTTGTGTGTCCCCAGAGAAGAATGCTGCTTGTCATAGGCAGCTACTATATAAATCAATTTGGTCTTCATAAAGCAATAGCTGTATGAAATCGATTTATATGAAAATTATCATTAATGTGTTATAGAATAAAAATGCATATTTTTTAAAAGATTAATGAGATTTCAAAAGCCATTGTTTGAAATCAGCCTTTCACTCTTCTATCCACTAAGGAAATTTCATGAAAAAATAGGTATTGTTTTGTTACTGTGATTGTTCTATCAACAGGTTAAATTTTGAAAAGTTGTTAAATCCTGTTTCTGTCCAAAATACTATTGCTCATTGTTATATTTGAGTCATAGGATGATAGATTTAGCCCCTTTTTTGTGTGTCTTAGTTCATATCTATAAAACTTCATTTAGTTGAATGTTTCTGAGTGGAGTTGTATCAATCTACGAGTAGCTCACCAGTCTGTGTAATTGGACATGACTTAATACTCAGATGCTGTTACCTAAGACATTTATTCCAGTATGACCACTATTCCACTTTCTAGATATTTGTTGAAGATGAAGCTAGTTGTCTTAGTCCATTTGGACTAATGAACAATGCAGTGAACATGCGCCAAAGAGCAAAGGAGGAACTGAAAGTCTCTGCATCACCTCAGGAAATGTACATTTGTTCCAATCAGACCACTTTTTGCCTTACATGGGCATAGGCACCATCTGGGTAAGGCTGTATCCTCTGTGGTACTCAGCCAATGAGGAATCAGGGGAGGAATTTGGCACAGGAGATACATTGTCTGTTGTGCTTGCCCCGAGTGTGTGCCTGTTAGTCAGACACCCCTTTTGTAAGAATGTTGATTAAAACCTCACTTCACTGTGTCCTAGTCTCTGCGTCCCTCCTTTGATTGGGCCAGTGGATTTGTTTCTCACAGTGGTTATCTCATTTTATAGGTGAGGCACAGAAAAATCTTCCCTCACACAGTGTCATGTCTGTTCTTATTAATGCATGAGGTCATGTTGATTACAATGAAAATACCATGTTATTGTAATCTAATGACTTTCAATCAATTTAATGGGATATAACAAATAGTTCCGAAGCCATCATTTGATCTCCGATTAGGTGAAGTGATCACAACACTTCCATGTGGTTTTAAAAAATTCCCAAAGGTGAAAAGTCAGAGCTTCTATTGTATTTCTTTTTATAACCATCTTCCCAAGAAATTGACTGGAAGAATAAGTTTTGTATCAAAAGTTCTTAACTCCCCAATCCACTGATTGAAGGATATCTGGAAGTTTATCAAATGTTGAGCATCAGTTAATTGGGAATTATACGACATGTTTTCATAAATACTTGCAAAGAGTGAAGTGGATATATGTGAGGTCTATATCAGTACTTGGTCTTTGTTTTCAGAATTTGGGAGATTCACCTTCAGCTTCAGCCCCTGAATATTCTTCTTTATCATGCTATCTTGGTTGAGTGTTTTTTTCACTCTTTTTTTTTTTTTTTTTGGATTTTGACAAAGTTCAATTCCGTATTAAAAACTGGCTATGAGAGTTGCCTTCACTACTAAAGAGAAAGTTTAGTGGGTATTACTGACTCATCTGACTAAAACGAAAGCAGCAAGTTGAGATCAAAATAATAATCTTTCCTTAGCATATTTGCATTTCGCTATGTAAGCATCTGAGTGTGAACCATATAATTAGTGCTATCCAAGACAGCTGTAAAGAATGAAATTTTAAGAGTGTAGGAACAATAGGATTCTCATCTTTGTATCATATCACATTCACTGGTGGCAGATCATAGTCCTATATCCACCATTGAATTAGTTTGAATGGCATGTGTTGTGCAAATACTCTGGGGTGGCCAAATGTCTAGATTAGGACAGTCAACAGAGTGAAAGGGGATTCTACTTCTGAATGAGGGTGGGTGGGGATTGTTATCATGTGGGATTAAGCCTATATGTTTACAAACCCAAATAATGTCTCTGATAGTCTGGAATAACCTCTGCTAAAAGGGTAAAAGTAGCTGAGGCAAGGGTTATAAATGGTTCATTGGTATCTATGGTTTTTAAAACCAGTGATTGATAGACTATAGCCCATGCACCAAATGTGATGGCCTGTCTTTCTGCTGACATTACAGCTAAGAATGTTTTATTTTGTTTTGCATTTCTAAAGGGTTGTTTAGAAAAACTTAGAAGAATATTCAGCTAAGACCACATGCAGAAATTGCGTTTACTATTTGTCCTTATAGAGGAAGTAGTCACCAATTCTTGGTTAAGACTAAGGAAGGAAGACCTGAGGACAACTTACGTCATTAACTAATACATTCAGGCCCTTATTGAGGGCATCACCAAGATCACTGCGACACATTGGGTCCTAGAAATTAATGAGATCCACTTTCTCTGGGACCTCAAAACCTGAGAGATACCTGAAAAAGACAGCTGTTGTACATTTTGATACAGGCAGTGGTCAACTTAAGCACAGGAGGCAATGAGAGAAGGCATTTGTCTAACATGGGATGGTGATGAGGGACCAGAAGACCGGGTAAGGAAAAGCATCCAGCAGGAAAGAATCCTCGCACAAAGCAAGTAGATTTCCTATCAAAAGGCCAAGGAATCCATTACATGAAGATCTTTGGTGATACCATCTGAAGGTAGAAAAACATCACACATATATAACATGCACCCATAGACACACACAAACCTACAGAGACCCTTTATCTTTTATTGCAGGACCATAGCCATGAATTGGGTACAATGATCCAAAACTCACATGTTTGTAAAAGTTGAATCCAAATGGTATCACTGGCCGATGAAACAAGGTTTCCTGTTCAAATGACTAAAGCTTTTTGGTAATATTTGTGGAGAAAACCTTTAGGATTTGTATTTGCCCTTGACAAAGGAGCTTCTGTAACACTCTCTATTTTTAATAGTGTCTCCCCACCCCAGAATTTTTCTTTTTCTTCTTTGGGCATAAGCAATGGAGGTCCCTGTTTTAACTATCTCCTGGGTATTTACGTTTCAAAAACATACGATTTACATCCTCAAGGACCAGAGAAAGAATGGAAGTTTCTTCCTAAGAATTTTGGGGTATATTTCTCTGTCAGCAGTCTAGAGCGATTGCTATTTAACATTTTCCTTCGTAGCAGGGATTGGACAGCACGGGGCACCAGTTCCGTTTCACCATCCGTCACCATTCTGTGCCCCCTCTTTGTTTTCACTGTCCCAGGGATTCCATCTCTTAGTGTCCTGATCTGGCTTTGTCACAGACTCTTAGAGCTTAATCCATGGCAGCTTGAGCTCTTTTAGGTTTGCACAATAGCACAGGGTGTCTAGTTTATTCTGTTCTCCCACCTCATCTGCTAGCCCCAAACTAGCAGAACGGTGGGCATCACACATTGTTGTCTAATCTCCGCTCTTCTTCTGGCTTTTTAACCCAAGCCTCTAATTGGTATCAGTGGCGGCTGACTGCCTGCAGTAGAGGCCACCCCCTGCAGTGACCAGGCATTTCCCTTCCCTGCTGCCCTGTGCAGTTAAAGAGTGTGTTAGGCCCCGCTGGCATTTTCGTGGCATCCTGATATTCACATAGCCATCCCTAAGCATCTAACACATGGGCCACCCTTTTCTAGAGGCTGGTGCTAACTCAAGATTCCTTTCACTGCTGCTGCTCTCCCAAGACCCATTTCTTTGGTCTCCTGGCTGACCTGCCAATCGTTAGTTTGCAACTTTAGGAGTTCCCCTGGTGGCCTCCGGTACCCAGAGGGCAGGGAGAGACTGAAGGAAGAGGCAGACCACTCCAGATTGGTAGGTGCAGGGTTTAGTAAGCAAGGGAACTTCTGTACGAGGCTTGTCTTGAGAGCCATGGGTGGATGGCTACCCCTGCCCACCAGAATTTTAAAAGTTTATATTAGAGGCCTTCACGGGCTTCAGTCACATATGCAGTCCAGATGGTCTCAACAACACCTTATTCTCTCAAAACCATGTCCTTGGATCAGCTCTAGCTGTGAGAATGGTAGGTGGAATATGCTTTCCAAGGATAAGGAGGTGGGGGGAGGAGCCTTGATGGCCTGAGTCCAGTTTGAGGGTCAACCAGTGATCACATCCTCTCAGTGACCACCTCCAGCAACACCAAATCCTACTACCCAGAAAAAAGCCAAAATAGAAAACTACTTATACCTTGTCAAATGCTATGCCAAGAATTTCTCTACTTATGTAGAGATATATAAATGTATATATGTATGTACTTATGTATAGATATATAAATAGAATGGTAAGCTGATACAACTGATTATACATATTGGATTCTATATCACCCTACATATTTTTTTATTTTTAGAATACTTAATGGAATAAAATGAACCAGAAGTAAAATGACATTGTAAGTAAATTTCTATTCTATCAAGAGAGATTTTAGTCCAAAAACAGATTTCTAAATTAAGAGCAACAAAAACATAAGATGATAAATAAGGTAAGACTTTGGGATCCTTTTTTTTTATGATTTAGCTTTAAATGTTTCTCCTCAAGTCCCTACTTAATAGAAGGCATGATATTTTTACCTCTGTTCTCCATATGGATTGATATTTTTGGTTATGCTATAAAGCTTACATTGTCAACGCTTTAAAATGTTATTATCTAATTATAATTTACAAAGTTCTGTTTTAATTTTACTTCCGTATTTATAGAGTTCCTAGCATCATTCATTTTACTAAGTATTCATATTCTTGGTCTTTTAATTTCTGTCTGGCTTGGCTAGCTTTCATCATTCAGTAAGATTTTAAAGTGAAACTCATGGGTGTTTTATTCCATTCCATTTGCAAGACCACAGGACTGATTTCAGAATTATAGGGTTACATTTTTTCAGAATTTTGTAGTCATTGCTTCATTGCCTTTTGGTATCGAGTGTTGCTGTGGACAGTCCACCCCAGAGGCAACAATTTTGACTGTTTCTTCCAAGAATGTATTAGACCTCCAACTGTTCTTATTGAATATTTTACTTTAGCAATTGTAGTTCGTAATTTTCAAAAACTCTCATTTCACATAGCTTCCTCCTCCTTTGAGCTGTATATGATGCCAGATACTTTCTGTCTCTGAAGATAACTGCACATCACTTTTTGAAATTTTCTTCTGTTCCTCCCTTATATTGCATCTTTTATTATGAACTTACTCATAATTATTAAAGTTAGTGTCAACTCTTGTCTATCTATTCCTATTTGAGAGGGAAACCACAATGCTTGTTGGAAGGAGGATGTATGGGAGGTTATAAATCTGTTTGGTAAATTTCTCTGTGGAGAAGATCCTGGATGGTTTTAAATTTTAGTAACCATAGTGTCACCTGGGGGGCTCAGTGGGTTAAACATCTGACTCTTGATTTCGGCTCCAGTCGTGATCTCACAGTTGGTGGGTTAGAGCCCTGTGAGCAAAGCCTGCTTAGGATTCTCTCTCTCTCTCTCTCTCTCTCTCTCTCTCTCTCTCTCTCTCTCTCTCTCTCTCTCTGCCTCTCCCCCACTCATGTGCATGCGCTTTCTCTCTCTGGCTCGAAATAAAATTTAAAAAGATAGTGACCGTAAATGTTAGTATTTTGGCGTTTCAGCTTTAGCATGGCGGTACAATGATCACCAGCAAATGGAAGTTATGAGGGTGGCATACAATTAGTGTCAGTAGAGTGGACCCTTCTTCTTCTCAGTCTGCATCTTGCTCTTGTGCTGTTTGACTTGTGTCCTCAAGGCTGGCACTTTCCTTGTCAAACTCCTCTAGAGAATACATACCCTATCCGTGGTTCCATAAAGAATAGGCCCTTGACTTCTTGAGGTGTGGATGGAAAATGGAAGATCGTTCTGTTTTCACACGAGTCCCCACCAGCTGCCGTAGTGCTGGTGTCTCATTCCTAAGTTGTATTGGTTCTGCAGAGTTTACTCACTTTTTCTTGCTCGTATCTGCAGACATTTGTAATTGTCCTCTGGTCCACAAATAAATTAAGAATTTTCTCATCGGCATTTGCCTCTCACAAATTAGACATTAAGTCTTCAGCTATCACTTTGCTGTGTTGTCTTCTTGTTTTCTGTGCTTTTTGGGGGAAGAAAGAGGCCCCCAAAGCTCCTTGCCATCTTAAAGTCAGATACTCTTATTTGTTATGCTATTTTCAAACTCATGAACTTGAGGAACACTAAACTTCTTGATTTGTCATCTTTTTTTTCCGTTTTGTAATGTGTGGTAGGCAGAATTCTAAAATGACCTAGAAGATTCCTGCCCCCTAGTGTACATGTAATTCCCTTTCCTTGAGGCAGGGCAGGGCCTGTGAACACTGGATAGTCACTTGCAAGATTACGTTGTTCTGTAAGACTCTTTTGTAGCAGATCCAGAGAGTTTCTCTTGCTGGTTTTGAGTAGGTAAACATCCAGTTGTGTGTCAGGAGCTGAGACTGTCTCTGGCCAGCAACGAGCAAGAAAACAGTGACCTCTGTCTTACAGCTCTAAGGAACTGAATTCTGCTAACACGGCATAAGAACCACAGCGCCACTCAAACCTTGATTGTGGCCCAGTGAAATTCTGAGCAAAGTGCCCGGTTAACTGATTCCTGGCCTCTTGATCCACAATAATAAGCCACTACCTTTGTGGTAATTTGTTACACAGCAATAGAAAAGGAATACTTGAGTTTGTATTTTTTTTTTTTTTTGAACCTTAATTGATGCTACAGCTCACATCAGGACTGTTTGTAATTTTATGTATTGAACTCTGTGTGGCTTACTCATGTGACTTTCATCTCTGTAATGGTTAAATTCCATTTTATTTTTTTAAATACGCTATTGACTTCTTCAGTTGTCTGATACTTTCTGGTTTTGAACCTTATTTTTCTTCCAATTTGAATTGTTATGAAAGTACAGATATAGTATGTTTTCACTCATATATGGAATTTGAAAAACTTAACAGAAGACCATGGGGGAAGGGAAGAGGAAAAAATAGTTTCAGACAGAGAGGGAGGCAAACCATAAGAGACTCTTAAATACAGAGAACAAACTGAGGATTGATGGGGGAGGGAGGGAGAGAGGGGAAAATGGGTGACAGGCATTGAGGAAGGTACTTGTTGGGATGAGCACTGGGTGTTTTATGTAAGCAATGAATCATGGGAATCTACTCCTACAGCCAAGAGCATACTGTATACTCTGTATGTTAGCTAACTTGACAATAAATTATATTTAAAACAAACTATCTTTCTTTACCACCATGAGGGAGTGCTCCCTCACTGCTACCAACAACCATCCATCTCCCTGCCCCCTGCCCTCCCTGCCTCCAGTATTTCAGACTATATGTCTTATGACTTCTTCTGGATGTTTGCCTACCTTTAAATGGAGTCAACTATTTATTTTATCATTTTTTAAATGTTTATTTTTTTTGAGAGTGAGTGGGGGAGGGGCAGAGAGAGAAAGAGAATTTTAAGCAGGGTCTGGCAGTGCAGAGCCAGGGGCTCAAACTCATAAGCCCTGAGATCATGACCTGAGCAGAAATCAAGAGTCAGATGCTTAACGAACTGAGCCACCCAGGTACCCCATGAAGTCAACTCTTTAAATAAAAATAATGTCTGAGTGGTAGGGAAGTGAGTTGTGAAACTCCAGAGCTATAATTCAGGTTTTGTTTTTGTGGTTTTGTTAGTTTTTATTAGCACAAAACAATATTGCCAAACTTAGTTCGCACCCATGAATATGTCTCATCTAAATCTTGACATTCAATTGTCTGATACATCCTGCATCCAACCAAAAAGATTTGTTGCTATGGACTAAAAGTACCATGAACTTAGCTATTTTTATTCTTTAGATACTATTATTCCCCCTACCCGGAGCCCTAAAATACTTGGTGGCTACATTAACGGTACTTAAAAATAATGTACTATTGTGGATTTTATTTCTAAGTTCGTCTTTAGTCTATCCTATAAATAGGAAACTCTTTGAAGCAGTTGAGGACTTCGTACAAAAAATTCTGAAGGACAGACAGACTTTCTCTTATTTCCTTGGGCACACTGATTCATCCTTTTAGCTGATCTCTGAAGGAATCCCTAAAAAAGTACTTGTTATTATTTTTACCCACAGCAGCATAATTTAAATTCTGGTTTTATCGACTTGTAAAACAAATTTGTATAACCACAATGGGAAATGATCTTCCCAGTGGTATAGCTAAACTAATAAAGTAATTATGGCAGGGATGAGCAATTATAGCCCAAACAATGTAAACTCAATTCACATGTATAAAACCACAGAGGCAAGAAGAATGTAGATAAGATCAGAGAAGTAAGCCCCCCCCCCCCCTACGATTCTTGCTTTCACCTTCTCCTACAGACAGACATTATCTAACCACTTTCCCAGGAGCCCACCATGGAAATGCCTTCTTTCCAACTCATTGTGATTAAAGGTGTAACAATATTTTATGCAAAAACTGTTACTTGAAATGGGGAAAAAAAAAGTTCTGGGACCAAGAGTAACTATTTGCTGCAGCAATATTTACAAATGATTTATAGATTTATTTACATAAAGTTTAATCAGTGAATATTTTATGTGGCTTTAGCTACACTTGTTTGGCTCACAAACTAAGCCAAACACCAAAGTTTAATCCATTTAACAACTTTCCACAAACATTTATTTCAGGACTCATATGTTTCAGGGACAGTATTAGTTGCTAGGGGTACACAGTAAATAAATCCCTGTCCCTGCCTGAAGAGTATGTGGTCTTTAAAGCTCAAGATAATAGAGTCACAGAGTGTTTTAGGATTAATTAATTTATTCATTATTTTATTCAATAATTATTTAGTACCTACTAAATCTATGTGCAAGCTACTGTCTACGTTTTGGTATATGCACACATTCTATGACTGGGCATATATGTTTCAAATATTCATTTTTAAAATAAACTTACATTTGTTTCATAATACCATATAAGGATTATTTACACCATTAATCTCTGAGTCCATCACTCTTATCCATACTTGGCCAGTATTTCCTCATAAAGGAAATAGGACATATTCCATTCTTGGTGAAAGTCTTGGCATCTTTTTGAAAGCTACTTGTATCCATGTCTTCTTTAAGACACAGCCCCTCCATCCCACCATCATGCTTACGTCCACGTACACCTTTCCATTGGGAATGATCTCTTCCTCTTCCAAATGCTCACAGCACTGTCTCTGTTGCCTTGTATTCGAGAGTGTTGTGCATAGACTGCGGCTGCCATTATTGTCAGTAACAACACAATGTCAACATCTGCCAGAGTCGAGACGTTGTGTTTCTCTAGCGAAGGGCTTGTATCTGATTATGTTCATGTTCCTAAAATTGGGACCATTTTCTGGTACACAATAAAACCCCATTAAATTCTTTTTGTGCATGTACTGTGTGTACGATTGAATTTTACAGTTGGATTTATGGTGCTTTTCAAAATCTTTCACCTACAGATTATATATTTCTTGTATATACTTAACAATGAAGTTGAAATGAACGAAAATGAATCTCCCCTGGGGCGCCTGGGTGTCTCAGTCAGTTAAGCCTCTGACTTCGGCTCGGGTCATGATCTCACGTTTGTGAGTTCAAGCCCCACGTTGGGCTCTGTGCTGACAGCTCAGAGCCTGGAGCCTCCTTGGGTTCTGTGTCTCCCTCTCTCTCTGCCCCTCCCCCCCCAAAAAATAAATAAACATTAAAAAAAATTAAAGAAAAAAGAAAGTGATTATCCCTTAAATTGGCCTTTAGTTCTTCTCAGAGAGAAGGTATTTGATTATAGATGAGACTTACCTAATACGGCATTTTTGGAGCATGGAAATCATGAGGGTGCGTAGTCATTATAATTTCATTTTATGTTATCACAATTCTTTCTTCTTCATCTATTCTGATGCTGAACCCCTCTCGTGTAATTTTCAGCTCTGTGACTTGTGTTTGGTGCTTTCTTACGTTGTCTCCTTGTGAAGGTCTCACTGTGTTCACTTCTTCTTCTCCCCAGTTCGGTGAGCATTATTTTGAACTCTTTAGTAGGGAAATCACTGATCTCTGTTTCATTAACATCCCTCCCCTCTCTGAGATTTTATCTTGTTCTTTCATTTGTAACCTATTCCTTTGTGTCCTCGTCTTGTTTGACTCTCTGTGTTGGTTTCCATGTGGCAGATGAAACAAGCCGCCTATCCTTGGACAGTGTTCAAGCAGGCTCCTAGGGGGAATGTATTAAATTAGATGCCTGTCCCTCAGGCTAACAAACACTGTAATATAAGCAGGTGTGCCTTTTTCATGTTAAGTCTGGGTGCTACTGTCTACTTCTGAGCCTGGCCCTGGGACAAGGAGGTCTGAGTGTACAGTGCTTTAAAGGATGGTTTCTCAGATCACTACAGTCTTGTGGAACTCAGGACATAAGCCCTGTTTGTTTTCAAAATTAGGTGTTTTGGGGGCTTGTATCTCAGGTGCGGGTCTTAAAAGTTGGGGTGCCTGATATGAATTCTAAACCTTTAATTTCTAACGGGGAAGCTCTGGATTTCGAGTTCCTTCCCAACTGTGGGTGGTTGCACTGGGGGTGGGGTTTATCCCAGCCCCTTCTACCTGCTTTGATGTGGTTTTCTTCTTGTTTGCCTGATATGTGGTCATCGCTCAGAAGCCTTTAGGTGTTTTTGTTTTTCTTACTAAGAGGAAATTGTTCCATATGTAGCTGTGGACACACTGTGTACACAGGAGGAGGAGTCAAGTTCAGAATCTTGTATCACCATCTTAAAACATTCTCCAAAAAAAAAAAGTCATTGTATAGTACTTTAAGAATCTAGAAAAATGTTAGCATAGAATGGCTTCATAATTTTATTTAATTTTTTTAATTAAATTAAAAAAAAATTTTTCATGTTTAATTATTTTTGAGACAAGGCGAGAGACCGTGCAAGCGGCAGAGGGGCAGACAGAGGGAGACACAGAATCCGAAGCAGGCTCCAGGCTCCGAGCTGTCAGCACAGAGCCCTACGTGGGGCTCGAACTCATGAACTTGCGAGATCATGACCTGAGCTGAAGTCAGACGCTCAACCAACTGAGCCACCCAGGCACGCCCATTTCATAATTTTAAAGTTAATGAGTAACTTTAGCATTATTAGCATATAATAATTAGCATTATTTATAGACTTCCCACCCACAATATTACTTAGCATAAATATAGGTACATTAAAGCAAACCTAAAATCCATGCTAATATTCTTTCTCTGCATAATTTAATATAAACTATTGGATGCAAAAAGGTTAATTTTAAAGCAGAGTCATAGACTATTAGAGCTGAAACAGATCCTGGAGATCAATCCATGTAGAAAATTCTTCTGCGGCTACTAAAGAAAAACAATGGCTCAGGGAGTTTCACAATGAAATAAAGTGACAAAGTAATGAACATCATACAGTAATCCACTGAACTCTTGGTTCATAGTTTACTGGTCCAAAATATCATTATGGCACATAAAGCTGTGGACATTTAATGCCTCCCTAGCCGTCCCAGGCTTTCTCAATCTTATTATGGTGTCTCTTTTTAAAAACAAAGATACATTTTGTTTAAAGTCATAAATTAAAAAAGCGAACTTTGAGAAGAAATCAGTGTAATGGAATTTTAGAAAGAAACACTTGCAAGAATTTTTTAAAAAAATATATATGGTTGATCACATGCTACCAATGGGGAAGTTAGACTCACATATATCAGCATATTTTTCTGCCCCAGGAAACATGGAACTCTATTTTCATGAAAATATCTTTTATAACACCTTGAGTGGCAATTATTTTTTTATATAGTGATACTATACATCCTACAGACAGAATTTTTCCCCACTGACAAAGATGATTGATCCCTAGGATTATGGAGGGCTCTCCACTCTACAGCTCATTCTTTTCCTCTAATTTAGATCATTTACTAAAAACAAAATTAGAGTACCACTTTAAGTTGAATCAACCTTGGTATTAGCCACCATTTTTTAAAATAAAATAACATTTCTTCTACCAAATTTTCAGTGTAATTATCTCAAATTTGTTTCAGATCTAGATTTTTTACAAAAGAGTTTTTTTTTTTTAAGTTTTTCAAACATGTAATTCGGTATATTCCTTTAAACTATAAATTCCATCATTTACTTTGAAATCGGAAAAATGACTTGTTGAAGGTCTTCTTGTTTTTCTTAATAATTTTGATATCACACAGTATGAATGTTATCAGTTTCTTAATTGATGAAAGGTTGTTATTGGGATTATTTATCATATAAACTCCAGCGTTTATGTTTTCATCTAAATTTTCCTGGGCTGAAAATCTCCACTTTTCATATTTTCTGGATCTTTTACATAAATGCTATTAATCTCAGAAAGCTACTTGACATCATTGTGTGACACATACTAGACATTGATCACACTAAGGAATTTGCACATCAATCGTTACAGTACATGAAGATATACTTAATTTCTCTTGATTTTTTTTTTAATTATGTTTATTTATTTTTGAGAGAGAGACAGAGTGTGAGCAGAGGAGGAGCAGAGAGAGAGGGAGACACAGAATCCGAAGCGGGCTCCGGGCTCTGAGCTGTCAACACAGAGCCCGAGGCGAGGCTCGAACTCACCAACCGTGAGATCATGACCTGACCTGAAGTCGGACGCTTACCGAGACACCCAGGCACCCCTCTTGATTTTTTTTTTTTTTTTTTGCCACTCTCTTCAACTAATTGAAACAAGCCAACAGAAAAGAAAATGAAAAATTATGATAGTGCATTCTGCTCAATTTCTAGAGCAATAAAACGTGATGGTGTTTGTTTCTTTATTAATAATGTTAAGATCCTTTTATATGCAGTCACTGTAATATAATCAAGGAAACAGACAGTCTGTCCATCCTCAAAAATTTAGTCTTTTGTTAACAAAAAATATATATATGTAGATAATCTGTATGTGTGTATAAGATAGACTGATTCTTTGCGGTGTTGGGCCAAATATAAATTACCTGAGCTTAAATTATCTTGGCTCCCGGTTTGCATGGTCTCGTTGAATATATCCTCACAAATGGAAGAGAATATGTAAGCACAGCAACAAAGCAAAGTTCAGAACTTAGGTCCCATTTTTGAATTGCATTATAGTATATTTGTGTTTAAAATGGTTTCAGTTTTAGAAGCAACGTCTATTTTGTGAACTGCAGTTATAACATCTATATATTTTAGCAATTTGATGAGTATAGGTAACAAAATATGTGTGACACGAATCTAGTAAACATGTCATCTTTATAAATTATTCTCTCTCTTCTATTTGTTTTCTAAACAATCTATTTTGTTTAGTCTCCCAATCTATTTTATTTTAGTTTATTTTCTTGAGTTTAGATAGATAGATAGATAGATAGATAGATAGATAGATAGATTTATTTATTTATTTATTTATTTATTTATTTATTTATTTATTTATTTTACTAAAGTTTATTTATTTGGGGAGAGAGAAAGCGCGAGTCAGGGAGGAGCACAGAGAAAGGGAGAGAAGGAGACAGGGACAATTCCAAGCAGGGTCCACGCTGTCAGCACAGAGCAGCTCGGGACTTGATCTCATGGACCAGGAGATCATGGCCTGAGCCAAAGTCAGACGCTTAACTGACTGACCCACCCAGGCGCTCCTGCAGTTTGTTTTTTTTTTTTTTTTTAAAGGGAAATTTTGATTATGGAAATATGGAAGAAAAGATTCTTTGAGGTACCCTACACACATATTTTTCAATACTTCTTTTTTTTTTAAGCTTGAAAGACATAAAGAATCTTTAGCGACAAAAATAATTGAGTTGAAACTGAAATGAGAAGGAAGCACAAGTTAGATCAGGGAGTTTGGCTGAAAAAATACTTATTATTAGCATTATAATCTGTAAACTAAGCCTTTAGACAGCTATAAGTTCTAACAGCTGTAGCTGAAAATCCCAAGTGAATCCAGGGACACAGGAAAAGAATAAAATGTTTTAGTTCAGGGTGACAGTGTTGTCCCCATATTAGATGAATAGATCTTCTGTTTGAACATGTTATTCAATATAAATTTAAACAGGCAAGGGTATTTTTAGAGGAACAAAAACAAAACATAATTAACACCAAATGACCAATAGCTTTAGTAAGCAAAGGGCAAGAGTTAGGAATAATCTGAAACTGATTAAAGTAATAATTAAAATAGCTACATAAAATACAAAGATGAAAATGTAAGAATGCGAGAAATCTATTGAAAATAGCAAATGGGTTTTTAAAAGCAACCATATGCAAATTTAGAAATGAAAAGATATTTTGATAAAATTTTAGTATCTGAATCGTTATTATGGGAAAACAATACGGAAAAAATAAACAATGGAAACAAAATCTGCTTCCTTGAAAATATCACCAAAAGTGATAAACCTCTAGGCCGCTCTCCCTCCCACCCCCTGCCCCATGAAGATGACAGATCTCAAAAATGAAAGACTGGGCATTATTGTTGATTCCATGGGTATTAAATGAATCCTAAAAATAACAAAAGAGAATGAAGGAATACTATGAACAAAATTAAGCTCATAAATTCTGTAGAGGAAATGGGTCAATTATTTGAGACACACTACTGAAATTCACATCAAGAGAAATCATTTGGCTTGAAAATATATAAATATATGAATCAGTAATAAGAGCCTTCCAAAAAAGAAAACCTGAGAGTCAGAAGTTCTTACTGGTGAACATCTGTGGTCTGAATGCTTGTGTCCTTGAAAAATGTATACATTGACACCTAAACCTCAAGGTGATAGAACAATTTTAATAGGGAATGTGATCTTTGAAGTGACCATACAATTGTGCAAAGACAGTTTCTTAAAACAGAAAGGCTTTCCCTGTATTTAATTAGAAAACTTCAGAGTAGTTGGCCTCCATTGTAAAAAATAGTAGCTAACAATTACATAGCACTTATTATGGACCCCATATGATTCTATGTAACTCATCCATCCCAACAATTACCACAGAAGATAGGTAACTGAAATTATCCATGGTTTGCAAATGAGGAAACTGAGTCACAGGGAATTTTTTTTTTTTTTTTTTGATTTGCACAATTAGGAAATGGAAGAGCTTGGGTACAGAGTTGGGCAGATGGATCCCAAGTCCAATTCTTAACTACCACAGAAAGGATGGGGCTATACAGAAAGACAGAGAAAACCAAGAAAGCTAGGTTTTATTGTTTTTTTTTTTTTTTAAGTTTCTTTATTTTGAGAGAGAGAGAGAGAGCCTGTGTGAGCCAGGAGCGGGCAGAGAGAGAAGGCAAGAGAGAATCCCAAGCAGGCTCTGTGCTGTCAGCACAGAGCCCAACCTGGGACTCAAACTCAGAAATGGGAGATCATGACCTGAGCTGAAATCAGGAGCTGGATGCTTAACCAACCGAGCTACCCAGGCACCCTGAAAGCTATGTCTTTATACATGTGAACTGATACGTGTAATTCTGGCCCCAGTATATTACTTTCTAGTAACTTCACTGAAGAAGGTACATTTTCCTTGATCCTCTTGGTATACCATCTTGGCTTTATTCTGTAACTTTGAGATGTAGGTTAGCAGTACTGTTTAGTTTTAAATATTTTTTTTCTATTTCCCTTTTTATCACTTTTTTAGTACATTGTTTAAAAATGTGTATTTAATTTCCAAAAAGTATAAATATTTTGCTTTTCTTATCATTCCTTTTAAATGGCCAGTGAACTCTGGCTTCCCAAGTATGATCATATGGATCCATGGTATATTACTTTGATAGTTCTGGGTTTATGTAATGCATCTTGACCACAAGAATACTCTTTTATGTGTTTGATAGCTGCTAAATATTCATTAACTTATGTGTAAACTAACTTTTCTGTTATTTTTCTGGCTTTGCTTAGAAATGAGCAAATCTAGCATGTGTTCTGTCATTTAAAAAGCAGAGAGTGAATATCTTTTTGTTGCCTTCAAACAAGTGACTGACAACTTAAGGCAGGTGTAAAATTCTCAGAACACAGTTTTTTCTTTTAAATCTCTGTATATGTTGCTAAAATCTGGCATCTAATTTTACAACCAGTTTTTCATCCTTTATATACATAGTCTCGTGATGCTTGCAGTTTCTTAATGTCAAGACAGTCTTTCTGGTGGTTTTTTTTTGTTTGATTTTTACACGGAAGAGTCTTTTCATTAAAAAAAATCTATGCAGGGTGCCTGGATGACCCAGTCGGTTGAACATCTGATTTAGGCTCAGGTCATGATCTCACAGTTCAGAGGCGTTAAGCCCTGTATTGGGATCTGTGCTGACAGTGTGGAACCTGCTTGGGATTCTCTCAATCTCTCTCTCTCTCTCTCTCTCTCTCTCTTTCTTTCCTCCTCCCCCATTCATGCTTTTTTTTCTCTCTCTCTCAAAATAAATAAATTCACTTAAAAAAAATCTATGTATTTTCTTTCTGTTTGAAATGTCAACAACTGAGAGGAACATGTTCATATTTCCAAAATCAGCTGGTTTTTTGGAAGTTTCTTCTTACCTTTTACTAGATTATTGCAAAAAAAAACTCCTGAGTATTGCTCAGATATCAGTTGTGTATTAATTAGATAAATTGGCAATGTAACATAGAATGACCCAATTCATGCTATTTCACATTTTTTCACTTATATTTTTATGATATAAATATTATCACCTGACCTTTCTTATTTGGTTTTACCTGGTATATCATTGCTTTACTGTTTTTATTTAATTGTGTGTGTGTGTGTGTGTGTGTGTGTGTGTGTATAAAATCTTCTTTTAGTGGTACCTACTGAAGTCAGTACAGAATTTCAGTTTTAGATTGACCAGCTTTGTCAAATGTTCCCAGGCTCTCCAGTCAATGTAATAGGAAACAGGGTAGCAGAAAGTCAATATTGCAGGAAACAGTCAATAACTAATTAGATTTGGATCTATCAGTTTAGTGACTGCCTTTTACTTGAGCTAAGAATAGGCCTTTCCTGATGTTGAGATTGGCCATTTGTACATATTTCCTTAAATCGAAAAATTGAGTGCATAGTTAGCTTGATTCAATCCTTCCTAAATGACAATATGAGCTAAAGCATAACAGGACTATGGCACAGCAGACATTAAGCATGTTGGAAGCAGCAAGGTCACCCTTGCACAGAACGGAGTAATACCAGCTGTACTGTTCCATTAGGGACTTTGAAGAACCTTGGGAAACTGAACTGGAATTAGCCAAATACGTTTCTATTCTCTGTGGCCATACTGATTAAGCTGAATTTTGAGCTTCGTGGTTAAATAAATTGGAAGGTAAGTCTAACTTTCAAATAGACAGTGTGCATTTGGCCTCATTCGTGTTTCAGTCTAATTATCCTCTTTATACTAGGCACTCAGCCAAGAAAATTGGCCTATTAATCTGGGTGTGAATAAAAAAGTAAAAGAACTAGGGGTGCCTGGGTGGCTCAGTCGGTTAAGTGTCCGGCTTTGGCTCAGGTCATGATCTCATGGTTTGTGAGTTCGAGCCCCGCGTCTGGCTCTGTGCTGACGCTCAGAGCCTGGATCCTGCCTTGGATTCTGTGTCTCCCTCTCTCTCTGCCCCCTCCCCCGCTTGTGCTCTGTCTCTCAAAAATAAATTAAAAAATGTAAAAAAAATTTTTTTTAAAAGTAAAAAGAACTAACACTGTTGCCGTGCTTCTCCATTTACCTCCTACTCACAATTCTGTAGCACTTAGATCCCCTCATACTCCGGAAATTCTTGGTCTCAAGAGTGAGGTAACTAACCACAGATACGTGTTTGATGAGGTCTCGGACACAATAACTTTGCAGTACTCAATCCCCTAGTAGGTGTCTTTTGAAAGGGGAGGCACACTGGAGGAGTTGTGAGTTGATTTTAAGCATTAGATGTGTGGCAAGGGGTATATGCATGCACGGTGAGAAACAAATGATTCTGATGGTAAAAGAGACTTTTTTTCAGAACTGTCATTCAAAAACACTTAGGGGCACCTGGGTGGCTCAGTCGGTGAAGTGTCTGACTTAGGCTCAGGTCATGATCTCAGGGTTCATGAGTTTGAGCCCCGCATCGTGCTCTCTGCTGTCAGTGCGGATCCCACTTGGAATCTTCTGTCCCCCTCTCTCTGCCCCTCCCCTGCACATGCCCACTCTCTCTCTCGCTCTCTCTCTCTCTCTCTCAAAAATAACATTGAAAAAAAATCTTTTGTGTGTGTGTCTGTGTGCACTATCAATAAAGAGAACTCCAGGTTTCTCTTGACTTGTGTTAATATGTGTATTAGTTTTCTATTGCTGCCTCAGCAAATCACAAGTTTAGTACTTTAATGCAACATCCACTTATTTCACAGTTCTATAGGTCAGAATTTCAGAGGTAACACGGCTCAGCTGGTTCTCTGCTTTGGGTTTCACTAGGTCAAAGTCCAGCTGTCAGCAGAACCGTGTTTCTTTTTTAAAGATTCTGGAGATGAGTCTGCTTCTAAGCTCATTCAAACTTAGGCCCTCTTTCCATTGCAATTGTTGATGGGTTGTTCTCTTCCCTAGAAGCGCCTGCAGGGTTTTTTTTTTTTTTTGGCTTGTGGCTTTCTTCTTCCATCTTAAAAAGAACTTTCCAACAGTTGAGAGTCCAGTTCTCTGCTTCAAGTCTCTCGGACCACCGCTTCCACATCTCCCCTCTCTCCATCTTCCACTCTCTTTTCTACTTACCCAAGGGCTCACAGGACTACCTTGGGCCCACACTAGTATCCAGGGTGTTCCTCTGTTTGAAGGTCAGCGGATTAGCAAGGCTCATAGTGGCATCTAGATCAGCGTTTGAATAATTAGAGGGTGGGAATCGTGGGTGGCTGGGGGATCTTTAAAATGCTGCCTCTCTTAGTATGATACATTTTAATCCTTCCTTTCAAATGACTTGTGACTTTATATTTAAAGCGGTTATGCTTTATGAAATATAGAGTGGGTCTCTTTTGTTTTTGTCTGTTTTATAATCAGTGAAAAATCTTTTAATTGAGGTGCTTAAACCATTAGTGTTTACTGTGATATTGATAAGGCTTTGTTTAAATCTATCATTTTGCTATTTGTGTTTTCTTGGGCCCATATATTTTTATTTCAACTTTTCCTCTCTTTCTTCTTTCTTTTGAATTAATGATGTGTTTTTATTATTTCATTTTATCTTTTTTTTTTCTTTTTTTGGCTCATTGACTGTAATCTCTTGGTTTTGTGTTTTGTTACTGATTTTTTTAGGTAGTTGTTTGGAGTTTAACTTATATTTTACTTATGCCAGATCATGTTCAAGTGATGTGTATGTTCACTTACAGTGTAAGAAACTTACAATAATATATTCCCCTTCAGTCGAGCCTTCTTGTTATTGTCGATGTACACTTAACTCTTAGATATGTTATATAGTCCTCACTAAAGAATTATTTTGGAGGCACCTGGGTGGCTCAGTCAGTTGAGCATATGACTTTGGCTCAGGTCATGATTTCACAGTTCGTGAATTCGAGCCCCGTGTCGGGCTCTGTGCTGACAGCTCAGAGCCTGGAGCCTGCTTCGGATTCTGTGTCTTCCTCTCTCTGTCCCTCCCCTGCTCACGCTCTGTCTCTCTCAAAAATAAATAAGCATTAAAAAATTATTTTAAAAATTTGATTAACTTTTAAAGAGTTTAAAGTACATGTGAAAATTTTTATATGAAATTTTATAAAATAATATCATGATACCTCTTGAACGTTGAGCACTTTGTGAAGTTTTCTTGTATTTGGAGATCAATGATTATCTTGAATCAAAGGGTTCATAGTTTTTTAAATGAATTTTTTTAATATCTAATTTGTTGTCAAGGTAGCTAATATACAGTGTATACAGTGTGCTCTTGGTTTTGGGGGTAGAGTCTTATGATTCATCTCTTTCATACAATACCCAGTGCTCATCCCAACAAGTGCCCTCCTCAATGCTCATCACCCATTTCACTCCTCTCCCACCCCCATCAACCCTTAGTTTGTTCTCTGTATTTAAGAGTTTCTTACGGTTTGCCTCCCTCTCTGTTTGAAACTATTTTTTCCCTTCCCTTCCCCCATGTCTTAAGTTTCTCAAGTTCCACATATGAGTGAAAACATATGATATCTGTCTTTCTCTGGCTGACTTATTTCACTCAGCATAATACCCTCCAGTTCCATCTATGTTGCTACAAATAGCATGATTTCATTCTTTCTCGTTGCCAAGTAGTATTCCATCGTATATATAAACCACATCTTCTTTATCCATTCGTCAGTTGATGGACATTTAGGCTCTTTCTATAATTGGGCTATTGTTGAAAGCACTGCTGTAAACATTGGGGGTACATGTTCCCCTGTGAATCAGCACTCTTGTATCCTTTGGATATATTCCTAGTAGTGCTATTTTTGGGTCATAGGGTAGATCAATTTTTAAGTTTTTGAGGAACCTCCACATTATTTTCCCAGCGGCTGCACCAGTTTGCATTCCCACCGACAGTACAAGAGGGTTCCCATTTCTCCACATCATTGCCAACATCTGTTGCTTCCTGAGTTGGTAATTTTAGCCACTCTGACCAGTGTGAGGTGGTATCTCAGTGTGGTTTTGATTTGTATTTCCTTGATGATGAATGATGTTGAACATCTTTTCATGTGTCTGTTGGCCACCTGGATGTCTACTTTGGAAAAACATCTATTCATGTATTCTGCCCATTTCTTCACCGGATTATTTGTTTTTGGGTGTTGACTTTGGTAGGTTCTTTATAGATTTTGGATACTAACCTTTTACCCGATATGTCATTTGCAAATATTTTCTCCAATTCTGTCGGTCGCCTTTAGTTTTGTTGATTGTTTCCTTTGCAGTGCAGAAGTTTTCTATCTTGATGAGGTCCTAATAGTTCATTTTTGGTTTTATTTTCCTTGTGTTTGGTGACATGTGGAGCAAGGAATTGCTGCGGCTGAGGTCAAAGAGGTTGTTGCCTGTTTTCTCCTCTAGAGTTTTGATGGTTTTCTGTCTCACATTTAGGTCTTTCATCCATTTTGAGTTTATTTTTGTGAATGGTGTGAGAAAGTGGTCCAGTTTCCTTCTTCTGCATGTTGCTGTCCAGTTAACCAGCACCATTTAAGAGACTGTCTTTTTTCCATTGGATATTGTTTCCTGCTTTGTCAAAGATTAGTTGGCCATACTCTTGTGGGTCCAATTCTGGAGTCTCTATTCAATTCCATTGGTCTATGTGTCTGTTTTTGTGCCAATACCGTGCTGTCTTGATGATTACAGCTTTGTAGTAGAGGCTAAAGTTCGGGATTGTGATGCCTCCCACTTTGGTTTTCTTTTTCAACATAACTTGGGCTATTCAGGGTCTTTTGTGGTTCCATACAATTTTAGGATTGTTTGTTCTAGCTTTGAGAAGAACGCTGGTGTAATTTTGATTGGGATTGCACTGAATGTGTAGATTACTTTGGATAGTATTGAAATTTTAACAATATTTGTTCTCCTAATCCATGACCATGGAATGTTTTTCCCTTTTTTTTTCTTGAATACATGTCGAGCCATTATTTTAAAAAATATTTTCTTCACCTGTCTTTTCTAGAATGCTTGAAGATTTTCCATTGCTCAACTGGTCTTTTTTTTTCACCTTTTTTTCCCCCATATATAGTTTAGATTGTTTTGCCTTCATTTCTTTTTATGTGATGTCTAGGCTACTTTTAATCCCACCCATTTTTATTACTCTCACACAGTATAATTTTCATCTCTCAACGTATAACATTTATCTTTTCTATCTTCTATAACATTTATATGCCTCCTTAGCTTTCTTAAGCATATGGAATATGGTTATAATAATAGTTTTGATTTCTTTGCCCAGTATGCCTAACATGTATTAGATATGGGACCATTTCAATCAATTGATTCTTCTCCTTATTATAATTCATATTTTCCTACCTTTTTTGCCTGCCTGGTAATTTTTAACTGGATACATACATATATTATAAATTATCATTGTAAATAGAACGCTGGATTTTGTGCTTGCCCATGAAAATTCTTGAAATTGTCAAATCTAGCCACTGCGATTCACTTTTGGACTTGATTTCTTCAACTCCGAGAGTCAGGTGAATTCTGCCTGGGTTCCTCTTCTCTGTGCTGTGGTCTTCTGTGTGCTTTGAGAACTCTCTTAAGGCCATAAGCTAAGGGGTTTATGAGCCTGACTTCATTTGTTTCCCATCTTATGGGGAAGATCAGTGTTCTGTACTGCTCATTTGCTAGCATCTTGAAAACTATTGTGCCCTATATTTTTGTCTGTGTGTGTTTTTCTAAGTGGCTAAATTAGATCCCTATTATCTTTATCTTGCCTGGAAGTGGAATTCCACAATCCTTTTAGTGTTTAGCATTAGTTAAAATCCTGAAATGTTAAAGTTTTTCTTTTTCCTTGTGCCTCAAGTTTTAACATTCCCCAAATTTATTTTTGTTAATGATGTGAGGCAAGAATCTTAAGGTGATTTTTCCCTATGAATAAGCAGCCATCAGATCACATTTATTGAATATTCTGTTCTCATTACACTGGCACCTGATATTTTATAGCCAACTTAAATCCACAATACTCATCTATTATTCCATTATATTCTTTTAGTACATTTAAGGGAGGTGTTGTCCTAGTAAGTTTATCTTCTTCTTAAAATAGCTGAGGAAATTAAGGATCATCACAGTTAATTTCTTGTCCAAGATTATACTGAATTCAGTGACTGAATTGGGAATATAATTCATACGAAAGAGCTCTGACTGAGACATTTGTTACTCCATTAATCTCTGCACTCAATTCCCCTAATCTGGTTGATGAAGTGGTTTCCATCTTAATGTAAAACTATTTAAAAGTGTGATTGGCTCTTAAAAGCAGGAAACACTCCTTTGATCAAGGAAATTTACTTCTAAGCCTTATATTTATTGCATTGTGCTGTATTTTTCTCATGTCCTCATTTCCCATCCTCAGTATATTGTGTCCCTTTATTGAATGCCATCAAATTATACCTGAATAATTCTGTCACTTGTATCACTCAGTTCTCTGCTATGGTTATGGCTGCTGCTTTTAGTTTTTTTTTTGTTTTTTTTTTTTAACGTTTATTTATTTTTGAGACAGAGAGAGACAGAGCATGAGCAGGGGAGGGGCGGAGAGAGAGAGGGAGACACAGAATCCAAAGCAGGCTCCAGGCTCCGAGCTGTCAGCACAGAGCCCGACGCGGGGCTCGAACTCACAGACCGCGAGATCATGACCTGAGCCAAAGTCGGCCGCTTAACCGACTGAGCCACCCAGGCGCCCCAACCACTTTTTAGAAGTTATAAACAAAATCTGGATTTTTAGATTTTTATGACATCTATGTGTGTACGCTCTACACTAGCATGTGTAACTGTTCATGTCCATCTGTATATGTTCACGTATACGAATGGCAAAAGGCATATCAAACACGTGCAAATAAATAACAATAAACACCAGGGCAATGATGTGAGATATAGGAACACCCTATTCTGTGCCATTTTCTGGGTGTGACATGTTTAAACATTAACTCTGTTTATGCATTTTGATCTCATTGGGCAAGCGTTATTTTTCTATTTTAGATATGCAGATCTCAGAAACACGGGCGCCTGGGTGCCTCAGTCAGTTAAGTGTCTGCCTCTTGATTTCGGCTCGGGTTGTGACCTCACAGTTTGTGAGATGGAGCCTTGCATCAGGCTCTGCACTGACAGTGCAGAGCCTGCTTGGGAGGCTTGGGATTCTCTCTCTCCCTCTCTCTCTGCCCCTCCGCTGCTCGTGCTCGCTCTCCCTCTCTCACAAATAAATAAATAATAAGAAAAAAAACCCCATTAACATTTCTGATGTCGTGCAGCCAGAAAATGCTGTCGTAGAGACTCGAATTTAATGTTACTGGGCTCTGCAACCCGTGCTGTTATTACTCTGCCCTCAAAGGCCATAGAGCGTTATTGCATCTCAACAAGATATAAAGTACTATTAGGTATAAAGCCGTAATAGGAAGTGCAGTTCGTGACCCAATTCACTGAAGCCTTCGGTAGCTTCCTCTCATATTGTATGCTAGAGCTAAAGCACGTTATCTGCACTCTCGGATGGCATCATCTTTTCAACAACTGTTAGCATTTTTATTTTTCTACCTCTCTATGCTCCGTATAATAAATGAGTTGGATTAGAAAGATGAGCCCATCTGGAGAAAGGCATACAGATCTAATTCTGACATTATCTCCCAAGAACAAATGTTTCCATGTTTCCTTACGCTATCAAAACAAACACTCGAAAAAAGAATGTGGCTGATCTTGAATCGCCGTCTTGGTGATTAAATCTTAGACATGAGTGAGTAGTGATATGCCACCAGAGCGGGGACACTGAAAAACTACCAGGGAATGCCTCGGGTGGGGAAATTATTGAGAAGCCCTCCTATAGGTAGAATCATAGAAAGACCTGGAATATTTGGGCAGGTTGTTGACTCGTGGGAGATATTAAATATACTTTCAAATCTCTGGCTGTCCTGTGGATAAGAAAATACTGTGTGTTGTGTCATTCCTTAAATCTCACGTGAAGAGACTATAGGAAGCAAATGTTAATATAATATTATAAAGAGTGGTGAGCTGTCCCTGTTACTCGAGATGGGCAAATAGACGTTGGATAACCAAAAGTCAATCAGAATCATATACCCAAGATTCTTTACTTTATAAAGGACTGAGTTGATAAGTGTTTTAGGTCCCTTTCTAACTCTGGTATTCTGTGAGTTTAAAGATAAGAGACTTCACCACTTCGTTTTTTCCCCATATCCATCCACAAATTGCAAGATAAGAATGTATCTCTAGTCTGGGGGTCGATTGGGTCACCTTCAAATTAAATCCTGAAAGTTTCCTGAACTTTCAACACATGATGGTTCTGAATCACCTGGAAATTACCTTCCAGTATTCTCGGCATGGATACGACAGGCTTGTATGTTAGTTGTCTTGGCAAATGTAAGACAAAGTGGTGTGGAGAAAGGAGAATCATAATTTTGACCTGTAGTCTTAGAATAGAAACTAATAGCTAGTTAAAGAAACTATGAGGCGCTCTGACTTTTTTGGAGATAATTTTCTTTGAGACCTTTTTCTTTTCCTTTCTTTGCTCTTTTCTTTGCTCTTTTCTTCTTTACCTTTCACACACATTATTCAGTCTATTACAATGTTTTCTTTCTTCAGAATCTTTCCATTGCCTCTCATCATTTAGATACTTACAACTTGGATTTCAGAAGATGTTCTTACTTTCCACAGTTTGACTCTCCTCTGTCTCTAGGGACTCGGATTGTATTCTGTTTTTATTTTCTTATTTTTTTTCTGGCTATTTTCTTATTTTTTTTCTGGTGAGTAAAGACCTCACCCGATAGAGTTCCATTACAGGCACACCTTCCTTTTGTAAGGGGCACTTGTCCCATCTATCCTGAACCTCATGTGATAAAGACAAGATAATATGCATTGATTTAAGGGTAGATGAAATAAAGTTTACAAAGATTTGACGTATACCTGGCATTGGAAGTATACTTCAAATGTATTAGAGGTCTACTCCAATGGATCTTAAGTTCCCTGAAAATGGGGCAAGCCTTATATTTGCATTCTTAATACCTTGGTTTGAATTTCTCCAGGAGAATTTCAGAGTTCTGACAATCATCCCTCAAAAGAATCTTTGCTGTGTTCCAAAGGCAAAGTGAAATGATAAAGAACATCCACTGAGTTTATGGTATAAAGGGGTGACTTTTTTGGAATAGTTACAAAGGGCAGACAGAACCTTCACTTATTTGTTTTCTGAATTGATTTTCTAATAAGCACAGAGAATACAATTTTGTCTATGTCTGGCTGTGTGTCTACCTACCTATCGTCATCTTTCTATCCTTTCACCAAAGAGCGGGACGAATTGGAGAACCAGGTGGATCTTGGAGACCATGCTGGGAACAAGGGCAGAGCAGATTCCTCTGCTCCACTATTCGATTTGACTTGGCAATAAAATGATTCAAAAGAAGTTGGTAAACTTTTATGCAGCTTAGTTCAAATTCCTGAACCTGGAGGCCGGGAGGGGAGTTGGGATGAATAGATATATTTGAATGTGAACTTTAACATGCATTTGGGATTAGTAGCACAATGAGAACCAGAAACCTAACGTTGGTGTCCAAAAATGCTGGTGTAACCGTGATCTGACCTGATATTGAAAAATAAATGCTCTATTCCGCGGGTTGTTAATTGGGATTATAAAAGATAGGTATTCTCCTTTCTAGGTTGTAGGGACAAACCTATGCCAGGAATTAGGTGTCAGCCCTAACATGAAATAATACAAAGCAATGACTGACTGTGCATGTAAGCAAGAGAAAAGACTGATTCGTCTTACATAAAGCGTGATGCACAGGAGAGGGAGAAAGGCAGAGGGGGCACATTTTCCATCTTAAGAAGACAACAGTAATTTGGAATCCAGCCACCGTGGAATACACTAGTCTTCACATACTGCTTGCCTTAGTTATGAATGATTCAGGAGCTGAATGGAGCTTAACTCAAAAGATACAGATTTCAGTGGATATAGCTGGAAAAGGTAGGATCTAGTAGTACAGTTACTAAGCTCAAGTAAACGATTCAACTCGTAGATGTGAGCTAATCATTTTGGAGACGATAATCAGAACACTTTTTTTTTTTAAGTTTATTTATTTGCTTTGAAAAAGAGAGAGTGAGCTGGAGAGGGGGAGGGGAGACGTGGGGCGGGGGGGGGGGAGAGAGAGAGAGAGAGGGAAGGAAGGAGGGGCAAAATCCCAAGCAGACTCCACACTGCCAAGTGTGGAGCCTGATTCAGGGCTCGAACTCATGAACTGGGACATCATGACCTAACCCGAAATCCAGAGTCGGTCACTTAACTGACCGAGCCACCCAGGCACCCCTCTCAGATTAAGTATTATAGTCTCTGAAATTCGGGATGCCTGGGTGACTCAGTCTGTTGAGCGTCTGACTCTAGATTTTGGCTCAGGTCATGATCCCAGGGTTGTGGGATCGAGCCCCAAATTGAGCTGAGTGTGGAGTCTGCTTGGGATTCTCCCTCCCTCTCCCTTTCTCTCCCTCTCTCCCTCCCTCCCTATTCCCCCCTCTTTCTCCCTGTCTCCCCTCCTCTCAAAAATAAATAACTTTTAAAAAAGCTTTACTATTTAGATATTTAAAAAAAAACAATCTTAGAAATGAATGTTTTCAGCAAGAAGTAAAAGACCCACCTTAGTCCAAATATTACATAAAAGTATAGATCATGTAGTATAGACCCAGAATAGGACAACAAGATACTAAGTAGCTTAAATTTTTAAAAAATGTTTACTTATTTTTGAGAGACAGAGCCTGAGCGGGGAAGGGGCAGAGAGTGAAGGAGACAGAATCCAAAGCAGACTCCAGGCATCCAGCTGTTAGCACAGAGCCCGATGCGGGGCTCAAACGCATGAAACATGAGATCATGACCTGAGCCAAAGTCGGACACTTAACTGACCGAACCACCCAGGTACCCCTAAGTGTTTTTGAATGAAAATGGAGAGAAACATAATAGACTGCTCCAGGGAGGACTTTCACCAATGCCCTAGTACTTAGTGAAGAGTAATTAACAGTTAACATCATACCAAATATATATAATTGTTGTGAATTTTTCTTTATTCTAGTGTTCTGTCTTACTTTACTACATATCCAGAGCTAAGAAGCAGATAAAACATAAATTTTAAGGGGATATAAGGAATCTATACAAAGTTGGTTTCAGAGTTTTCAAGGACTGTCTCAAATAAGGATAAGTAAATATACAAATACATGAAGGGCTGGATTGGTCCATCCTCCCTGTTATTATATTCAGAGCAACAGTTCCTATTTTCAGAATACAGGTTTGTCTAGAAAATGACCTGGGGGCAGGAGGGGAGAAGACAGAGACGGGCCTATTCTAGCTCCTTAATTTTGTGACCAAAAATGAATAAACCTCTTTTATCCTTATGTTCTTTAAAAACGAAAGAAAAGAGAAACAAAAAGGCCTACCCCCTAGCTCCCTGAGTCGGTGTGAGATCGATAGATAATAGGTAGATATACACTGTGGCTGTGACGCGTGCGTGCACACTCTCGTGAGATCTGCGTTTGGCACCTACAGTAGTTACGAAGGTGCCTGGTACCCTGGGGCAAACCACCTGTGCCTGACATCTAGCTAATCTTTTAAACGTTTGTTGTTCTTACTTTCCTATCTCTGCCTCTTTAAAAAATACTTGATTTCCCAGTTCTTCCTCCCTAGTCAACGATTTCATTGTGAAAAGGAGAAAGAATAAGACTAAGAAAGTTCCACCTCCTTTTAACCATTTAAAAACATTCGTTATTGTACCCGCAAACCATGTCCCGTGTCTGTGTTGAAAACACAGACCCGTGAATACCCACGTTTCATCACTTTTGGTATTTTGCCAGTGGATAGTGTAGTGTCTTATTATGAGCCATAAGATTGCCAGCAATTTTGAGATTAAAAACATGGACCTTATAAATTGGACTGCATAAAAACTCGCACAGCCAATGAGTTACAACTTCCCCTGGTGGTAAATATCTGAGATTGAGTGAGAAAGTAAGACACGAGAGACTCACCAATTAAAACATCTTTAAATGTTGACATTGAAAGAGCTTTTAGAGAATAACTAATGCAATTAATTGCCTTTATTGTCACCATTTTCTTTAGAAAGCTGATGCAGCATAAGGAAGGAACTGCAAGCTGAATTCAGAACGATGTACATTTGACCCTGGCTTCCACTACGTGCCAGAAGTTTGACTTTGGACAAATCATTTACCCCTCCGATTTTCAAATCTCTCACATGTAGAAAATGAGGCCTAATTTTAAGGCTGTTATGAAGATTATTAATCATTAGCTTGGTCTGGGCACAGTGACAGACTGGCTTTCCTTATTAGTCATGGAGCTATGACTTGGGTGGTGGTAGTTAAACAAACCCTTACTATTTATAGTTTCTGAAGCTCTTTTCATAAATAATACCTAATTTATAAGCTTTTCAGTAAAAGGCAAGATAGCAGGGGCTTACCTTTCTTGATTGCTTGCTACAGATAGACGCTGCACTAATAACCTTACATCCAGTGCCCCATTTTATTCTAAAAACATCTCTTTGGTATAGGCATTATGATCATCATTCTGATAATGGTCTGGGAGAGATTAAATTCGTCACCGGAGGTTACTGGAAAGTGGCAAGCCAAAATTCGACCTCTCATTTCTGACATTTCTGAGTTCATAAACACCGAACAATACTATTTGCTGAAAAAAACTTGATTGAATTAAACTAGAAGTCTCATGTAGATGACACTGCGTTTGGGCGACCTGAGTGATATTTGTATTTCTTCCTGTGTAATGGGAAGATTTTGAGACTCAAATATTTTCGTAGTGTGCAATGACCTTCTGGAATTTGGAAGCTGCGAAAGATCATCTTGTCTACTCTATTTTTAACATCATATTCATCATCAGGTTTAGGAAGGCATATAAAAGAACTTTACTGTGACTATATATAGTCTGAGAGGTATAGCTGAATATAAATTTAGTAAGAAATATACATTTGCAGGGGTGCCTGGGTGGCTCGGTCAGTTAAGCCTCTGATTTTGGCTCGGGTCATGATCTCATGGTTCGTGGGTTCAAGCCCCACATTGGCTTTGTCTTGATAGCTCAGAGACTGGAACTTGTTTTGGATTCTGCCTCTCCCTCT
Source organism: Panthera tigris (assembly GCF_018350195.1). Classification (NCBI taxonomy): domain Eukaryota; kingdom Metazoa; phylum Chordata; class Mammalia; order Carnivora; family Felidae; genus Panthera; species Panthera tigris. The sequence continues at coordinate 129,414,766 of NC_056662.1, forward strand.
CCCTGCCCCTACCCCCTTGCTCGCTCTCTCTCTCAAAAATAACATTAAAATATATATATATATATATATATATATATATATATATATATATGTATATATATATATGTACATTTGCAAATATTAGGTTAAACAGTTTTCTAAGTGTTTCTTAAATTGTTTTCTAATAAAAATAGCTGCTTTTCATCATGATACATGGCTATGAATAAAGAAGTTACTTAATTTGAATTTCAATCTTTAAGCTTGTGATTCACTGAATTGCAATTCACTGACTTTGCATTTTCAAGTGCAAAGTGCTGGTTCATAAAAAAAGACTGTTGCATAACTGATACCATTGCACAATACATATTAAATAGTGGTTATAATTTTAGTCGCATTTTAGTTGCCAGTGTAATACATATTTTGTGGATGTGTTTCTTATGGCTAATTTTATAGTGTTTTATGCAATTTTCTGCTCTGCAAAGACTACATGAAACAAGGAAAGTTCCTTGCTTCAAAATTCAATTTTTAAAATATATGTATTGATTTTCAATGTCCATGGGGAGGTTGCTCAGGGAGCAAACTCTTGAGACGGAGATTAGTGTGCAGTCTACTGGGGAATACTCTAGGGAATACTCAGCAGCTGCAGGAGGGAGGGAATGGTTTCTACTCTTTCTTGGCAGAAGGAGAAGGGTTCTGTGAAATAGTAACAGCGAGGATTCAAGAAAGGTTACAGGAACGCTAAAGCTAAGAGAGCCTTGCAGAATTTTGCTGAATTGGGGCAAGGTGACTGGCCTTTTCTGTCTCTCTCAACCAGTCATTGAACGTAGGCCGTCTTTAGAAAGGAATGAATCATGGCCTTTGTGAGGTTGTTCTCCTCTGTGGAGGGCAATTACCCAGAGGGAGCAGCTGATTGGAGATGCTCAGAGCGCCAATGGAGGTAGCCTCAGTTGCCAGCATTCCTTGGAAATTACTGTAGCTGAAGAGGCCCAACCTGTCCTAGGCCAGGATACATTCCACGTGGCCTACACCCCCTGATGTGGGGGTATGAAAACCTGACCCTTTGCTATGGAATTGTATAATGCCCAATTTATGTATTAAAACCTTAAGTCCCCATATGTCTGTATTAGAGATGGGCCCTCTAAGGAAGTGTTTAATGAGGTTCAGTGAGGTCATAAGGGCAAAGCCCTGCTCCAGTACAACTGGCACACTCATAAAAGAGGAGGAAACACCAGACCCGACTCTTTCTCTGCCATATGAGGACAAAGTGAGGAGGTAGACTTCTTTGAGGCAGGAAGAGCACTCGCACGAGAAACTGAACCTTGCTGGAACCTTGATCTTTGACTTTTCATCCCCCCGAACTGTAAGACCACACATCTCCGTTGTTCAGTCCCTCTAGGTTTGGTATTGATTGCTGTGGCAGCTTAAGCAGGCTAGGGCACCCTTTCATTCTAAAAAGCGAGAGTTTTGTTTTCCAGGGAACCCAAATTTTGATGATTGGAACTAAGAGGGATATAAGAAAGCAGCCACAGGGATGGAATTTGGAGCTCGATCATTTGCCACCAGCTGGTAAGGAGGACCACACTGCAAGGGGTAAGTAAAGCACCGTTCACCTTTGGCACACAGTGGCAATGCAACTGTTGAACTTCCCCTCTGGAGAACTGAGATGCTATAACAATGGAAAGAAATCCATTGGCTGGTATGATTTCTCAAGGATTTGAGAAATATGGATGAAATAGTAACTACAGTTACAATGGAATCAGATGACTGTTGCTAAGGGGGAAAAAAGGTAATGAAAAGTTGATCAATTAATTGGAAATTCAAAGCTAAATGTTAAACTTGGAAGCCTTCCTTCATATCATGTAAAAGGAGTCCTCATCTCCTGTGGTGATAGGACAGAAAAAGCTTGGGGACCAGAACTTAAGAGTAGGTGAGCCCAAAAGAAGTTTCAACTATTAATACGGGCCAGTTTGCTATGCCAAGGTCAAGAAGCTGCTTAAGATGGAATGGAATCTTTACATACAAGAGGGAAACATCAGGGGGGATTCTCCTGAAAATAATGTAATCCCAGTTTACTTGGGACCCTGTCTAATGCTCTGGCAAGAGGGAAAATAGAATCACGTAGAAATTCAGTGGTGGTTTTGCTCTGCATGCCAGGATTGATGGTAGGAGATTCTTCTGTAGAACAACTATCGACAATGGGTGTGACGGGACCACCACAGCAATAGAGGACAGGACCTATCACTCATCATCGGAAGACTGGTGGTCACAGTTATCACAATGAGTGGCAGAATTGAGTGGCCTGACCTTCAAAGAGTTAGAGATGGTTAATAAAATAAGGCACAAAATATATGGGCAATCAAAAAATACAAGTCAATCTGTACAATCGAAAGAAATCAAGAGTAGTCAAGAGGCTGAAGGCCATTACCCCAATAAAAACTTAATATGCCTTTCTCCGTGTCAAAATTTGAGCTTTCAGACTCAGATTAAAGAGACTAAGTCACCAGGAAGAGAGGGAGTGTAAAACATTGCAAGGGTACCTGGCATTGTTTCCAAGTCCTTGTCTGCAGGGAGTATGGCCTTTTACTTGATTAACTGGACACTAGGTGAAGGGGAATCCTCCAAACTTGTCAGCACTGTTGAACACAGGAAGAAAGTTGACCAAAATATCATCAGGGTCAGTCTATTAGAGAGGGAGCATTTTTGGGGTCAAGTCATAAATGAAGTCCTTCCCCATGTTTGGCTTGTACTGTGTCCATTTGAATTCTAGGCTCACCCTTTGGTCATTTATACAATCTCCAAGTCAACATGCTTGTTCATTAGCACAAGCACCAAAATCGTTGCTTAGTCTTTGGGATTAGAGCTGAGATATTAGGAAAGGCCAAATGGAAGCCTCTATGCTGGTCTTCTCTATTTTAAGCATGATAAAAAATGAAAAACAGCCTCACATCTCAGGTTTCATGGCAGGGATTAGTATCACCTTGAAAGATCTCACAGATTCAAGAGTTGTTTTCGCTTATATCTCCATGAATTTCAACAATACTTGGGGGAATAAAAGGGAAACTGGAGAATACTGGAAGATTCCTGCAGATGCAACCAGGTGGTAGTTAGTAGCTCCAATTACTGCTCCTGTGCCAGATGTAGCATCCTGACGGAGAGGGTTAAAATGACCTTTGATACATACACTGCAGCCATTGATGTGGCAAAGGGTTCCGTCCCTATCAGAAAAGATTAAAACCAGTTTGCATTCACATCACTGGCAATTGTATACATTTTAAATTTTGCCACAGAGGTTTGTTAAACATCCAGAGTTCTCCCGCAATATAGTTCCAAGGGATCTGGACTATCTTGGTAGTTCCTTAACAAAGGGGTGTGCTTTATCGGTGAAATCCTATTATTTGGACAAAATGAGCAAGAAATGGCTAGTATTTTGGAAGTCTTGGGAAACAGTTTCTCTAAAGGGTGAGAGAGAAAATACTTCAGGGCCTGCCACATACGTAAAATCTTAAGTGAGTTCAGGGGCCAGGAACATGCTAGAATATCATCCAAAGACAACTAGTTGTACCTTGTACATCTCACGAGGAGGAACGAGACCCTGTTACTCTCAGTTTCTGAGGCAGAATATTACATTTCTCTGGGAGTACTGTTTTGACCCGTATACTGGGTGACACAAAAATTTGCCAGCTTTGAAAGGAGCTCAAAGGAGGACGAGGTTTGCAGTAGGTGCAGGCTGTGGTGTAAATAGCCCTGATGCTTGACCCATGTGATCCAGCCGATGCTATGATAGTACCAACCCCATTCATGGGAAAAGATGTTTTGAATAGTTTATTATAAGCACCGATGGGAGAATCATAATGCGCCCTACTAAGGTTTTGGAACAAGACCGCGACAAGTGCATCAGGGATTATACACATTTGAAAAACAGCTCTTGGCGTGCAGTCAGGCTCCTGCTGTCAGTAAGAGAGTGAACGTGAGTCATCAAATGACTGTGCAGATGTAAATGCCCATCATAGGCTGGATTGCGTGAGACCAGCCAAGTCATAAGATCGGGGGACCCCGGCAACCAGCTGGATAAAATGACACAGCTACTGGACTTCAGGCAGTCCATCTTGACCACCCCAGTGTTAGTACAATGCACTTATAAATTAAGTAGCCGTGGAGGCAGAGATAGAGGCTTTATATGGGTCCGGGAATATGAACTCCCACTTAACCAAGACTGATGAGCTGCCATTGTCACCAAATACCCAAACGGCCTGGAGCAGAGAACAACTCTTGAGTCCCCACTATGGTATTATCCTTCAGAAAGACCAACAGGTTTCCAGCCAGTTATTCATACAAGGCATTTTCTATCTTAGAAGAACCAGCATTTTCTATATTCTGGGCATGCTTTCGCCTTTCTTATCCTCTGGGCCTCAGCACCACGATCCAAGGACTTAATAGAACCTTTTTTTTTTTTTCTTTTTTCTTTTTTTTTTTTTTTCAGTTGTGTGTGAGCCTGCGTGATATCACATTAGTCCAAAGATGCATTCTGTAGCCAAGGAGGTGAGGGAGTGGGCCCATAACTTGAATTCTACTGGTTGGATCACAAAGCATACTACACAGAACCTGGTAGCCTGGTGGCAAGTTGGATAAGGCCCTTGAAACCTTATGTGAAAAGCATCGGTTTATAAGCAAAACTTTATGAGAAGGGGCAATATCTCCCTGGGTGCAGTACATTCTTTGTTTTGTTTTTTCCAGCTCTTTTGAGAACGGCCGACAAAAATTATATGTAGTTAATGCCATGTTTTGACATAGGTATACATTGATTACCGTCATTACGTAATATTACGCCAGGCTTCTGTGTGTTGTGAGATCTTGAGATCTACTCTCTTGGCAAATTCCGAGTATAAACTACATTATTGTGTTATTAGCAGTGTGGGGAGAAATGGTTCATAGATTCAGGTCATTGGTATGAGTGGGACGTAGAAGCTGTATTTCTAAGTATTTATAATGAAGTTCTTCTGATATTAAGCAAAACACACATCCGTGTAATTGATTTCCTTGGTAATGAAGTAAGGTGAAGGAGAGTATCACAGTAATCTTATTAAGAGTTCCACTTTGGGAAGGGGTTCATTGTGGCAATCCTGTTACGATTTCAGAGCTGTAAGGGGTCTTGGAATTGTGCGGTACAATCTCAGTATTTCACGTGCGGTACAATCTCAGTATTTCACATAGTAGGAGACCCAGAGAAATCAAGGGGGCACTTTCCTCATTTCCAGGGCAGTGCTATTTCCTCTCCTCTCCCTTGTTCCACAAGAAAATACACAGTGGCCAGCTGCTCAGCCGACTGAGGCTGTTTTTAACAGTGAATCTGGTTCCAATCAATCTGGATTTTTGAGTTGTTCTGTGATTGAGCTTTTTTATTGACTCGAAGGAGAAACCCATTGTACTCAGCTGCTACCTTTTATCAGCAACAGCTTATCTTACTTTCCTGGCTCTCCAAATACCTCATCAATAGTTAATGTCCTTTCCAGATTGCTCCATAAAACAGGCGAGGTTTTATAAGAAAAGTTGTTCAATACATGTCCAAACCAAATGTTAGATCCTTTGGTTTTGTATGAGTGGGTTTGTTTTTTCTGCAAACACGTCGAGATGACAGTCTCGAAGAATTTTCATCCTCCTTACACTTTAGAGATGACCCCTTCTTCCCCGCCTCGTTGCTTCTCCTCGTGTGGACCGGTAGGTGTATGAAGCTGGGTGTTGTTATGGGGCTGTGCCTCTCTTCGTTGTGAGTGAAGGAATTGCACACACTGAACAGGATTAGTTATGCATCTTGTTGTTGCCAGGCACGATGCACACATGCGCGATTTTACTGAACCCTCATAACAAATGTGAAAAGACTTAAACAGTCCAAATAATGTTACAGGTGGAAAGACCCACAGAGAAGTTTAAGGAATTTTACAGAGAAATGGTAAATCTGGTTCCTTCGTTGTATCCAGAGTGAACACTCATTTATTGAACACTTATAACGTATAAGACAGTTTGCTAGTTACCAAAGACATAGGTAAGTAAATGGGTGTCGCTGTCCTTAGAGAAAATGTACTCGCTTATTTGAGGCAGACTCTTAATCAGTTAGAGTAAGGTGATGACAGAGATGAGAACATGAGCTTTATTGAAATATTAGTTAAGAACACACAAGGATTTTAAATGGAAAGGCCTGGAGTTGGTGACTTCATGGGAGCCAAAGTGAGATTTGTAGGATAGGTTGGTTATCAGCCCATGAGATGCCACTGAGGGAAAATATGATAAGGATTTTAAATGAAGGAGCCTATTGTGATAGTTGAACGGAAGAGTTTCACTGGAAATTTAAGAATTTGTGAAGCAGGGAGAGGACGGGAGCTGAAGTAGGGCACTGAACCAGAGGATCGTGGTGGGTGTTTCTCTGTTGCCTATGTTTTCAGAAGAAGATCTTTATGGGCCCCTGAGAAGGAACAATGGGCAATGGGAGGCAGAGGGTAGCAGCTAATAGAGCAGATAATGTGTAAGGTAAGTTTGTTATGGTTGTTGTTGTTGTTGCTTTTTTTGTGAAGGTGACGTAATAAATGATCCAGAGCACAGGTCTCGGTGGGAAGAATAGATCTCTCTCCCTCTGCTAGGATAAAAGGAGGGGGCAGATGCAAATCCCTGCCAGGTATGAGGAAATCAGAGAAAAGTCTACTTGATATAAGAAAGGGAGAATGCTGGGTAGGACATTTGGAGAGATTACATAATTTGAAGAAGTAGGTTGAGGGAACAGAAGAACGAACTTACCAGAAAAGAAAAAGAGTCAGGCTGTGGGAGTCTGTCAGTGTTTGAGAAAGACCAGGGACTTTTAATGGCAACAAGCAGTGTGGTTATGCAATGGTTTTCTCGAGATGCTCACTACTGAGGGATCTGTGAGGGTAGATAGAACATTTTAGGTATTTCGATGAAAGGGGAAACAAAAAGGAAAGTAACAAAACAAAAAAGGAGGGAAGTAAAAGCAACTATAGTAAACTAAGTAAAGACATGGAGATACACTGGCTAGAATATTGGGTTTATGTCAAACTCACGGAGCTATAAAAAAAAAAAAGAAGACAAGCTGTGAATAAGCTATGATCTACCTTGCGGAAGAAGGGTCCTTCTTCCACGAGTAAGGAGTCTCAAGCAAATTTGTGGTTTAAAAAAAGGTAAGCCGCTGGATATGCTGTCGTAGTGTAGACCTTTGCGGATAATCCTTGTCAGCTACGCACCTTGGGCATGGACCTCCAGCGAGAGGACGTGGGGGAAGCCGTGTAGGGCAAAAGGTTTCAATCACATTAAAACACAAATATGGTATTTGGAGTTGGAAAATAAAGGAAGAGGAGATCAGAGTTTTTACAGTTTCAGAGTTCGAGTGGCTTAGGTGATAGGATTGAGCCCAGAAAAATGAGTGGAGAAAGCGGAGATGAGCAGAATGTTGTTCATTCCTTGACCTGTAAGACCAGGGCCTTAAATGGGCCTTCCGACATTATTTTGTTGGTAGAAAGGAATCAACTCCTTTAAGCTATTCCAATTCTCATCCTCCTCTATAAAATGTGGGTTTGCATGATATCTATGATTAGTTTTAGCTTTAAACATAGTTTGGCATTATGAACACTATTCAAGTCTCATTCTAATCTGTATGCACCCAAAGATATTTCAGTTTTACTCAATCCCTGAAATTCCTCAGACCAAAACATGGATAGATGTATATAATTCTGTCACTTAATTGCCTTCATTGGCTTATAGAGGAAAATTAGGAGATTTGGGGGGCGGGGGGAAGAACTTTAGCATATTTATATTTGTAAGAGTCAGGCAGTGGTAAGTGCTTTGTAGTTATTTTCACTATATCGTTGAAATCACACATATTTGTTGTTTCTTATATTTATAAGTCTTTTTTTTTAAGTTTATTTTGAGAGAGAGAAGGAGAGGTAGAGAATGCATGGGGAGAGGGGCAGAGAGAGAGAGAGAGAGAGAGAGAGAGAGAGAGAGAATCTCAAGCAGGCTCCATCCTGTCAGTTCAGAGCCTAATGCGGGGCTTGCATTCACGAACTGTGAGATCATGATCTGAGCCGAAATCAAGAGCCAGACTCTTAAACAACTGAGTCACTCAGGCACCTCAACTTCTATAAGTCTTTAATATAAAGTTTGAGGAGTTAATGTGAAGAGCCTTTAAAACAATACCAACAAAATGATTCATGAGCACTAAAAAATTGAGGGAGAACAACTGAGGTGTTTTTTTTGTTTGGTTTTGTTCTAAAGAAGCAATTACATCAACCTTAAGAGCCAAAACTTCAGTTTTTATGGTTTTATTAAATTCTAATTATTGAAAATAAAGCTTGCAAACAAGAAGACATTGAACATTCTCGCTACAAAAGCAAGTAAGAAGTTGAATAAATTTAATTTTGTGAGCCCAAATGATATTGAGGGTTTCATTTTGGAATTCTATAATTGCATTTCGAAATGTATTGACTGTTAGAAAGAATCATCTGACCGAACTCTAATTCTTAGCAGTCAAGTTTATATTCTGTACAGGTGTAAAATGAAAAAGCCAGTGATTTTTCAATATTTAATTCGGTAAGACGTTTAAGAAATCGCAGATGCAACGCATTCAACAAGCTTTGTTTGATAAACATATATTTCAAAGAAAGATACACTGAATAGAAGCAGAAGTATCTTGTGAACATATTTCTTATAAAGTCATAGACCCGAGATTATCTTCTTTTAATACAGTTTGCTTGGAACTTACCAATTGTCTCAACACTTACATAAATAATATTTTCTCAATTTGGAATTTGGTCTTCAGAGGAGAGTAAGCTGAAGGAGGAAAAAAATATTTTTTCAATTAAGTGTAACTTGTAAGAAGAATGCAATGTTATGAGAAACACAATACTAAAACCGTATAGGAAAAAATGTGCCTTTCTCAATAAGATACCAATAATGTGCAATTAATAATGACAGATATGACTAAAAAACTGATTATAATATGTTGAACGTGTTCCAAGATTATTACTCTTGTATTACTCAGTGTCTAAATATTGGAAAGTTTATTTGTTTAATTTGGTTTATTGTGGATACATTTTTAAATTTAAAGTTAGTTTAAAAATATAATTTGGATAAAGCTATTTTTATGTTCAAAATAATAACACCAGTTTATCAATAATTGAATCATTTAAAAAATTGAGATGTAATTGACATAACGTGGGGCATACAACATAGTGATTTAGTAAGAGCATCATTTTAATTGTTTTCATTACCCTTTACTTTCTCAAAATGTCCTAGTTTTTGAAAAAATTGTATGGTCATCCTACTCTATTTTGGCCTTGAGGAGCTTAGGAGAGGCAATAGGGAATCATTGAAAAGCTCTTTGCAGGGTATTGCTTAACTTTTGTACCTGGAGAGATAAATGCAATCTGTGCGTGCAGAAAAGGAAGAAAATGGGGTCAGACTGTTCAGGAATTATGACAGGAATGTGTGGTCTTACTTTTTTTCTTAAAAATGGCACAAGAAGGACATCCTAAGGAATTAAAAAAAAAAAGTTAAAAATATACCTCAGAGAAGCATCCTAATATATCTTGGTTTTGGGTTTTTTTTTTTTCCTCTGAAAATTTTTAGAGACCCTTTTGGGTTTTTTTTTTTTTGACTGAAAACCATCTAGATTTTTTTTTTTTTTTAGTGGATGTTGCAAATAAATTATCACTGGGCAAAGGAAAGTATTCTAGCTATGCTTCCCTCTATTCTGAACTTGGGAAGTGAGAGCATAGTGAATTTTAATAAATTGAACAATTTCAAATCAACAGGGAATAGCATTTTTTTTTAATATATGAAATTTATTGTCAAATTGGTTTCCATACAACACCCAGTGCTCATCAACAGGGAATAGCGTTTTAAAGGAATATTTTTATAATGGAAAGAATCCTTCCGAGGTGCAAATTACAACTCATAACGTGTTTTGTAAATTCCGATTTATAAATTTTTACCTAGCAGAGACAGGGTGTCAGTACTCAAAGATGAATATCTTTCCAGAATCTATTTTAAAAAAATCACGTATGCAGGAAAAAGGAATGAATGTTAATTCATTACTTTAGAGTCACTCACAGGGGTCTGAGCAGGTAGTGTTAAAGGAAACTGCTCATTCTGAGGGGGGGATAATAATGAATAAGGCATAAGATGTATCCTTCATTGGTTCGCAAAATAAACAAGGAAGTAGACTTACCTACGCTTCTATGCAAAGTACCATAAAATGTTTTGAGTAAGTTCAAGCATAGACAGAAGGGAAGAGAGAAGGAATTAATATCATCAAAATCATTAATTTTGAATATGAAAGAGTCTCATGGAGAACATAGCATATAAGTAGGGTTGCCAGATAAAATACAGGAGGCACAATTAAATTCAAATCAAATGAATTCAAATAAAATGAATGATGTTTTAGTATAAGTGTGCTCCATACGACAAGTTACTTGTACTAAAAGTTGGTTGTTTATCTGGTTTTTGAATCTAACTAGATATCCTCCATATTTTTTTTGCTAAATCTGTCAACCTTAAATGTAAACTAGGCTTTGGAAAAGAAAAACTTTCAAAATTAATAGGTTCGTTTATGTGGCATCTCCTGTGACATGTGGCAGACGGTCATGTGCGTTATGTCATATAATTCTCAGCATAATGTAATATTATGTTTTAAACTCCATTTACTAAATGATAAAAAGCAGTATAGATCCAAAGGAAATACAATCAACATCTTAAGAAGGTATTTGACACATCATTTTTATAGTGGTCTTTTTATGATTCTTTGTATGGTTTCAGCTTATAATGTCTATTTTGTGTCTTTCTTTTCATTTATAATTTCATTGATTTCTCTTTTTTCTTTGTTTACCCAAGTTTGTCCATTTTTAATTTTTTTCAAAATACCCACTCTTTTGTTGACTTTTTCTATTCCCTTTTTACTCTTCATTCCATTTCTCCTACTCTTGCATAGGTTTTTTCCTTTCTTCTAAACTTGAGCTTTATTTTTTCTTTTTATATTTCCTTGAGGTATAGTGTTATTTTTGAAGATCTTTTTTTCTCAGTGTAAGAATTTATCACTATAAAATTCCCTCTTCGAACTGCTTTTTACTACATCGCATAATTTTCGTTATGCTGTATTTCCATTTTTGTTTTCTTAAGATAATTTTTAATTTCCCTTTTGATTGCTTCCTTGACCCACTGATCATAAACATGTTGAACTCTGACATATTTGTGAATTTTCCACTTTTTCTCCTGTGTTTATAAGTTTGATGCCACTATGGTCAGAAAAATGCTTTGTATGATTTAAGTCTTCTCAAATTTTTTAAGACTTGTTTTGTGCCTCACTATATGATCTGTCTTGGAGAATGTTCCATGTGTACTTGAGAAAAAATACGTATTCTGTTGTCAGAAGCAATATTCTGCAGATGTCTGTTGAGTTCATTTGGTCTAAAATATAATTCAGGTCCAGTGTTTCCTTATTAATTTGTTTCTTTGGGGGGATGTTCATGATAGTTTGTCTATTGATGAACTTGTGGTATTCAAGTTGTTGAATTGCTGTCAGTTTCTCCCTTCAGTTTTATTTGCCTTATATATTTAAGTTCTGTAATGTTGGATGCATATATATTTATAATTTTTATATTTTCCACGAATTTATCCACTTACCGTTATATAGGAACCTTCTTTCTCTCTTGTAACCAGTTTTGACTTAGTATGTTTGCCTGAAATAAGTACTTTTTTGACTGCCATTTACATGGAAGCTATCTTCCTTCCCTTCATTTTCACTCTGTGTGTCATTAGAGCTAACGTGGGTCAATTACAGGTACCATATTGTTAGATTTGGTTTTGTTTTGTTTAATTGGATAACTTAATCAACTTTATGCTTAATGTAAATAGTAGTAGCTAGAGACTTGCAATTGCCATTTTGATGTTTTGTTTTTTTTTTTTTTTCTAGTCCTTTTCTTTCTTCTTGTCCGGTTGTCTTCCTTTATAATCCATCTTGAAGTGGTATGCTTCAATTTCCCATTATCTTTTGTGTATCTCAGAGAGGTTTTGTTTTCTTTGTAGTTGTCATGAAACTTACATAAAACATCTTATAATAGTCTGTTTTAAACTGATAACCGTTTACCTTCAACTCTGGCCTTTTCCTTCTCTTCACTTATATTTTATGCTATTGACATCATGCTTGACATCTTTTTAGGTTTTGCAACCACTAACAAGCTATTGTAGCCAGTTATTTTTAGTGCTGTTGCCTTTTAACTTTTATACTAGAAGTAGGTGATTCACTCACCACCCTTAGAGTATTAGAGTTTTCTGAATTTGACTTTTATTTATCTCTACCAGTGAATTTTTACTTTTTATATTTTACTGTCATTTCATTCCAAATTGAAGAAACTCTTTTAGCATTTCTTATAAGGTGATGAGCTTTCTAACTCCCTTAGCTTTTGTTTATATGGAAATGTATTTTTCTTTCCACTTCTGAAGGACAGTTTTGCCAGGTATGGCATTCTTAGTTGGCAGGTTTTTGTTTTTGTTGTTATTTTTTTTCCCCAATGCTTTGAATATACCTTCTCACTGCCTGTTGGCTTACAAAGCTTTTGCTGAGAAACAGAATGAAAGCCTCATGGATGAGGGTCCTTTGTGTATTACAAGTCATTTTTTTTTCGTGCTGCTTTCAAAATTCTCTCTTTGTCTTTGATTTTTAACATCTTAATTATAAGGTATTTTTTAGTAATCTTTTTTGGGGTTGTTCTTAAGGTCCTTTGAGCTTCATGTACCTGGATGTTTATACTTTTTCCGAGATTTAGGCATTCTTCAGCTATTATTTCTTTAAATAAAAGTTCTTCCCCTTTTTCTCTCTCTTTTTCTTCTGGGACTCTTATGATATGAATGTTTGTTCACTTAATGTTTTTCTGTAATTCACAAGTAATTCACAAAAGCTTTCTTTACTCTTTTTTATTCATCTTTTTTGTTCCTCTAATTTCAAATGGTTTTTGAGTTTGCTAAATCTTTCTTCTGCATAATTGAGTCTGCTGTTCAAGTTCTTTATTGAATTTTCCAGTTCTGTCATTGCCTTCTTCAGTTCTAGGATTTCTTTTGGTTCTTTTTATGATTTGTATTTATTTATTAAACTTTTCTTTTTGTTCCTGCATTGTTTTCCTAATTTCATTAAGGTGTTTATATGTCTCCTGCATTTCGTTGAGCTGCTTTAAGTTGGTTATTTTGAAGTCTCTGTTGGGTAGTTCATAGATCAGTATGTCTTTGGGGTCAGTTACTAGAGCTTTCTTAGACTCCTTTGTTGGTGTCATATTTGACTGATTCTTTGTGGTCCATGTATACTTCTAATTGTCTATGAAGGGGCAAACCTCTTTCAGTCTTCACAGACCAGTTTTGGCAAGTAAAAATACTTTCTTTGGTCAGTTACTGGACTAATGAGATCATCTTCAGGATCAAAGTTGTGCTTGCACGGAACCACGTTGTGAGGGTATTGCTGGGCCTACAGTTAGGTTTGTGGTCAGGGAACTATAACCAGGGGCTCAGGCAAGCATGATTCCTCTCTGGTTATTGGCTGGAAAGTACTGACCTTGTTCAGTAGGATGGTACTAGGACAAAGGTCTACTTTAGATTCCACAGTTGAGTCTTCAGATAGTAGGCCTGTCCCCAAGTTCATGGATAGGTGTGACTCCCACTAAGCCCTCAAAGGACTCCTGCCATGTCACTGGGTATATCCCTGTGTGGGCAGGACTAGTCCCAGAATGTGGCTGAGAAGGGCTAGAACTGAATCTCAGGGCTGCTTTAAGGGCCACAGTCTAGACTGAGGTCTGCAGACCTGACTCTTGAGGCATGGATGGGTATGTTTCCTGTCAGGTCTCTGGCTTGACCAGGCATGCTCCCTGACCGTGGGTATGAAGGGCTTGAGCTGAATTATAGGGTTGTTTCAGTACTTACTGTTAGACCAACTTTGGTAGGCTTACCTTCAGGGTAAGCTGTGTCGTCTTATGGAAGACACGGATGGCTGTGTCTTCTGATGGATCTATGGGTAGACAGAACTGCTCGTGGACTGCAGGTGGAAGGCTTTGGAGCTGAGTCACAGGGACATTTTGGGATCTACTAACAGACAAAGTTTGGTTGGCTTGACCCCAGGAGCACTGAAGTCATGTCTCCTGAAGAGATCCTGGTGGGCTTGCAAGACTGCTTATGGACTGTAATTTGGAGTGGCTACTGTCAGGTGTAGGATTGTTTCAGGATCTTTGGGGACAGTCATGGGTGTGTTTCCTACTGGGGCCCTGAACCACCAGTACAACTTGTGGACCGTGGCTTGTAGGGGCTAGAACTCAGTTATGGGGCCATTTTAGAATCTGTAATCAGCTTGATTTTGACAGTCTTGCCTCCAAGAGCTCCCAGACCAAAGCCAACAAGGGAGTAAGGGCCAGGTCACCGTCCACTTTAGAGCCCACACCTGGGATTGAGGTCTGTGTGCCTATTACCAAGTCATTTGCAGGTGTGACTCCTCTTGGGTTCCTTGGTATATGGTTCTACTGGCTGGACCAAGGGCAAAGGGGGCTGTAGCCAAGTTCATGGGTACAGAGATGTTTCTGGGTCTGTAGCTGGGACCAGTGGCAGTGAGTCCACTACCTGGCATGAGACTGCCTTCGCATAACGGCCCTCCTAAGTTTTAGACTCCATGCCAGAGTTTCATAATCTCCTACCTGGATGCCAGAGCTCCTTCAAAGGTGCTTTTGTCTGCGGATGGCTCCCAAATTGTTGCTGATGGTGGAATACAAGCAGGGAACGTCCTGTTCTGCATCTTGCTGAGGCAAGGTTGAAGGAAGATGATTTTTAATAAGCTAAAACAGCTAGGGATTTTAAACTCATGGGGGGAAAAAAACACCTCTTGGAATGAGTCATATCTATGCAATATATGTATAGTTTGGGGTTTATAAACTTATAATTGTTTATATATTGATAAACTTACAACATCAGAACTCAAATATTTTAGTCTATTTAAGAGATCATTTTGAAGTTGTTTTCTGTAGAATCCTTTGGGATGAACGCTATCAAATATTTAGAGGGGACAGATTGAATCTGTGCTCTTTTCAAATATATCTGGAATTGTAGTCAAAGTAATCCTTACATTTGGTAACCTCGAAAGAGGGAGGAGTGTCTTCGTAAATGAAAACTGAACAATGCCCTAATTACATGCCTGTCATACAGAGAGCTGTTTGTTTATTCTAGCTAATGAAAACTGTTTACTAGATTCTAGTAGTCTATGTTGAAACATATAAATAATGCAAATCAAATGAAAATATGAATTACCTAAGGTTATTAACTAATAAGAATGAATGCATTTCCATCATAACAAAGATCTATCAGTAGGATACAAGGACAGGCTATCTAGATCACTATGCAAATAGAACCAGGGAACTTTGAAATAATTTAACTTTTTAACATGTTTCATCTAGAATTTCATCTTAGGCCCCTACTGAAGGTAACCGCTAGCTTATATGGTGTCTTTGCATAATAACATAGAACAAAAAACGTACCAATTTTAAGTAGGTATTTTCAGACATGGACACACTCTTGCCAAATCATCCCAGGGAAACGCTTGACAAGAGAGAGATACATGGGTTGAGTTTGGATAGGTCCCCTTCACCCTCATGACCAAGCCCTCTTGCAGAAGCCACCACCTGTATAATTTCATTAGTTGGCCAGGACTCACTGGGTCTAAAGCTTCCATTGATAAGACCTTCTCTATTCCAATGGAAGCAGATTAGAGGGGATGGGTGGCAGTGTGTAGGTACGGAGAGATAGCGTTCGCTTACCAAAAAGCCACACTCGGAAAGGCATACTCACACCCACAGACATACACCACACAAATTGTGACTTGGCATCAATAAAAGTCAATTTTCACATGGCAATTTTCAAGTGACAGCAGGGACAGAATTGACAGGAAGGCAGGCTAGCAAAGCAAAGGTGGCAGTATTGGAAATGAGAGTTGATTAGCACTTTGAGGAGCATTTTAGCGGTGGAGAGAGAGAAGGGTTTAACAGCACTGCATCTCTCTTATTATGATTGCTTTCTTGAAATCCTCTTAACCCAGAGTAAAGTGGATTGCGAAATGATCCCCTGCTACTCACCAGAATAATATTGCTCTGGTGCTACACGTACCCTTGAAAGCAGGAGTATTTAGGATTCAGACTTGCAGATGAAGGCGGGAAAAAAAGAGAAGACTGCATATGTAAAGAATTGGTGACACATTCAGAAAATGGCCACCAATAATTTACGCTGTGATTTAGAAACTTGTATTTACCAATTAAAAACATTTCTTTTCAAAGTAATTTCTGAATGGAATTAGTGTAGAAGAGTAAGCTAAAGGTGCTGTAAGTTCCAAATGATTTCTTGACATGGTTATTATATAAAATTAAGAGGAGCAAAGCTGGGGCTCCTGCGTGACTCAGTTGAGCATCTGACTTCGGCTCAGGTCATGATGTCACGGTTCATGAGTTCGAGCCCCGAGTCAGGCTCTGCGCTGACAGCTCAGAGCCCGGATCCTGCTTTGGATTCTGTGTCTCCCTCTCTGCCTGCCCTTCCCCTGCTCACACTCTATCTCTCCCTCAAAAATAAATAAACATTTTTTTTTTTTAAGTAGCAAAGCAAGACATTCGCGGAAAGCAAAACAGAACTATTAACATGACCAGAAATGGCAAGCTTCTTAAGAAAAGGAACATAATTTATTTTTCTCCATCCCGTATTAAGTCTCTTTTTCTCTAATCACTGTCTTCTGTTGAAATAAACTGTTCCCAGGAACAATTGACAATGCAGTCGATAAAATCAGAGGGAGGAGGAAGTCAGAGTGGGGATCAAGGTTATCAGACAGGACTGAGAGGCACACTAGAGCCTGCAGAATGTGTGCTGACACTCAGGCATGTCCATCACTTGTCCTGCTGGGATGAAACCAATCAGCAGAAGTTAATTCCTTCTTGATCCCCACGCAGGGGTTTTATTGTGCCTCTTACAACTGCAGCATCATGGCAGAGAGAAGGGCACTCACCTTTTCCGATGACCTTTGGAGGAAAAGCTTGATAAATGTGCACCTGAAGCTCACAATGATAAATCAACCAATCCCTGACTTGATTAATAGTACATTCTGTAGTCTCTTGATGGCTCATAATTGCCCGTTGAGAAGAATGATGGAATAATTTTGGCAATACACAAATTTAGAATGCAACTTCCTGAAGTGAACTGCTTTATAAAAAATGATGACAAATTGATTTTAGAAAAGGAAGAGCCTAATGAGAGTGTAGGCAAGTCTATGACATCCAGTTCAATACAGCTCTGCGAATATTGAATGCCAACTGGTTTCAGCACACAGATGCTTCAAGTTCCTTGACCCCATGGACAATATGCCATGGACTTGAGGTTACGAATCACTGATAGGAGAAACCGTCATATCTGAAAACCAATCTCAGTGTTGAGGTCCACTCCCTAGGATAAAGGTAAATGTAGTCAGTGTACCCCAAATGAAAAACCCCAATAGGTACTCTCCAATATCTGGTAATCTATTCTCCAAATTTGAGAACAAAGAAACCATTACTTTTTTTTTTTTGCTATGGTGACCGTTTAAGTACTAAGTAAAATACATTAAATAAGAGGTTAGTAGCATAGATATGTTAGATATGTAATTGGAAGTAAACAACTGGGCACAGTATACCTTTGCAGTCTGAACACCATGGTAACTTCCAGGCCGGCAAGATAGTTTGTATTGAAAAATAGGATCTACTTAAACATAATTTGGAAGGTCTTCAGCAGTCATTATTGTTTTCATGGAAGACTTGTGCCCATAAGAATCTAAAAAAGACTATTCTGAATTTGGTGTTGTCCATGATGGCTCCAACATCTGGTGATAATGTGTCCGGTCTGATGGGCAGCACTTTTCCCAGGAAAAGAAATGAGTGCATTTGTCCATGTATTCATGTAAGCAATACACATGTCATGAGCCAGGCATGAAAAGGAAATCGGGGAGATTCAGAATAAGGCCTGAGTCTTGCCTTCAATGGGCCTGATTCACCTTATTGCGGGGAAGAGGAACAAGTTGACCAATGATTATATTGGTAGCATAGAAGTATACCAGGCTACCCTGGGAAAGCAGAGGAGATCTATCTAAATTAGACTTGCTGAGCCCAATTTCAAGTTATAAAAGATGAGCAAGAGTTACCTACGTGAAAATGAGGGGAAGAACAATCAGAGATGGGACGGTATGGTATGTAGCTTTGTCAGCCCCATCGGTCCTGCCGACATGCTTGAACGGGCTCCTCTTAAGCACATCCAGCCTCGTTGTTCTGATGCAGAATTCACCAACTCGTGTTTTTGTCCATCAGTTTGTCGCTCAGCAATGCTTCCAAAATGTGGTTGGGGTGTCAGTCTATGAACTGTTAATGGACAGTGATGAGAAGGAAGAAATCAGTAATGTTTAAGATTTTAATAACTGTTTGCGTTACTGTGATATTCAAGCACCTGATCAGTGGTCTTGTCTCCTTGAATGGGATATGGACAAAAGTGATCCATAGTCTGTTGTCCTAGGTTGGATCTTGCCCCTCCCACCCCACCCCAAAAGGAAACGTCAGGTCTTTACCTCAGTATCCATACCTACGTCTTTGTGGATTTAATTAAAATGAGGTTATTAGGCCGGGCCCCACTTTAATGTGATTGGTGTCCTTACAAGAAGAGGTAAAATTGAACACAGCTGTACCCAGAGAATGCCATTGGAAGGCAAACTCAGGGAGAACGGAGCTAAAAGAGACCAGGGAGAATTCCTCTTTACAAGGTGTAAGAGGTAACATGGCCCTCCCGACACCATGATTTTGGACTTCTAGCCTCCATAACTGTAGGACAGTACAGGAAACTAATATAGCTATGAATTGAGAAGTAAAAAAATACAATCACTAGTCCATTGTCACAGATATTTGTAAAGTTCTGCCCCAGAGCAGAGGAAAAATTAAATCGGCAGTGGCACAGACAGGGGCCGTATATAACCCAGAGATAAGCAGAGTCTAAAGAAAATTAATGAAAGCAGCAGAATCAGATAGTCATTAGAACTGAACTCCTCAAGCAAGTGGGAGCAAAGCAGAGAAGGTGCCAATCTGCCTGGGAATATTGATTCTCCGTGAGAAATGCTTTACCCTGCCCCCTCCTGGTCCTACACATTTCTAACAGTAATTTAATTTTACGCAGGACATCTGGGTATTTTGAGAAATGTTTGGGAGAAGAATACATGAAAAAATGGGAGCTCACAA
This sequence comes from Panthera tigris, assembly GCF_018350195.1. Taxonomy (NCBI): domain Eukaryota; kingdom Metazoa; phylum Chordata; class Mammalia; order Carnivora; family Felidae; genus Panthera; species Panthera tigris. The sequence continues at coordinate 129,434,055 of NC_056662.1, forward strand.
CTCTAAAATGTGAATCTTAGGGACACCTAGGTGGCTCAGTCAGTTAAGTGTCTGACTTTGGCTCAGGTCATGATCTCATGGTTCATGAGTTCAAGCCCCGCATCGGGCTCTGCACTGGGACTGCGGAGCCTGCTTGAGATTCTCGCTCTCTCCTCTCTCTTGGCCCCAACCCCACTCATGCTCGCTCGCTCTCTCTCTCTCTCTCTCTCTCTCTCACTCACGTGCTCTCTCTCTCTCTCTCTCTCTCAAAATAAGTAAATAAACTTAAAAAAAATAATAAGGGCACCGGGGTGGCTCAATCGGTTAAGTGTCTGACTTCAGTTCAGGTCATGATCTCACAGTTTGTGAGTTCGAGCTCCGCGTCGGGCTCTGTGCTGACAGCTCAGAGCCTGGAGCCTGCTCTGGATTCTGTGTCTCCTCTCTCTGCCCCTCTCTTGCTAGCACTCTATCCTTCTCTCTCATAAAATAAACAAACATTAAAAATTAAAAAAAATAAAAGTAAAATGTGAATTTTAAAAATAGTTATATTGTGGGGGATAAAAGAAGTCACACACTTCACTACTGGACATCATGCCAAATTCCAAATCCTTAGACATTCCCATTGATCACAATGGTAAGTGATATTAATTTCCTCATTTCACCAGGAGAGTAGATGAGCAACTTGCCCAAGGTAAACCATCAAGTCATGGGACAGCCAAGTTCAAAACCCAGATTTCTTTGATGCTAGGGTTCTTGTTTCTCACCATATTCCTTTGTTACTTCCCCAGAAAAAGTTAAGCGAAGCACTTTCTACCTGCTAGTGAGGCTTGAGAATTTGTATCTATGCAAACATATAGACCATTATTAGCCGCTCAATAAATGCATGGCACAGTAACAGATAACTTTCTTCTATCAATTCTAATGAATACTCCATTATTAACCCCATTCTACAGATGGAGAAATAAATTCTGGTTATTTTGACAGTTTGAGAACTGAAAGAGAAAGAATTTAAACAGGAGAGATTCCACCATGCAACTCCCTTCCACATCCCTAATTTTTTTCCCCCCCAGTACTAGGGTTGGGGGTCTAAGACTGAAGGCACAACTGTTGAATCTCTCTGGAGGCCTTGTCTCATGGAATAGGATGGTTTTTGCATCTGTTATTTCCTTGTCAGTACTTCAGGCATATGATGTAGTTTGATGATGTTTAGAAGAAAGGACATGGGTATGATATGGGTATTTTTCCCTCAAACTGATGAATTCTAGTTTAATTCCATCCACACTATCTCCTCTGTGTAGAGACTGATTGTTTACAAAATAAGATCATAAGTAAAAAAAAAAAAAAAATCCAGCAACCGAGAATTAGTTTGGGGATTCTGAATAATAAAAGACATTTTTAGAGAATCAAAATATTATCGTACTTAGGATTGTAGGCCCCAGAGATAGTATTCCTAGGTTCAAATCCTGGGTATATTTGCTACCAGCGGTAATCTTGGGATAGTCATTTAACCAGTTTGTGTCTCAATGTTATTATCTGTAAAATGGGGATAATGTCTACCCCTTTGGATAAGGCAATGCTGGCATATAGTTCACGTTTTATAAATATTTGCTAATATTCAGAGCCGCTCTCAGATATCAGTGGAAATGGATGGTGGTGAAACCATGATATAATTTGTAGTAAAAATGAAAGGAACCCATCCAACAATTTGTTTGTCTTCGTTGCATCTGCTACAAATATTTGTATCCTTTACCTCCTCCTAACTGATCACCCCAGAAAACCAAAGCAGCTCAGTTATGTGGGTTTCTTGAAGGAAGAGCTGTATCGCTGTGTTTAGTCCAGCTCCTATCTTCACAAAAACATTTTCTACTCCACCTTCTCTAGGTTTTCCACCACTTGCACCTGCTGTGACACCAGATAGTGGTGCCTATTTTAAGAACTGGGGGTCAGGAGATCCAAGTGCTGTTTTTATCGTACACGTTTCTGTAGCCACTATCATTCCATCAGCATGTTTCCTTGTGTGGAAATCGGGCTGGTCCATCCCTTCCCTGCTTATTTCAGTGAGTTTTTATGAAGACAGAAGTGAAATTACTTTGAAAAATGTGCAATAATAAACAGAGTAGATAAACCCAGGGAATCTATTTATTTAGTCATAAAGACCAAAAGAATGCAGTTTTGCTCTAAATAAAATGATGTGTGTGAAAATTGGGTGGTTTGAGCAAAACAGAATGAATTTTAAAATGCATCTTAAAGGACACATAATGCAACATGTACCACTCTGAGCATCTCCCTATGATAGCTACCACATCGCCATTATTTTAAGATAGAGGATGGAGAGATTTTTTTTGGAAGTTATTTTTTATGAATAAGTGTACAACAAACGGTCAAATCTCTAATAGTGTATTTGTCCAACAATTAACAAATTTGAAGGGCCTACTTTCTACAAGGCAATAAGAAAATAAAGTAGAGGGAAGGGGATAGATACACTGCAAGAAAAAAAAATGAGGTCACAAGCACAAAGCAAGGTTCTTAGCATTTATCTTCTAGACCCTTAAAATGATACTAAGACACAGATTTTATTTCAATTCTGCAAACAAAGATGCAAAATCAGAGGAGTCGTACAACTTGCTTAGAGTCACAGAGCTAATTCCAAGCAGAGGCTGGATTCAAACCTGGGTTTGTAGAGGCAAATCCAGTACTATTCCATCTCTTGCCATGGGGCCAGGCATCATGGACTCTTCTGGCTGGAGAAGAGTTGATCATAAAATAACCTCAATAGTGCAACTGCTGTCTAAACAGCCAAGTACTTGAAAGGCCTTAAGGGCTTTGTAAATAGCAAAAATAAATAAGAAATATGAAGTGTTATTAATGATAAGGGCAAGGATGGGCAAGAGTCCTCGTAGGAATGGCCAGACATGCCAGAAATGCTGGGCTTTGAAATATAGCGTGGAAGTCGGGTAGGATAACTAAAGATCAGGGGAAATTTTCAAACATTTCCCACAGGATTTAGAGGCATAGAAGTGGGACAGATCAGAATGTTCAAGCGATGGCTTACTTGATGACATATTATGTGAGGTTTAATTGAAACTTGCAGTCAAAGCTATGGCAAGAATTTTGCTTTTATGCTTTTTCTCTGTATAGAAATCACGAGTCAGCAAAAATGAGTGATCTCACATTTGTATCAACTTATTAGAGTTTTTCCATCTAAGACCCTGGTTTTCTGCCTCAGTGAGTAAGCAGTTGGAGCCTGAAATGGAAAAGGTGCTCTTCTTTCTCATGCAACATACTATAATGATGGGATGCTCTTAATAGTCCAATCAGAAAGGTCACTGGAGTTATTGAAGTCATCCTTTCAGAGACCACTGGATTTAAGTTTAGAAAAATTGAATCCAAGCTTCAGTCCCAACAAGTATACTATATGTTTGACCCCGAATAAGTCCCTTAGCATTCGCATTTTTTTCTAGCTTAAAGAAAATGCTACCACCAATAATAATAACTAATACTCATTCAACACATATTTCATAGCAGGAATTGGCAAACTAAGACCCATAGGCTGAATCTTGCCCTTTTGTTTTTGCAAATATATATATATACACACACACACACACACATATATATTTTACTTGCAGAAGCACATTAATTTTCCTATTATCTATTGCTGTTTTCATGCTATGGTAACAGATTTGAGTAGTCGTTATAGATATGACATCACCTGCAATAGTATTCGTATTTCCTAATAGTAAGGCATTTACTATCTGGCTCTTTACAGAAAACGCTGGCCAGCCTCTATAGTGCATAACCGATTTATTCCTTACGAGAACACCATGAGGTAGTTACTGTTGATATTTACATTTTACACACGAGGAGCCTGAAGCACAGAGATGTTTAGTTACATGGGCACAGTTGCAAAGCCGTGGCATGGAAAAGTTGGCATTAAAATAGCTACAGCATTAAAATCCAGGGACACTATTGTCATATGGGGGAAAGCACATTGGAAAGCATGGAAGGTTCATGAATGGGCTCTCGAGAGGCAGTGTGCCCCTAAAATTCAATTCTCGAGACCCCCGACAGCAGGTTTCAAACTCCAGCTTCTCCACTTTGGTCCTTGTAACTTTGTGCCAACTGCTTACACCGAATCTCTGTTACCTTATCTATACATCAGGGTAGTTATACTCACCTTGCAAGATTTTGCCATGAGCATTAAAATAGGTCAATGCAAGACTCTTCGTAAGGCGTGGTGCCTTGTGAGTGATAAGGTAAGGCTTTCACTGGCTTTGTTTTCACAATGCTTTGACCTGCCTCCATTATAATATTGAATATTTAATATTTCATTTCATTTCCTTGCCTAACTTCCTTTCTCTTTCACTACACTGTGAGCCTCTTCAGAGGGCAGGCACACTGTTCTTTTGCTTCTGGGCCTCCAGATTTTTGCCCTGGGTTTGGCACAAAGGGGTCCGTAAATATTCATGACGCGATGACCTATAGGTTTCTAAAGCACTAAGGCAGTAGATCTTGTCACACTCATTCCTTGCTGGGCCACATTAGAGAGGAAGAAAGAATGTTCTTTTCCCATTTTAATATTTTGGGGATGTAAAGAATGATGCTTCATTTGTTGGTACTACATTACAGTTAGGCCTGGGATTTATCGTTACATTGGGCGACCCGCTTATTACGGCCATTTTTATTCCTTCTTGGAAGAATCAATTAGGTGATCCAGATGAAACATGTGTCTGATATTGGATTCAGAAACATTCCATACTATTTCTTTAAAGTTCCTTCTAAATCACCCAGGAATGTGCGACCAGTCAAAATGCTTCATTTGCTGAACTCTGATTCTTTTCACCGGGGAAGAAATTGAAACATGCTAAAGGTCGTTGGACAGTTCTGTAGTCCTTCCCCTGAGAACATTTCCTAAAATGGTGCCTCCTCTATCACCACAGTCTGCTTAATTCACTTTAGAGTGCTTGCTTTTTCGTATGCCCTGAGGCCTTAGGCCAATATGTATTTTCTGGTCCACGGAACATCTGTCAGGTCTCAGCCATGCTTCCATCTGTGAAATGGGAGTCGTGATTTCTCCCTCACAGATTTATTAGGAAGATGAATTGAAATTGCAAATGCGAAGCAACTGGGAAGCTGCCTGGAAAATTATAGTTCCCATTACATGAAGATTCACTTTTGCTTTTTTTTATTTATTTTTTTAATTCAGGGATGAACATTGAGGATTAGTTTGTTACTTACATAGCTTATTCTTTCCACGGAAACCAGACTGATGACAAAAGAAAACAGACCAGGCCAAATAAAGCCTACTTTAGATTTTATTTAACGCATCTAGTGTGTGTGTGTGTGTGTGTGTGTGTGTGTGTGTGTGCGCGCGCGCGTGCGCAATTATACATGCATGTTAATATCTGTCACTCACATCTTTCTCAGATTAGGCTGCTTTTATGCAAATCCTCACTCTAATATCTGATGGTTACTAGCATTATGATCGCAGTTGCTATTAAGGAAAATTATGTAATAAGCACTCAGTAGTTGTTATCCCTTAGGTTATTGATATATTTACAGAGTTACTCTCTTAAGCTGACATGTTTTTCCTTTTCTTTTTTTTTTTTTGGCTGTTTTCCATCCTTTTCAATCTCCTTTCAAAAATGTTTGGGGCTCCTGGGTGCCTCAGTCGGTTAAGTGGCCGACTTCAGCTCAGGTCATGATCTCGCCATCCGTGAGTTTGAGTCCCGCGTCGGGCTCTGTGCTGACAGCTCAGAGCCTGGAGCCTGTTTCAGATTCTGTGTCTCCCTCTCTCTGACCCTCCCCCGTTCATGCTCTGTCTCTCTCTGTCTCAAAAATAAATAAACATTAAAAAAAAATTAAAAAAAAAAAGTTTATTTGTACCCTGTATCCATCAAGCACTGTGGAGATAGAATGATTGTATAATTTTACCTCAAGAGATATAGAAGTTAGTCACCTCAAATATGTGTGGACAATAGAAGTAAGTATAGATTAAAAAAATGAATCATGGTAGAGACTGGTTAGTAGATAAAACATTTTTTTTCCTTAGGCATAGAAAAAGCAATGATAACATAGAGGAAGCAATTAAATAATTTGGCAGAATATGGGAGGACTTCAAAATTTAAAGACTTTTGATCTGAGGCTTAAAAGTTGAAAAATTCTTGGGGTGCCTGGGTGGCTCAGTCAGTTAAGCGTCTGACTTCTGCTCAGGTCATGATCTTATGGTTCAGGAGTTTGAGCCCCACATTAGGCTCTGTGCTGACAGCTGGGAGTCTGGAGTCCCCTTTGGATTCTGTGTCTCCGTCTCTCTCTGGCTCTCCCCTACTCGCACTCTGTTTCTGTCTCACTCTCTGTCTCTCAAAAATAATTAAACGTTAAAAAATTTAAAAAGAAGTTGAAGAATTCTTTTCTCAGATTTACAAACTTGAATATGGAATTCTGAGCAGAGGGAAAAACATAAGAAAAATCTAAGCTGTGTGAGAAATACTATTATGTTTTTGAACAAGTAGTGGGTTATTGCTGTAAAATAACAGATTGGGAGTTAAATGGCAAGGGTTAGTACTAATTACGTAAACAAGATAGCTATTTGTCAAACCAGTGAACTTAAGGCTTGATCCTGTTAAGGGAGAGCTGTGTCATAACTTTAGGCAGTGTTGTGATACGATTATATTTGCATGATTGAAAGATGATTTCAACAACAGGAAGTTTGGTAACACGTATTTGGACGATGTATGAATTAAAAACAGGGTGATTGGTTTTGAGATTTTTGCAGTAATCTAGGTGAGAGTCAATGACATCCAGGAGGAGATCATGACAAAGGGACTAGGAGAATACATACCTCTAATACCAGAGCTTTGTGTGTGTGTTTAATGAGCCAATATTAATAGAACCTGTTGTCTAATTAGATGCTTGGAATTATGAAAAGAAGGCAAATAAAATGACTTCCTGACTTCTGACTACCCTAAAATGTCCCAATGCCCTTATTACATTGTGCTGTACATGTAAGGGTGTTCATCCTACTGTTCTATCTATAAGCTAGTCAGAGTGCTTAGAATGCATTAGTTGATCAATAAATGCTTGCTGAATGAATCAGTGGTGAAATGTACAGATCTGAATAATAGAGAATAGAGAGTAGATTTATGAGAGGTAGATAGATGTCAATGTTGGAAATCTTTGAAGTGTCTATGGCTCTATCTGTGTCTAGCAAATGCTTCTATGCCTGAATGAAGAGGTCCTGAAAGAACTGGACTGGAGCTATGGGGTCATAAACCCCAGTAAATTTAAGATACAGGTATAAAGGAGATCATTTCAGGAGACTCTTTTCATAGTCAAACTGTCCCACTAATCTGTCTTTACCCTTCTAACTCTTCTTTCCTTCTGTGTCCCTTTCTACTTCATTCTTTACCCAAAGACCAGTATTGATCTGGAGTAGACCACTGTTTAAACAGAATAGAGCACTCCAACTATTCTTTTGGTGATGACTGGTCTTTTTGAGCCCAGCCCCCAACTTTGAAATGCTTTTCAAAGTGAGATTCATGAGAAACGGTCAACTTTCTGCATCCTGTTTATCAGGAGTAATACCAAAGATCCTACCCACTTAAGTAAAAAAATGAATCCCATAGATCTTTTTTAAACTTCCTTAGTATTCTTTTTCTTTTTTGAGCATAGTTTACACACAATGTTACATTAGTCTCGGGTGTACAATATAGTGATTCAGCAAGTTGGTACATTATGCTGTGTTCTCCACAAATATAGCTACCCATCTGTCCCGATGCGACACTATTACAATGTCATTATGCTATTACAATATCATTGACCATGTCTTTCATTCCCATGACTTATTCATTCCATAACTGGAAGCCTGTTTCTCCCACTCCCTTAACTGCCTTAATCTTAACTCTTCCGTCATGTAAGACCATGCATGGCAACTTTCCTTAGGAATTAGGAAATTTACGATGATTTACGATGATTTACGATGATTTACGATGAAATTTCTGCATCATCAATACATTTAATTAAAGCCAAAATTAATGCTTCATGCAATTATTTCTGATATACTTCTTTCTGGTCAAAGGTACTGAAAAATTAAACTAGTCACTTATAGTACTTTAAGAACACATGCACTGTTCATCATTTCATTCAATGAATATTCAATATTGTTAGTTTTATGAGGCATGATAACTCTATTCTAACTAAGCCAGTGAGACTGCCCCACCCAATTTAAAACCACATTTATTCCTAGGACTCATAATTGTGAAATCTAGGAAAATTGCACTGAAGTAGTTAAAATAGAAATAGAATATTTAGCATCTTCAAAGTACTGCACAAACATTTATTCATTTTTATCATGAGCCTCACTATAACACTATGACTAATAGGAGAAGAATTGCTTCCTATTGTAGGTAACTTTGAGAGTATAGTCAATCATTTGCCTAATTCATATAGTTGATAACTGTTGGGCCTTAAACTTGAACAAACCCAAGTTCTATATTCTGTTCTTTTCATTCATCATGCAGCTCCTTAGTAGAGATAACTTGTCTATTGGGAATTATTACAGATGATTATTAACTGGAAATGCCATTTGGCTGCTCTGATAATGTTTAATCACAAATTTAAATTCATGACTTATTTTACTGTGTTGATATTCCTGAAACTTTTGATGAATGTGTCTAACTTCATTGCATTGATGTAATTTGACATGAAGTACATATTCGAGTTCTAAAATCAGCAAAGTGTAGCAGAATTTCAGTGAGAAATTGAGAAAAGTTTGAGAGGAATCGCCAGTCGTATGCAACACTAAGCAATTTGGGGTGCAAACGAGACACTCTGAATTGGCCTAAGGAAAGCAGTTCATCTGAAAATCTGTCCTGCTTTTCAAGAAAAATACAGAACAGCTCAGGAAACAGAGTTTGGGAATCTACTGCCTGGTTCTTTCACCTTTCATTCAAGTCTATTAATTTCAAAAACAACTTCTAAAAAGTTGATTTAATCATAACGTTATAATTTTTCCTGCAAGAAAAATGACTGCTAAACTTGGTTTTAAATAAATAATGCACTTCCGGGGTGCCTGGGTGGCTCAGTCGGTTAAGTGTCCAACCTCGGCTCAGGTCATGATCTTGCAGTTCGTGAGTTCACCCCCATATCAGGCTCTCTGCTGACAGTGGGGAGCCTGCTTGGGATTCCTTCTCTCCCTCGCTCTCTCTGCCCCTCCTCCACTTGTGCATGCTCTCTCTCTCTCAAAAATAAACATTGAGGGCGCCTGGGTGGCTCAGTCGGTTGGGTGTCTGACTTTGGCTCAGGTCATGATCTCACGGTCCGTGAGTTCGAGCCCCGCGTCGGGCTCTGTGCTGACAGCTCAGAGCCTGGAGCCTGATTCTGTGTCTCCCTCTCTCTCTGACCCTCCCCTGCTCATGCTCTGTCTCTCTCTGTCTCAAAAATAAATAAAATGTTAAAAAAAATTAAAAAAATAAAAATAAAAAATAAACATTGAAAACTTAATAAATAAAGTACTTATAAAATGTAGATATGTAAACTTTGTATCCTGAACTTAGAGTAAAAAGATCATGCCTCATATTTTTATAGCAACTACCACAGGACCACAGCATGTGGCAATTGGTAGATACTGAAAATGCTTAATGAATGATGTCATAGTATTGTGTTTCTGGAGCAACCACTTTCCCATTCTCCCTATATGTACATTCCCTCTCAAACACAATATTGCTCAATTGAATCAATGAAAGCCAATGCACAATGCATAGATTTAGCTAAAAGTTCATATGCAGTTTACCTAAATAAGCAATCCCCGTATGGTATTGAAAATGCCCAGTGGAGGTGTACAGAGAAATCGAGAAACATCCATAAGCACGTGTAGCTTCCAATCTCGTGTTAACCTAGCAAAATATGTGTGATGAGGACTAAGGAAAATCTAAGAACGTACTTGGGCTCTTTTACTGTTATGAATGATCACATTCATTTTTCAAAAAGCATTATTTTCGAGAATGACGGATACTATTGATAACAGAAAAAGCCTACTCTTAATGGCTACCTCAAGAAAGAAAGAATGGCTAAAAATTGAGGTCAGTGCACAGGAGGAAAATGAAACCCAGAGAGAGAATGAATGAAACGTAGTGGAAATACCCAAACTGTAATTGATGGGATTCATCTCTCTGGATTGTACTTTCCTTATCTGCAGTATATTTTTGAGATCTATTTCTGATCTGCTTTCCCTATGAAACAGTGATTTATCTGAAACCAGCCATCCTTGTGGTATGTTTTCAGGATGGGAGTGCTTCAAGATATAGGAAGATCTACTCTGGTAGAATGATTTTCATGTTAAGTATTTGATATGAGAGCCTGTGCGGTAAGGACTTTAACTTTGCCCCAAAAGAAATCTGGCCTTTGCCCTTGTCTCTTTGTTTGCCTGGGGGCCTTGCAATAGACAGATAGTAGTGGTGTGGTTTAGAGTTGAGGGTGGGGTGGGGCACCTGGGTGGCTCAGTAGGTTAAATGACTGACTTCAGCTCAGGTCATGATCTCACACACTGTGAGTTTAGCCCTGCATCAGGCTCTATGCTGACAGCTCAGAGCCTGGAGCCTGCTTTGAATTCTGTGTCTCCCTCTCTCTCTGCCCTCCCCCACTCATTCTCTCTCTCCCTCTCCCTCCCTCCCCTTGCCCCCCCCCCCCCGCAGAAATAAATAAACAAACATTAAAAAAGAGCTGGGGGTGGGTATGCCAGAAAGACCAACAGTAAGATTTGGGGGGGGGGGGACTTTGAGTAATGAAGTATCAGTCAATCTAGAAATTGAGATCAACCACATTGACATCCAATCAGTCATGCCTGCATAATGAATCACAGTGAAAAGTCTGAAAACGAGGCTCAGGTGAGCTTCCCTAGTTGTCAAAACTCTATCTCCTCACACATCAGTGCCAGGAGAGCAACCAGAGATGATAGCTGAAGTTCTGTGTTTGGTACTTCTCCTGAACTCTGCTCCATGGGTCTCTTTCTTTGGCCGATCTTAATCTATATCCTTCTCTTATAATAAACCACAACTGAGTATTATAGCTTTCCCTCAGTTCTAGGAGTCTTTGGAGTGAATTATCAAACCCAACATAGTTTTGGGAAACTTTTGAACTTGCAGGTGGTTTCAGAAGTGAGAGTGGTCTTCTATGGACTACTGTGGTCCCTCTTTGTAGTTGGCCAGTTCTCACAGTTGGCTTAAACTTTTGCGGGACGATGATAAAAAGAGCCATTTTTGAATTTACTCCTATGCAAATCAATAATTTCTTAACACTGATTATCTGGAAGGTCCAATACTATAGGTTATGGGTGATATAAAGAAGAATAAAAATTAATAGTAGTGCTCTAGGATCTCAAAATTCAGCGAAAGAGACAAGCATATCCTTCAGTTTTAATGGAAGACATGACGTAGCATGATGTGTTGAAAGAGAAAAACAGAGAAGGGAAAAGCAGCCCCTGACCACAGAGAGAGCTGGTTTGGCACAGACCTTGGTGCTGCTAGAAACTGGCCGGCCGCTCTCAACTCAGCCATACTTTCCTTCTGTTGTATATGAATAGATTCATAGGACAGTGACATCAAACAAGACCACCCTGTGGCACGATGAGAAGACAAAAACAAGATTATTCTATAATCATTTCTGAATAGGACAAAAGCAGGAACACTATGCAAAACCCCTGAATGACCAAACATCCCCTTTCATGCCTAACGTGAGCAATGCTGCTCTTTGCTTGCTTTTTAAGGATTATAGCTTTAGATTTGTTTTATTCCCCCTGCCTTTAAGATAAGATGAACAAAGATGAATAAGCATAAAGTAACCCCTGATTCCAGAACATACCCACTTAAGAGCAAAACTCTTCTTTCTGAAACCCTCCCCCAAATCTCATACTTGCCCAAACCCTTAATAAGTCCCTTTAGCTTTCTTTTACCAAGAAGCCTACTTTTCCAGTGGTGCACCCTCCCCTCCATTGCCACAAGCCAATAAAGCCAACTTTATTGGACTGTGTATAGCTGTGTTCCTGGCAGTCTGTGATGGGCAAGCAACAAAGCTGTGGTATGTGCATGGTTTTTGAAGGAAAGAGGTCAGAACTGGAACAATGCCTTCTAGTTTTAGTAAAACTGCGGTTGCTATAGTACTTGTGATTTCTGAATGGGGGGACTTGGCAAAGCCCACATAAGAGGTTAGTGACTGAACTTACAACTATGGTCTTCTGTCTTCCAGATCCGTGCTCCTTGGGTGATACCATTCCATTTATTTATTTTCCTTACATGTTATGTTATGTTATTATATTTTTGTTTTATTTTCATTTTATTTTATTAAGCTTATTTATTTTTGAGAGAGAGAGAGAGAGAGAGTACATGAGGAGCATGAGTAGGGGAGGGGCAGAAAGAGAGAGAGAATCCATAGCAGGATCCATGCTGTCAGCACAGAGCCCAATGGGGGTCTCAGTCTCACAACAGTGAGGTCATGACCTGAGCCAAACTCAGAAGTCAGATACTTAACCCACTGAGCCTCCCAGGTGCCCGTATTTTCTTTTTTTTTCTTTTTCTTTTTCTTTTTCTTTTTCTTTTTCTTTTCTTTTTTTCCTTTCTTTCTCTTTTCTTTTCTTTTCTTTTCTTCCTTTTTTATTTTAATATGAAATGTATTGTCAAATTGGTTTCCATGCAACACCCAGTGCTCATCCCAACAGGTGCCCTCCTCAATCCCCATCACCCACCCTCCCCTCCCTCCCACCCCCCATCAACCCTCAGTTTATTCTCAGTTTTTAAGAGTCTCTTATGGTTTGCCTCCTCCCTGTCTGTAACTTTGTTTTGTTTTTCCCCTTCCCCTCCCCCATGGTCTTCTGTTAAGTTTCTCAGGATCCACATAAGAGTGAAAAAGACAATACAGGTTAGAACCAGAATAAAATTTAAGGCAACTTAAAATGCTATAATGTTCAGTAAACAAATATGTCATTAAATGAAATTCAAGAAACCCCTAAGACTTCTTGATTGCAAAGTAGACATTTAAGGCTACTGCTGGTATTTAATCAGAATTTCACACCTGGAAGGATAGCATATCTGAGCTTTAGTCCTGTTTCAAACTATGTAGTTACTTTATCATACCAAACCAGAGGATGGTATTTTATGTTTTCCACAATTGAAGATTTTATATAATATACATGTGTGAAACATGTATGTACAGGTATCATAGGTACATATATATCCACGAATGCATATGTGGTTGAATACATACACATATAAAATTGCTCATGTATATCTTTCAAATTTGTTAACAGTAAAAATGGCATTGTTTCTGGTTTTCTTATCCTGTGACTGTGTTCTCAGTATGAAAACAAACCACATTAAAGGGTATTTTTAATAAAAATATGTATGTTTGTCAAATGTCGTTCTATCAATATATGAGATGAAAAAGGGGGTCAGTAATCAAATACATGAAGGCAATGCTAGGTCGTTTAACAGAATAGTTCTCAGTCTTTAGTTTGTTAATGTCAATTGTGAATATCGAGAACCAGAGCAAATGCAGAATGCTTTCATAAAGTATCTGACACTTGTTTCTACACCCCCTCTCCCTGCCAGGAGGCTTGGTGTGAGATTAGTAGTTTTCAGAACAGAATTTGAAACGTATCGACTACCTTATTTCTGGTATTTGCTTCTTTGTTATTTTCCTTTTCTTTCACAAATATTTACTCAGTGCTCATCATGGGAGGCTTTCTGTGGGAAGTTGGGGAGAAGGCAAATGGTGATATAAAAATGAAACACGCCAAGTTCTTGATCTGCAGGAATTCATAATCTAATTGGGCTAAAGGCATGAAAAAAATGCCATATATGTCCTTAGTATACACAATTAGAATTTAGATGAGGGAGAAACTGACATTTTCCCTATTGTATTTAATTTCTGCTGCATAGCAGAACCTTTTGATATTTTTCTTCAAGAAAGTTTGTTTGATTTACCTCCAAATACTACTGCTAATAATAATTAGCACATTTGAGAAATCACTTGGTGCATGACACTGTGCAATGCAATTTGCATATAGTGTCTCATTAATTCACAAAACACTTTAGGATATAGATTCTACGGAAAAGGAATCTTAGACGTTGAAATTGAATTTTGCTAAGTACTATGGTTTGTAAACAAAAGAGCTAAAAACTGTCAGGCCTAAAACCTGTGTTCTTTTTTTTACATTTTTTTTTTTTTATTTATTGAGAGAGAGAAAGTGTGAGTGGGGGGGTGGGGAAGAGAGAGAGAGAATCCCAGGCACCATCAGCACAGACCCCCATGCAGAGCTCGAGCTCACAAACCACAAGATCATGACCTGAGCCGAAATCTAGAGTCAGACACTTAACTGACAGAGCCACTCAGGTGCCCCTTAAAACCTATAATCATGATCCTGGAAATATATGATTCATTCAACTTTACATTCCCATAAAAATTTACCCTTAATCATTCAAATCTTATCATTCAATTCAAGATTTAGATGATCATGGGCATCAGGGATCAGGTAGCATAAAGACAGAAGATATTATAAGTTATGAATATTCTTTGCTGTCATAATTATGAGAAAAAATCATTTCCCCACATTTACATTCTCTTAGATCCTAAATAAATCTAATTATTGTCTAATAGTGAAATTATCCCTTTTTAAGCCTAGGAACATTTTATAAAATTTGAATACCGCTACATTAATTTGCATGCCACATTAATTTGGACTATTTTAATCAATAATTTTAAAGCAAAATGGATTGCATGAAGTTGGGAAATACTCACTGAAAGCTATAATAAATGGCAAAGACCTAATAGGTCACTTAAACCAACTGAATGGTGCAGCCAAATGAGAAAGAAAAGTTAGGGAGATAATAGTTCTTCACTATCTTGAATTTCATGAAATCGAAAAATAAGCATTAAGCAAAAGTTTCATTTAGTATTGCACTGTCTAGGTTTCACTATTAATGTGGCCAGGGTTTTTTGTTTGTTTGGTTGGTTGGTTGGTTTTTAATGGGAATATGATAGAGTTCAAAGTCCACAAAACTAGAGACAAAAGAGAAGACTCTCTTTTCAGTCTTGTCCCTGTTACTAACTTTAAAATGAGCTAAGTTACTAACTTGCATCCGTAAACCTCTCCCTGTAGGTAGTGTGACTGGAAGGACGAAGGGAAGAATATCGTCTAGCTGCTGTTTGTCAGTATTTGACCCGCATCCCTCTAGGATTCGCTAGGATTCATGGGAATACTGTTAAGAGTAGTGTGATAAATCAGGAAAGAGACTTAGATGGCAGTAGTAATGGTGAGAAGTAGTAGGATTCTGAATATGTTTCAAAGTTAGAGCTGACAGGACTTTTTTGATGCCTTTAATAAGAGGGAAAAACACATTATGATGACCACGAGAGATTTCACTTGAGCAGTGGGTAGGATAAATTGGCCTTTCCTGAGATGGGAAAAAAATTTGATAAATGCCACTTTGGAGTGAGGGAAGGAATTAAGAGTTTGGTTTTTAATATAGCCCTTTTGAAAGGACTTTTAGATTTCCAAATAGAATGCTTCAGTAAGCAGTAAATATGCGTGTTTTGAATGATATGCTTCCAAAATTATATATAAATCAAAATAACCCTGGGGTTTATGGAGTCACATGATAAAACACTTAGAACGTAATTGATTCAAGCATATTAAACAAGTATAATAAGATTATGAGAATATGACAATTACAAATAGAGGTTAATAAAAGCTTAGGATGAAATACATCAAAACAGTAAGAGCTTTTACAGTAGAAGTGTTGTTGTTGTTTTTCTGTTTTCTGTAACGTAACACTTTGCCAATTTAAAACCAACAAATTACGCCTTACATGATCCACTACATTTTCTCCCTAACTAACCTCTCTCTCTCTTCTCTCATTTGTTTTTGCCCAGTTCTGATATAACCCATGTGGAAGTAAAGTAATATTTTCAAAAGGGGGGGAAATCTGATCGTGTCTTCCAGCCCAACACTTCAACACATTACTCTAGATAACCCTTTCAACTGCTCTCGTATCAACCAAAATCTTTTACATCGTGAAAATCCCCTTCATCCGTCCCCTGCCTTCTGACTCCATGCATCTTCCTACCTCTCCGCTCTTGTTAACTCTGTTTCATTGACCCTTTTCTATTCCTATAGTGCTTCAAGGACCAGCTTCCCCTTCTCAAGGATCCTGAACCCGACGTCTATATGTGCTTCTCCTTCATGCTTTATCCTACTGTTAACTTGCATGTCCTCCATATCTTGTCTTGGAGTCTTTCCTTCACTATATACTCTAAATTGGTGTTCACGCTTCACGTACAACATCCGGTGTCACTCTCCACTCTTATTTTCCAGATCTTACTAAGGTTATGACTAAGCAATCACTTATGGAATAATTTACATGAGTACTGTTTACCTTGTGGGATGATCAGGCCCCATGGTGGGGGTAAATATCTCATTCACTCAGATGTAGCACGTAGTAGAGTACTTTGCAGGTAATAAGTGCACGATGGCATGTGATACACATGCAAGAAAAAGAAGAAACTCCTGTTTCAATACAACGTCAAGAACAGATAGAGGAGAGAGGGAAGAGCTATAGAGGTAAGGTACGGGTGGAGATCTCCCAGATGTCTTTGTCCAACAGAGGAGATGGAAATTATGTCAGGATGTGTCCACCATTACGTTGCTTGAAGTCACCCTAAGAATGAACAGTGAGAACAATCACTTTACGTTTTGATGTTTCTATTGGTCCTAATTTAGTCCTGGGATTTGAAGCTTTTAGAAAACATGTATATCTTTATTGCTTTTATTAAAGCTGCTTCGTTAGATATGCTTGGGGAGGAAAGAAAATTCATGGGAATTGTGTGGTGCAACGATCACACATTCCAGACTCAGTTTTTGTTTGCATCAGGATCATGAATTTGCTGATATTGGAAAACTCATATTACCTTAATTTTGGCTTGTCTTATCTGCAAAATGAAGAGGATGGGCGTTAACCAGAACTCTCAAATTCTTTTAAAATTAAAATACCGTGATTTTAATTGTTTTTAGCTCCTGTACAGTCAACTTTAATATCTGGCATTTCGGATGTTATTGCTGTTTTTTCCAGTAGTTAATTAGTTCTAGTTGCTTCTAGTCTTATTTTCATCATGATCTGAATAGAAGTGTCTAAATAAAGGAGTATAAAACAATCTGTTAATATGCCTGTGGAAGTATAAAAAAGTTCACAGGTATGGTTTGATGGATAGGATGATTAGTGAATTAAAAGGGAATTGAAGGGATTTTCATTAAAATGACATTAATATCTATGAATGTGTTTGAATCTATTGCATAAGCACTTATTAATATTGCTATCCACTTAAAAGGGGAGTGAATAGGATTAATAATCCAAAGATAGTTTAATAATGTTGAATTTTGTAAGAGTGAAGCAAATAGAGAAATAGGAAATGTAGATATGACGTAAGAAATTATAGGAAGAATTAGGAAATTTTATAAATTGCCAAAGCAAAACTTGCATTGGACTAAGTTAAAAAGACAGAAGGGACTTTATTCGAGGCTGTGGCAATAGGGGGGAAAGAGCAGAATGCAGTCTTCGCTCAGCTGGAACAAAGCGGTGGGGGGAGTTTTTAGGTGGGGTGGGGTGGGGATCATAGGTGACCTTTGCTTACTGGTGTTATCTAAAGGAAAAGTAAACTTTTTCCTATTTTCATGATAGGAGGTTGTTGTACAATTCAAGCAAGTGTCCAAGGCAGTCAGGCTCTGACCCTGCCACAGAACCTGGGAGACAGGGGAGCCACCTTCTTTGATGCCTACATTTAAAAAAAATAATTATGTTTATTACTTTGCTTTTGAGAGAGGGAGACAGAGTGCGAGTGGGGGAGGGACAGAGAGAGGGAGACACAGAATGTGAAGCAGGCTCCAGGCTCTGAGCTGTCAGCACAGAGCCCGACACGGAGCTCGAACTCCTGAACCGTGAGATCGTGACCTGAGCCGCAGTCGGATGCTTCACCAACTGAGCCACCCAGGTGCCCCAATGACTACATTTTAAAGAGATGGCTCTCAGGCCCTTGAGAGAGACAGACCTCGGGGCACAAAACTGGCAAGAGAGTTTTTAAAAGATTTACATCTCAAAGGGACAGAGAATTTTCAGTGCCCCGTTTTCTAAAATAAATGATCCAGGAAAAGGGAGGGGAGGTATCTTTGTGCTTACACCAGGGGAATCCATAGGAGAAGGGGTGAGAAGGGAGGTCAGTGGCCCAGAGGCACAAAGAAGGCAGGTCTAAAGTTAATCAATCTGAAGGGAACTTAAAGCTGTCCTGGTTAGGATTTGTGACTGAGGGGGGACTGTGGGGAACAGGTGGTTTTATTTTACATGAGGCTGATATAATAAAATGTATCAGTGTTAATAGTGATAGATTCAGGAAATACAGAAACCACTGTGTGTGATCTATTGAGTACTGAAAACGTTAATCATTTTAAGGTGCCATTTAATGCATACAGAAGGCAACCTTTTTGAACACTTCCAAACCAGTGGGATTTTAAAGGGGTAAGTAGACACCATTGAAAGCTCATTGTTGACAAAATGACTGACTTTGCAAATAACATACTCATGACGGAAAACTCACTTATAGAGGCCTGGAATTTGGAAGAACAATTCTCTAAAGTCAATGATATTAATTGAATGAAAGTTAGAAATAACTGTCTATTCTCCATCTATCGCCCTTCAGAAATTTATTTTTCTCCTAGTTTCGGAATTGATCATCTCTTTCAGAAATCTCCAGAAAGGAAACATTAATTCATTCTGAATAATTGGCTCCCTCCTCCTTATCCCCAGGGTTTCATAGACCTCAATTTCCCCTTCCTTCACTAAAAGGTTTATCAAAGTGGGTTAAGTTGTTACACCGTCCAAGTGGATGCTGTGGTGAACCAATCAAAGCTCCATTTCAAGATGGAGACACTCATTCTCTCAGTTTCTGAGGATGTTAACTGGCTGAGGGCTCTCGGTGAAACCTGCTCTGGGAGTCATTGCTCCCTAATATACCACCTCACCCAAGACTGAGTTCCCTTCCTGGGGACACACTAACCCCGTTGACTCATCCATGATGGAGAAGGATGAGAGTGTCAAGGAATAGCCCCTTGCTCAAAGTGGGGCAACTCGAAGGTTAATCACTGCTCTGCTGTTTCCCTGGAATCAGCTGTGGCCTATTTTGCAAATGCCTTTTAGTTCAGCTTCTCTCTCTGATCCTACTTCTTTTGCTTTTCCACCATGAACAGACCGCCAGTACACATATCTCAACCGGAGTTTGTTACCCAGGGGACCCGACCTAAGGAGTTGGCTCCAGAAGGTGTCCAAGGAAACAGACTCTAAAAGGATGTTTTAGAGCTGATCCCCTGCCAGCCAGTTTGCAATGGGAACCCCTGCCCTGCTGGTTGGAGGAGGATTGATGGTCCCTGACATTCTTCAGCATTGCATTTGTTAACATCTTTGCCAGTGGTGAACTGGCCAATGGACTCTCTGAGGCTTTTGAGGGATTAAGGGAAAGTACTAATTATAAGGAAAATGGAATCTGATGGCTATTACTGAGTTCTGTTAATGTACTACAGAAGGAAAAGGCAAAACTAAGAATGTTTAATCAACAGTTGGAGGCAAAGTGTGAAAGACACAGGAGCTCCCTAGGAGGACATAAACAGACTATAGCTCAGTTCAGAGAGCAGGAAAAGCTGAAGGTGAGCTCCAAACCTTAATTATACTGAGAGCAGAGTTCCAGAGAAGGTGAATTCTCAGTCATAGCCATGACTATAATGTCAAGTTTAGGGTCCTAGTTGGGAAGGAGTGGATCTGAGACTTGAAATTGGGATGCCTTGATAAACCTTGAAAACCTCAAAACCTGAAATCTCTGTAGATCCTCCGGCTCTGCAAAAGTGGCCCATTTCTTTCTGGTAGGAGGCTAACACATACCCCTTTCATGGAGATGATGTAGAGACCAGGGCAATACGTGGCAACATGTGACCCCGCTGGGATCTTTTCTGGCCACCAGATCAATGACTGTGATCAAGTCACATCATCTGACAAGGCTTCTGCTAAGCCTGCTAAGGGAAGAAAGGAATTATATCACGAGGGTCTGCAGGACCTGGACAAATTATACTGGCGATGCCGGAAGAGGGCTAATTCCTGAGGACGTTGGGTCCAGGATTTTTTCACTTGGTATTAAAGCGTAAAGTAATTGTCCGACTGTAGAACTATCTGTAATGCACAAAAGAGAATGTTGTTCAACTCACTTATTCATGCATTTATTTCTGTAAACAAAGCAAACCATCTTTCTATGAACTTCTCCTAACCTCTGACTTTCCATGGTAAAGTCTCTTTAGAGTTGGCCAATGAACTGCAAGTAAGGTTTTTTTCACATATAAATTGATCCCAAAATCTATTTACAAAGGTGTGACCACCAAGTATTTACAAGCAGAAATCCTTATGGTAACTAAAACATTGCACAGATAAAGTCAACGTTAAGGCCCCTCCTGCATCATTTTAGTAAATAGCTATATCTCAGCTGTAGTGATGCAGATATTTTTGACGTGACTGAATGATTTTGAAATACGTATATTTGCAGCTACAGAAAGGCCAAAGACGGGTAAGGCCTGGGGGAGGATAATCAGAGGACTTTTTCCCCTGCTAACCCAGACATGAGCTAGGTCCTGGATGACTGAGTCCTGACACAACTTGTCAGCATTTACTCACTTATAAATTAGAATGCCGGTTGATTTACAGTTTGGAGGCCACTGCTTTCCAGTGGCCTTAGGGTAGAATCCACACTTCTTGGCCTGTCACTTAGGGTCCCTGCACATTCAGCACCTGTGTATCCAGGTTATCTTCCCCATTCTCACATCACCTCCCGACACAGCATCACCAAACGACTCGGTAGGAACTAGCCACCTTCTCTCATCTTCCTGATTTTTTGAACGTTGCTTTGTGCCTCCTTAAACCCTGCCCTTGATTCATTCCTCAATCCACAGGGGGTCTGCCCTCTAACACACACCCATTTGATCCAATTGTGTTGTGATTGTCCTCCACTCAGACAGCCTCTCTTTTCAGAAACCTGCCCCGTGTGAGTTCCCCTTTTGATGGGCAATCAATTGAAAGCTTTAAAATGGGTATGTTTAACAAGGTAGTAGGCAGTTGAACAAATTTCCTCTTCTGACTCTAATGATGTTTCATCAAGGTATTTTGATCATGCTTAATAAATGGTAACAAGCCCTTATTTGTCAGCTCCCTTTTCTGTCAGTCACCCTCAAAGAACCTCCTGCAAAGAAGAGCCCGATCCAATTGACCCATTAAGAAGACCAGAGGTTTCCCTGGACTCTATGGGTGTGGTTATCATCATGGGGCTTGACAGTTCATCCTTTGAAATAGACAGTCTCCCTGTAGGATCTTTTCTTTTCTTCCTTTTTACGGTGATTTGCTCAATTTTATTTTCAGAGGATAACTTTGTTTCATTATTCTAGAAGTGTCTTTTCACTTCTACATTCCCTGACGAGAGTAGAACCTATAATTGTGTGTGCATGCACAATGTTTTCCACTCTTTTGTTTGTTTTCCATTCTTACGTAGGCACAGTGAGGCACCAGGAGAGCAGAGGTGGTGGGCGTGATCTGCTCCAGCTGTACCCAATGAGTTCATTGTCCATAGAGAATTCAAAAAACATAATAAAAGCAACTTGAGAATTTATAATTACGTTCGTAATTTACAATAGTGTTATATGCAAGCTGTGTGGCATACCGTCTTTGCTAAGTGCAAATTTTAACTTGCAAAATATTTGACTGAATTGGGATAATACCTTTTAAATAGAAAATTAGTTGTTTTTTTAATTAACTGCATGTTTTAAAACTTAGGGGAAAACGAGTAGAAATTCTATTGTTATATTCATCATTGTGACAGACCATTAAATATGCACCTTCTTTTGAAAAATTAATACAATATAAGTCTCAATTTATTAGCTTTTCCCCTTTGTTTTCTTTATATATATATATATATATAATATATAATATAGTAATATATATATATATAATAATTATATTTTTTATGGCCCAGGTGGGGCTCAAACTCACAACTCCGAGGTCAAGAATCACATGCTCTTCTGGCCGTTTTAGAATATGTATTTTACTGATTAACTTTATCTTTTTGGGAATGATTACTGAAAATAATGTTCTCATATGTAACAAAGGGTTCAAAAGTGATCCACCCCAGCGTCAAATACACAAGGTATATCACAGCATAGACGGGTTACTGAAAAACTATTCAAAGGGACTTGGCTGGAAGGGTTTGTTCAAGATCCCATAGCACATGAACTTATTTTCACATATGTTCATTCGTTCGTCTAATCACTGGACCCAAATACAGGCCAAGCACTGTGGTAGGCCCTGCAGATACAAAGGTAAGCAAGTAATCTCAGGAGTTTTTAGTGCAATAGGAGAAGAGAGTCCGAAAATTCAGTAAATAAAACAATGAGCAGGAATATTTGTTCTGTTTATCAATTTATCCTGACGCCTATCCCAGCAGGCATTGAATAAGTATTCTGAATTACTGTATACTATGAAATAGACATGCACACCAGGGGAGCCGGAGGCGCACGTGAGGAGCAGTGACAGGTGGCAAGAGGTAGAGGCCAGGAAGAACAGGTGGCATAGAGAAGGTGATATGAACTGCTTAACGTTGACGGACGCATGGTACCAGATTGTAGTTTGAGCCGCTGCATTTTTGGGTGATTAATGGCACAGCCTTATTGTGACAATAGCTGAACAGTACAGATGTAGGAGAGGGCTGGGGGTTCAAGATATTGGGAACTAGCTAGCCAGAACTGCAATAGACCAGACAAGAGATCATCAGACCCTAGGTAGGGCAGCAGGAATAGGAAATGAGAAGAGGGGAGTGGGGCGCCTGGGTGGCTCAGTTGCTTAAGCATCTGACTCTTGGTTTCGGCTCAGGTCATGATCTCACGGTTCCTGAGATTGAGCCCCAAGTCGGGCTCTGTGTTAACAGTGCAGAGCCTTCTTGGGATTCCCTCTCTTTCCCTTTCTGTCTGGCCCTCCCCGACTTGCACTCTTTCTCTCAAAATAAATAAATTAATTAAGCAAATTAAATTAAAAAAAAAAAGAAAAGGGGGAAAAACTCCAGAAAAAGCCCAATCTAGGATAAAAAGGACAATTTGAGGCGCTTCCAATTTGAGTGAGAATTCTATAAAAGTTAAAAAAAAAAAAACCTCTCTCCCAATAAAAAGTACTAACTCCTTCTTACAATTAATATATCTTGGAGAAAAGCCAATATCTATGGGAACATTTAGTTACAGTGTCACTAGCTGATCATCATAATTGATCCAGGGACACTGAGTGGGTCCTTGTGTTCCTGGGTATGAACATCAATAAGATGTGATTTCATAGCTGTTACTAAGCCAGCACAAAAATACCAGACCTCCCAGCACTATAAATATTTTACCTGTCAAAAACGAAATGAGGCTATTAAAAAAGAAATGCAAATATAATCCAAGACAAACAGAGTTTTCTTCCCTAGGGGGAAAGTAAATTACAACCTTTCATAATGAAATTAATGTTTATAAGCACTCACACTAAAATCAAATTCATAAGCTAACTCTTTTAAAGATGGAATACTCCTTACTATTTATCAAAGATTATTCCGTTCCAGTTTTAAATGATTTCCTGATGATTTGTAATAGATTCTTATTTCTTATACAGCATATATAATTTGCATTAGTCTCCATAACAATTTAAAAGGCCATTGTTGAGTTTGGTCCAAATAACAAGAGTTAAGAGCCTGTGAATTTCTCTTCTATTTGGCATTTCCTCTGACCTTTTACAGCTGTGAGAATCATTCTTTTCCATGGTTATTTTCTTTTGCACTTTTCTTTGTGCTACAGAATCTTGTTTCTGGAAGAGAGTTTAGAGTTATGTAGTCTGACAAGTACCAACAGAGGGCTCATAGTTCCGGAGTGTCTGCAAAAGTATGAACTGGATTTAAGAGTCATGTTCCACAAACTAAAACCCTAAATAATATTACGTATTAACATTCCTAATGTAAGACACATATACCTAAACCTGCTTTTTGTTTGAGTTGAACTGTATTTACATTAATTCTGTATAGTCACACTAATGACCTCATTCTGAGCATTTTAGATTTGCAGTTAGATTGTTTTTAAAATGTTATAAAAATTAAAAAGTAGATTAGGTAAGACTTAAATGTGGACCTTATGAGCCACTATACAAATCTGATCTCCTTAATTTACTTGAAAAGAAACTAGGGTCAAGCGATTAAGCAAATTATCTAAGTGTTTGATATTTAATAGTGAACTTTCTTGCTGATTGTTGGTTCAGATAGAACTTTTCAATATTGTACTGTGTATTAAGAATGTTCATACACTTCAACCTACCTGAGTTTTCAACTCTTCAAACTTATCTTGAGAAAGTAATCTGAAACACCTAACAATTTTTACATACAAATATTTGCTTTAAATATTTCTTTAAATATAAATATATATTATATTTTATATATATATAAATATATATATTATATATATATACATATTTATATTATATATATTTATATACATATATATTATATATATATATAATAGGTAATAAACAAAAAAAGAAGAAGAAAGAAAAAAACACAGAAGAAAGCAAGACTAATTTAGAGTAATATACAAATATAAAGTATATCCATCCAAATATGTACCCATTAAGATAATGTTTACTTAAAATATACTGTAATATACAAAAAGCCCACTCTGTAATATTCAGGGAAAATTACAAAATGAAACATAATATATTCAATTACATAATGAAAAATAATATCTGCTAATTTAAGAGATAGGAAGTAAAATGTATAAATATATTGTGAGTCGTTGGATCTATTTCCTTTTTATAATTTTATATAATTGTAATACATTAACTTCTATAGTATATATGACAAATATACAGTAGATATTTCAATACAGTCGGTTCCAGCATATTTTCTATCAAAACATGTTGTTAATGAAAGAATGATATGTCAGTATGCCTACTTAGCATATATTTATAAAATGACTCATATACTATTAATTTCCACTGGAACTTTTTTAGGTGTATTATAAATGTTTTTCAGAACATGACTCCAAGAATGTCATTGTTGCAGTTTGATAGCTATAGCTAAATATAATTAAAGCATAGAACTTTGGCCTTGCTTATTTGAAATTTATACCAAATTTATTCTCTAATCATCTCCGTCATGGCATTTTCTGGCCGTATGAATCACTGTAAATATGCAGTTTTTCATATGATGAATGCTGGGAGTGTTTCCAGAGGAGAGCTGCTTTAGATTTTACCTCCATGCCCTTTGCTATTGGTAACCATAGGCAACCAGTTAACTAACCAGGCAGTCACATGAGCCAGGTATTTTTATCGTTCACATTTTACAGTGGAGGAGATATGAGTTTACAGAGGTAAGGTGCTTGTCCAGATTCATACTAACGTGGTACGGACAAGATCAAATGCAAGCTTTTGGTTTCACAAATGGCAGGCTCACCTACCATGATGATGCCTGCTTACTAACCCCGGGAGGCTAAGTTCCTGCATATGCAAAACAGACATGGTTATCTTTCTGCAATTACTGTAAAACAGCCCCAGTAAGTAACAACTACTTGGTGATGTGTCCACAAGTAATAACAACAGCAATAATAATAATAAACAATATAGACCTTCTCCTTTTAATACATATCAGTTTGAGTTTTCTAGCCCATATGAGTACAGACCCGTTGTTAGAAATATTTAGTAGTTTTGCCTTTTTCTTTTTTAACCCAGAGTCCAGGCCAAACCAAAAAAAAAAAAAAAAAAAAGTTTCTCTCTGTTCCACTGAATAGAGTGAGTAGTTTTCCCTCTTAGTTAATATTTTCAACCAGTTTAAAATGTTTGAATATCTCAGATTAATGTAGGGTTTTATTTCCAATTCCATACCTCAAGTAGGCTCAGATTTTGTCTTCTTTCTCCATGTAACTATAAAGCCTCGAAACCCCTATGTTAGAACAATAATCCCCCCAGAGTTGCTACTGATTACATGGTCTTGTTTATACTTTATGGTCTGATTTTTTGGTCTCTTTTTATTTACAAAAAGAAAATTGTTCTTCATCTGCACACTAATGCTTATGTATATTTTCTCTTCACATGTACATCCAGAAACACACACACACACACACACACACAGAAACACAGGGTCTACTAGAACACAAAGCTTTTGTAACAATTTAACAACAAAATTCAGTGTCAAATTTTAGCTTTTGCAAGATGATTTTTGTAGCTCTGTTGGCAATGCAAATGTTTAAAACCTAGTAAACAAGAATATTTTATTCTGAGCTCTACAGACATCCTAAAAGTTGACCAAGCTTTCCGAACTGATTTTAGAGATTTCTGGAAATACTTATCTCCTTCTACTTTCTCACTGAACTCTGGTCTCTTTATCAAGACAAAGTTATTTATTTCCCAAAGAAAAACATACTTTTCATGGAATAGATTTTAAATTCCTTTGTGATAAGAAACTCAGTGACAAAACGACACTAAGGAATAATCAAAATAGGGATTGGACCTCCCCCTGAAAATGGGAAAGTGTGCAGAGAAGTAATGAGACATAACTGGTGTGAATTTAGTGGTTTAACCAGGAGGTGCATCCAGTCATCACAAACTTTCTTATTACATATTTTCCCCTTGAAACAACTGACAGAATTTTCCCTGATAAGACATTCAATAACGGAGCTAGATAATGGAAGTCTAGGCAATCACTGACCTATGCTTTTGACCCATCTCTAAAGAGATAATCATTTATGGATTCATTCAATAATTTACCTATTAAATATTTGTAATTATGTATCGTGTTTCTACAATGTGACAAGAATTGAGTGAGAAATTATTTATATGCTTTACTTTCATTTAAATATTTAGATGCTTTGCTCTCCAGGTAGGTTATATACTACTAACAAGGCATCCCTTAATCCATTCCATTTCCCTGCTGCAGAGAAAGTTACTGACACACAAAACAGTGGTCAATAAATGACAGTCATAGTCGTTCAGTGCTGTAAATGAATTATGAGTCTCTGTGGAATAACACCGAAGTGTGGCTGTGTGTTTCACTTCCATCCAGCCTTCAGGCTCTACTTAAGTAAGATCCAACTCTCCCGGGAACGCTTTCTCTACCTTTAGCATTATTCTTCCAACCAGTGTCAGCCAACAGAGAGGGTATTTGAATTTGGAATAAT
Organism: Panthera tigris; assembly: GCF_018350195.1. NCBI lineage: Eukaryota > Metazoa > Chordata > Mammalia > Carnivora > Felidae > Panthera > Panthera tigris. The sequence continues at coordinate 129,461,329 of NC_056662.1, forward strand.
CTAAGGGACCAAGTGACTATACTTCAGTGCCTGCTCCATTTTATATGATTAAATGGACTTCTTTACTTTCTGTAAACTCACTTGTTAATATAATGTCTTCATTTATTTAATGTAAGGACAGATGCCAAATTTGAATGCCACCATACTCAGGACAAATTTTGTAAATCTGGTTTCCTAGAAACATAGTTGCCTTTTTGTTTGTTTACTCTAAGGAAGTGATCAGGCTATTATGACAGCTTTTAATTTCTTTTGCCATAAACCTATTGAACCAGATGCGTAATCTATAATACTTCAATACAGCATTTTAATAATTGGCTTGATGAGTAATCTGTCCAAATATTCACAAATTAGGATACTGTTCGTGGTTTGTAGAAGCAAGGCATACTTTAGTTTTTTAAAATGCATATAGATGGGTGGGAGGCAAAGGTTAAATAACCAACATAGTGTGGAAGGTTTATAAAAAGATGCTTCAGGGGGCGCCTGGGTGGCTCAGTCAGTTGAGCATCTGACTCCGGCTCAGGCCATGATCTCACGGTTCGTGAGTTCGAGCCCCACATCGGGCTTGGCTGCTGTCAGTGCAGAGCCTGCTTCCGATCCTCTGACCCACTCCCTGTCCCCCTGTCTCTCTGCCCCTCCCCTACTCTTTCTCCCTCAAAAATAAACATGTTTAAAAAAAAAGATGCTTCATTAGTTCATAAAGCACTGCAGTCAACAAAATATTTGAGACATTCTTCTAGATATCCTGTAGAATCTAAAAATTCTAGTCTGGTGTCTTGAAGTCAGACACACACGAATTTGAATCTCATTCTTACCACTTGCAACTCTCTGACTTCCCTAAGTTCCCATCCACCCACCGTGTAATGATGGCATTTAACAACCACCTTAGGGGTTGCCTGGGTGGTTAAATGAAACCTCTAATAGCCTATCAAAGTACATGGGGAAACATCGGCACTCATCAAATATTAATAACTAAACTGTCGTGAATGTCTATTCCTGTTAAGTACTCTTCAAAGCCACACATGTAAAATAAAGATAGCGGTAATCCCCTCTCCTGGATATGGTGCTCAGGATATTTGTGCTGCTTTTCCCTGGCTCTGCTAAGCCAAACCGTATGTGCAGGCTTGAGAACATTTCTTCGTTAAGAGAAATATCCCTGTGTCGATAATCCTTTGCAACATAAAGACCAATGAAAAACAGAAAATGTTCACTGGTTATAAACAGAGTGGAACAATTCTAAAGTTATGAACTTAATCAGTTTAGTTAGAACTTTAAGTAAAATACTAGGATTGCTACCATTGAGTGTATCGAGATCACGAAACAAAATTGGCAAGACAGAGTAAAAGAGGGAAATGATTCCTCCCTGAATAACATTCAAAGTCATGTATTTCCGTTCAGGCACAAGGAAAATGCCACTTACTAAATAGGAACGGTTATTTTCATGTGCCTTATCAAACAAACTAGAATATGTTTTTATTGCTGAGAATTTACTTGTGTATTGCATGGCAAGTCAGATAGAAATCATCTGTTGTTTCCTGGCTTTTCTTGTAGTGCTGTGGAATAAGGGGCCTCTGAGGAGAAAATGATCAGTTCTTTACATTTGACTATAATCATAATCAACTTCTGTGAGCAAAAACTTTCCCCCCACCCCAAATCACCGGTATACACCAGTTTCCAGCCTGAAATTTAGTGCATTGAACTGTGGCAAATGGCAGGCACGGTGGAGACTGATCAAATGTGGATTCTCAGACTGAGCCCTAACGTCATAAGGACAATGCATCTGATTAAGCCTCCACGGGTCTGCTTGGTGATTCTCTCTCACCAGAAAAAATGGATGAGATGCACATTCTGTCCATCCAACTTTCCCAACATTTGTTAACATTAAGTGGAAACTGGTAGAGATTTCTTCAGTCTCGAGAAAAAAAAAAAGAACGAACGTACTAACCTAGAAACTATACAACTACCAACGGTATGTGTATACACACATGAACGTTCCAAAGAACAGATTGGAAACATCCGATCGGTGACTTCCAGAGTTTTAAGGTTATTTCATAATATGTGTTTTTGTGTGTAAATTTGATTCACTTACTATACCTAAGCAACTTACAATTTAAAATACATAATTCTGATCAATCTGCGGGCGAATTAGGTATACCAGTATTTCGCGGCATCGTGAAATGACCTCCATAATATTGAGGTGCCCAGCATTCTCACCTACTTTGAGAATAATTACTAGTTGAAATGGGTTGTAACTCTTACAATCCTACGCACGTCTTCATTTTAGAGAAGTCCCTTTGGTGTGCTTTTATATTCGTTAAAACGAGTAACTCAGCTTATTATCGAGTGAATTTACGTGTGTGTTTCAGACACACGTTCAATAGGGAAGCACTTCAAACTGGATGCTCCAAGTGTATCCACAGTACGTACCTTCAAAAAAAGTCAGTGGTTTCTTGAGCCTGTAGCTGGGTGGAGTTTTTCCACTGAAAGATGTTGTGTTTCTGAATGCAATGCTTTTAATTGCTGTGGAAATGAGATGTCTGTCCCAGTTAGGTTTCTCTCAGTCCTGCTGAGATTTTGCTGCAGAGGCAGGGGGCTGTCAAGGGTCACTGAGTTTCTTTCCAGTCCTTAGCTTTTCTTGACTTTTGACGAGCACAGTTGAGGGACTTGCTGATCCGTGGGTTTCGGGATCTCCGTCAATCCTCTGCCATCCAGAAGAGGAAGAAATAAAGAAGAGTTCTAGAAAAAGCCAGTTTGGGCTTTTTTTTTTTTTTTTTTTTTTTTTGTAAAAATTCTATTTTTGAAATTATGCCAACAACGCATCCTATGTTAGTTGGAAAATGGGAAACGTACTACCAAAGAAGCAAATTAAAAAAAAAAATGGCACTGTGAACCAAAACCTGATGTTTCACTTCCAAAATGTGTTCGGCATAAAATTTATTATCTAGTAGGAATCACTTTAAATATTCACTTTTATCTTTTTTTTTTAACTTTACATAAAATCATGACTATTATTCATAGTATTCTGATGTTCATTTTAATTCTTTATTCTTCAACCTTAATGAGGGTGCTTGTGCCATAATTTATTAAACCAGTATTTCAACCTCTGGGTGTTTGTAACCATCACTGTGTGGTGAACAGGCTCTAAAGTGGTCCCCATTAATGCCATTTCACACCTCTGAGTACTTTCCTCCCCTACCGTGCAAACACAGGACCTGGGACGTACTTCTGTTCAGTAGCAGACAGCATAAAGATTGTATCAGCTATCTTGCTAGAAAATTCTCTGTTGCTACCTCTGAAACAGCAAACTGCCATGCTATGAGCACTCTAGCAACACATGGCAAGGAACCGAGGGTGGTCTCTGGCTGAGGGTCATTGAGAAATCAGAGCCCACAGTCTGGCATCCTGCAATGAACTAGAAGCTGCTAACCATGTCGCTTCCAGGCAGATCTTCCCCAGCTGAGCCTCAGATAAGAACCCAGCCCTGACCAAAGCCTTGATGACAGCCTTACGAGAGTTCCAGCTGAACCTTGCCCAGGCTCCTGGCTGACAGAGCTGTGACATAATAAATATGTGCTAAATTTTTGAAAATATTGCTATGTTACAATAGATCACTAACAAAAAGTCATAGATATTACTGAGATGAACCATATTGTGCAAAAAGCACTGCTCTGCTCTACATTTACTTCTGAGGACATGCTTCAGAATGGATTATTACTGACGTAAAAGGTCAGCAAGTTAAATATTGCAATAATTCTGAGATTGAGAAAGTATTTGAATGTCCCAAAATAATATCCCAAAAGAAAAAAATTGTAAGAATGACTTAACCCTGGAAAATTCAGGAAATCTGATATCACCAACTTAGTAAAAAAAAAAAATGTAAATAATCTTAAATTAGCATTTGTTCCTGTATGCCAGGCACTATTCTAAAAAGCACTTTACCCTGTTTAACTTATATTGAATTTGCTGTGAGAACATGTATTATTATCCCCAATTTCCAGTTGGTAAATTTGAGGTGAAAGGGAGATTTGCCAATGTGTTGAGCACCCCAAAGCTCCTGAAATGTGGGGCTGAGATTCTGAACCAGGTAGATGGACTCTCAAACCTGTCCTTTTCAACACTTTGCTAAAGTGCTTCCTAGACAAATGGGCAGTGTATACCAACACAATGTTATAAATGAGATAAAATATAGCCACCAAAATAGCCTTCAGTTCTCACGAATAGATTTCGTCAAAATTCTGTTGACCTTGGGCATTTTGTTCACTTACTCATCAAGCAAATACGAACCAATCATTTGCTAAGGACAGGTATTTTACAAAAGCTTTGGACGTGATCGTTAAATATATATATATATGTATATACATATATATATACATATATATATATATATACACACACACACACACACACAGACACACACACACACATATACGTGTATATATATATATATATACACGTATATGTGTGTGTGTGTGTCTGTGTGTGTGTGTGTGTGTGTTCAGAGCATGCCTCTAGGGTGGGAGACATGTATTGTAGACACAATTCCATAGTGAAAAGTGATCTGAACACACATCCTGTTTAAGATATATAATAAAGGATATCTGGGGATTGAGGTCAGGCTTCTTTGGGGAAGTAGTTTAGTGTGACATCTGAAGGATAAATACTAATTAATTACATAGAGAAAAAGAGATTAACATCTCAGGCATAGGGGCCACCATGTGTGCAGGCCCTAGCCCTAGGAATCATGGTCATTCCAACATTGGGAGATGTCCTGTGTTTCTCAACCACACAATGAGACAGTGACATAAAATACAGCTGGTGAGATTAGCATGTACAGAACGTGAAAAGCTATATAGATCTAAATATTTCATGTTTTTTGAAAACTGAAAGACAATAATTGGATAGATTTTTTTGAAGTTTACTTATTTTGAAAGAGAGGACCGGTGGGGAAGGGGCAGAGAGAGAGGGAGAGAGACTCCCAAGCTGGCTCTGCACTGACAGTGCTGAGCCTGATTGCAGGGCTCGAACTCACAAACCATGAGACCATGACCTGAGCCAAAACCAAGAATTAGCCACTTAACTGACTTTACCCCCCAGGTGCCCCAATAATTAGATAGATTTAAGCAAGGAAGCCTCCTGCTCATATTTGCATTTGGCATAAGGTGTCTCAGGATAATGCAGCTTATGGAACAGGCAGGGCGCATGATATGCACCAATCCTAATAAGCTAGTCAACTGGAAAAGCTGGACAAAATTCAAAAGCTGCCTGCCTGTGGGCTAAAGAGCTAAAAAGGGTGTCAAGACTTCCTGGGATAGAATTCTCAAGTCCAGAGTCCCGGGGCATGTGTCTTAATCTGTTCAGGATGCTATAACCAAGTTCCATAGATTGAGTGGCTTATGACAACAGACATTTATTTCTCACAGTTCTGGAGGCCAGAACTATGAGATCCGGGTGCCAGCATAGTCAAGTTCTGGTGGAGACCTGCTTCCTTGTTTATAGACAGCCATCCTCTTGCTCTGTCCTCTCATGGTTGAAAGTGTTTGGGAGCTCTCTGAGATCTGCTTTATAAGGGCACTAATCTCTTTCATGAGGGCTCTACTTTTATGACCTTATCACCTAAAGACTCCACCTCCTAATACCATCATATGGGGGTTATAATTGAATAAGTTAATCTTCGGGGAAACACAAACATTCAGTCTACTGCAGGGTGGAACCAAGTTTGAGCGTCTGTTTTTGTCTCCAAAGCCAATTCTCGCATAGGAACCTGAGAGTCTAGAGTCTGAGCCATGTTGTTAAAGTCTCTCCAGGTTAAGGGCTAGGGGATTGGTGTTCAGGGCCCCCTGAGGGTTGGGGAATAGCCCCAGAGAGCCCTTTTCACAGGAGGTTGAAACAGCTAAATTTTCCCCAAAGGAAGGATGAACCAGAGATGGAAACATGCACAGACTGCCTTGAAACTTTAAAGTATCTGTCTCTGAAATTGGATTAAGAATGTCCTTGAATATTAGTGCCAGGCATCTGACAAAAGCCTATGCGAATCCTCATTAGAATATTACCCTGGCCCTCAAGTTACCTCGCCCACCCGTGTGGTCATGTACAGTTTGTTACCGTATTTTAAATGAAGGATATGGAGAAAATTATTGCGCCTTCAGCAGAAGGCAAGGTGCAACAAAGTAATTAATAACCACCAGGGAAGCCTGATTTAGCATGTTTATTGAAGTCTGTTGTGTTAGTAGATTCATTCTGCAAGTTCTATGAGAAGGCCTACAACTTCTCCAAATCTCTAAAGCCAGCCTTAGGTCAATATGACTGAAAACCGTAACAAAACAAAATTACGACGGCAGAAGGTTGCAGTATGTTTAATTTAGAGTGAATATTTAAGCTCTACGGACATTTACGTTCATGGCACCATCTTGAAAGGGTGTGCTATATATCCTGACATCTTCTGTCACCCACACGACTAACTCTTACTTGCTTCCCGTAACCTGTCGATAAAATTTCTTGAGATTTCTCTTTGAGATCGGATTCCAGCCTCCCATTTAGGCCATTAGGTTGCTAATGCTCTGGACCTCACACCTGTGTAAGTAGTGCTTACATATGACTGGCTTTATATAACTCTATATCTGCTTGAAATGCCCTTTATCTCCTTGCTTCTTGCTTTCCTACAAAAACAAAACAAAACAAAAAAAACAACAACAAAAAACAAAAGCTGCTTATCTCTCAGTGTCCAGTTGGTGAAACTTTCTCCAAAGTCTTGGCCAGAAAATCCATAACATTCTATGAAATTTCCCGTCCTAAAATCATTCTTATAACATTTTTTTAAATGTCCCCATCCTTGGGATGAGTGAGAGGTTTAAGGACCATTGCAACTTGTTAATATATATTTCCCTTAAAAATTGCATTTTGATCCATTTCAGAACTCATTTAATATCTGATATCGATCATACCTTGGCACCTCAGTTAAAACTTTCCATTCAGCATTGTGTCACAGTAATTGTGTGATGATTATCATCACACATGCTTGTGTTTTGCACCAGACCAGAGCTGGGACTAAGTTCCATTCATCTTTTTTCGCTTAATTTGGGCTATCACTTGTATGTCACTGTCCCAGAGAGGCCTTTCCTGACCATCTCCAGTCATTTGCCATTCAATACCAGAAAGGGATAAAAATCATTTCTTACTATGGAATATAAAATTCAGAAAGCAAGGATGTTTACTCTTTGTTCCTCATGGCAGTTCTACCCCTCCCAGTTCCTGGTATAAATTACTAAATATGCATGTGTTGAAAGAAAGAAGGGATAGACAAATGACTAGATAATGGACATATAAACAAATCTTCCTGGGTAATAAGTATTTAATAAACATTTGTCGAATAAATATTCTTAGAATGCCCTAAGATGTCAGCCCTTCGCAGGTACAGCACAAAAACCTTTACTGTTAGGCCACAAGGAAAAACAGTAAAATTTTAGGCCAGAAAAAGTCAACTTTTCTAGCCTGTGATCGTCTTTATTCTAACACTTCTACCATTACTAGTATCATAAAAATTGATTTATTTTTACTAAGGTGTTACTATATACCCAGTAATATATGCTTCTAGGTTATTCACAGAACAGGATTCAAAGGTAGACTTTTTAAAACAAATGTTTGATGGAGAGTAGTGATAATATAGAGGACTATTGATTATTTCACTGCACGTCAGGCTGCCTTTTGATTGCTTTTCATTGCTCATTTCATCTTCGTGACCACACAGTGAACTACCTACTGTCCCACAGTTTACAGATACAGAAAGTGAGCCTCAAAGAAATTACACAACTTGATGAAATTCTAAAGACAGCAAATTCCCATTTCTTATCCTAATTTTCTCTAACTCCAAAGTCTCTGTTCTTTCTACTATAATGGGTCATATTTAAATATATACGGTAGCAATAGTTGAAGTTGTACCTTTGTAGAAAAAATACTCCTCCAAATTCCTCAAGATACCTCGTCTTTTCTCTGCGCTGTTTGACAAATGATTTTGTTCCATGAGAACGAGAGTCCACGTGACTTGTTTCACTTGTTTGGGGCTTGCTCGTTTCACTTGTCGCCTGTGAATAAGCATGTCTGCTAGAAATGTCAAGAAACTTCTCAAAATCATAAAAAGAGTCAAGCAGAGAAGCTTCCCACTTCGCTCAGCCCTGCTGTGTTCCCTGTGATTTGAACAAAGAAAAGACAGTTCAGCCAATTAAAGAAACATGCTAAAGTCAGAATAAGAAACAGTACAATACAAGCAAAAGTAATGACAAACTCAGTCTTAAAGATATGGGAATAGAGGGAAGGAAACTACACAAGTTAATAATAGTTACATAGGTTATAAAAGCGAGTTATAAAAACACTTCTCTCTCAAGTTGTTATAATTTGGGATTACTGTGTAACAGATGTGAGTAAAATATTCTTTTTAAAACACTCCTGAAAGGTTTTTAGTCTTTAGTCTCTATAATTATGCTGTAGGGAAGGAAATAATGAAAGGAAAATAAATACTGGGTTTTTAAATACCTTTCTTTACATTTTAAGTATGAGAGTATCATGAATAATAGTCTTTCTACAAGCCTGACTGGAACAAGGTCTTTTCATTCCCTGCTTAGTTCTAATCTAAAGTCCAAATAACATCTTTAAAAAAATGATTTTGTGTGTCACCAGAAAATTCCCGACACCACTCTTACCCCCACCATGGGCAGATTTTTTTATATCAAAGTGCTTTATGCATCCATACATTATATTGTAATTTTACAATAAAATATAATTATGCATTCATGTATTCAGTAAGTATGAATTTAGTTCCTACTATGCACCGGGCACTCTTGTAAGCACTGCTAATTTATTGATTCATAAAATAAATCATCTCAACACTTGAGGAATTGTCATTCTAGTTGAAGAAAAGAGAAAGTAAATTCACAAATGAACACAAAAGGAGGCATTGATAAATGCAGTAAAAAATAGAAGATAAAAGTGATATTGTTATGGAAAGTGGCAGGTATGGGTTCTTTTGGCCTCTTCAGAGGGAAGATGTGTATATAAATTGTCCCCTAAGTGTTGTCATGCAAAACTCTAGAAGAGGCTTTGAAAGAGAGGAAGAAGTCTCTGAGGTGGGAGCAACTTTGTGTTCAGGAGACAGAAAGGAGGCCAATGTGTCTTGATCATGATAAATGGGAGAATAAGGAACAGAATTTGGTGATCACAGAGGACCTTAAAGACCATAAAAATGTTTGATTTAATTGTATTGAGAGGGTTTTAAGGAGGGGAGTGACATTTTCTGATTAACTTTGTTGGCTCGATCTAAAGCAATAGAAAGGAAAATAGTGAGAAAGGTAAAAAAAATATATATATATGTTTTGGAGACAGACGTGTCAGAATTTATTGATAGATGGCACAGGAAAGTTCAAAAGAGAAATCAAGGATGGCTCTTAGGTTTTTGGCCTTAATATCTGTATAAATGGTGATTCAACGTATTGTAGGCTCCAGAATCAATAGTTCTGTTTTGGTCAGAATACTCCTGAAAGGGCTAACAGATGAGATGTCAAATAGGCAGTTGAATGTAACGTAGCAGAGAGAAGAATCTGGCTCTTGAGATACACACTTGAGCCATGCATAAATAATACTCAAAGTGAGTGGACTGTATGAGATCATTTAGGAGAAAGAGTATAAAAAGAAAGCAAAGAAAATGAAGTGTTAACTCGACTCTGCCAGCCTTGAAAGATCACCAGGAGGACCTCCACTTCTGCCCATGAAGGATTAACTGTTATAGGCATTGCCACCCTGCCAATAAATCACTAGAAAACTGAGTAAAATAAAACACAGAAAACTCTTTTCAGACATCACACAATAGGCAATGTCTAATCGCAAGGATGTAATCCCCCCCCCCAAAAGGGACATCCGTGAACCGAACCCTGTAGGTTTCCCAAGCTTACCACCTGAGTGCGGTTGTCAGGCTTCTCAATAGGAGGGGAGCTCAGAGCCCAGCAATCCTGCTAAATTGAGAGTAGAGATTGGATTTCAGGGAAACAGAGTCAGCTAGTGTTTGCAGAACTGAGGAGTAGAGAAGAGAGTATTTCAGAAAGAGAGCTCTAGATGTCCGCAGAAAAGTCCTTGAGACCTTGCCTGAATGTCATGATCTGCCCATGGGAGATGAAACTGTATGAGGGTGGGGAAAGAATTGCTAGAATGTAGTAAGCCCGAAATTCCTAGATCTCACAAAGGACTGTAAATACTTCTGTCCCCAGTAGCACACATGGAGAGACCATGTAATCCACACCAGTCAGGAGGGCATCCCGTTAGCAATCATCCTACCAAATCTTAAAGGAAAATTTGAAAATGATCCAACTATCACACATCACTTTGTTATGTGACAAATAAAACTATTTAAAGAAATACAACAAAATCCAGCACCTAGCAACATAAAGTTCACATTTGGGATCCCATCAAAAATTACCAACCATGCAACAAGACAAGAGAATATGATCCACATTCAGAATAAACTTGATCAATAGATCGAGAAATGATAGAAATTAAGCCATAATACACCTGTTATAAAAAGTGCAAATCAAGAATATAGAGAAAACATGAATAAAATGAGAAAATAGACAATATAAAAAGATTGAAATTTAAATTATAGAAGTGAGAAATATAACATCTGAGATGAAAAATATCCCAAATGGCAATAATAGCAGATGAGACTCTGCCGAAGAAATATTAGTAAATTTGAAAATCTTACTAAACCATCTAAAATAAAATACAAAAATAAGGAAAAAAAGAGTGAAAAAACAAGAGAGCATTGAATACTGATGGAAAAATATAGAACAATACAATATATACAAAACTGGAGTGTCAGGCAATAGGGGCAGAAAATTATTTAAAGAATAGACCATTTTGTTCCTCAAATGTGATGGAAAAATAAACCCCAAGGTCTAAGAAACTTTAGAGAAGATATGAAAAAAAATTACAATAAAGCTATTATTAATAAAATTTTGGGGCTGCTTGGGTGGCTCAGTTGGTTAAGCATCCTACCCTTAATTTCAGCTCAGGTTATGATCTTAAGGTCATGAGATCGAGCCCCACATTGGGCTCTACACTGTGCCTGCTTAAGATTCTCTCTCTCCCTCTCCATCTGCCTCTCCCCTCCCCCCTCAAAAAATTTTTTGAAAACTAGTGATGAATTATATATATATATATATATATATATATATATATATATATAATTGTATGTATGTATATATATGTGTGTGTACATACATATACAGATTATATATTTGAAAAAATATATATATGTTTGAGGTATATATATATTTTTTCAAATATAGGAAAAAATTTTGGATATTTATGGCTTGGACACAATACATCGTTTATTCCCTGGAATTAATATATTTATTTATTTATATATTTATATATACATAAATATATATATACATATATATGTATATATATATTAATTCCAGGGAATAAACGATGTATTGTGCCCAAGGCATAAATATTCACATTTTTTTCCAGAATTCGTTCAGCAGATTTATTTTCAGAATCAAGCAAGTCAGAAGAAAATGGAAAGACATCTTTAAATTCTTCAAAATAAAGATAAAATGTGTCCAACTGCACTCTTAGAGAAAATGTCTTCAAAAATTGAAAGAAAAATTAAAATATTTTTATATTAATAAAACTTAATATAATTGTGAACATATCTAAAATATAAATAAAAGAAGGAAACTCTTGAAGAAGAAGAAAAACTGTGTCAAGGGGAATATAGATATACACCAACAAAAATGAAAATTACCAAAAATGGTAAATAAGCAAGTAAATGTTGAAAGACATTATTTTCATTTTGAATCTTTTAAAAAGATAATTGATCTTTTGAGACAAAAATGAGAACAGTGAATTGTATGTTTATAATATTTAATGTGATAAAGTCAAAATCAGAGTATATTTCTGTAAGGCTTTAACCTAGGGCATGAGCTATATAATATTAGACAACAAGACTTGCCAGTTGTACATAAGTTAAATATGTATATTGGAAAGGTTTAAAGGCAAGCTTGTAAACGACAAAGGAAGAGCCAATGAATGTATAGTAGAAAACATACAAGAAAGTATAAGATCAGAGAATCCTTACAAGTTAAAGAAAATGAGAATGATCATTCATGTCAGATGTTCTTGATTTAAAAAATAGAACTACCCTACGACCCAGCAATTGCACTACTAGGTATTTATCCAAAGGATACAAAACTGCTGATTTGAAGGGGCACATGCACCCCGATGTTTATAGCAGTGCTATCAAAAATAGGCAAATTATGTAAAGGGCCCAAATTTCCATCAACTGATGAAGGGATAAAGAAGATATGGTATGTGTTTGTATACACACACACACACACACACACACACACTGGAATGTTACTTGGCAATCAAAAAGAATGAAATCTTACCATTTGCAATGTGGATGGAACTAGAGGGTATTAATGCTAAGTTAAATAAGTCAGTCACAGAGAGACAAATATCATATAATTTCACTCGTGTGGAATTTAAAAAAACACTACAGTTGAACATAAAGGAAGGGAAGGAAAAGTAAGATAAAAACAGACAAGGAAGCAAACCATAAGAGACTCTTAAATACAGAGAACAAACTGAGGGTTGCTGGAGAGGAGGTGGGTTGGGGGGGGGATGAGCTAGATGGGTGATGGGCATTAAGGAGGGTACTTGTTGGGATGAACTTTGGGGGTTGTATGTAAGCGATAAATCACTGGGTTCTACTCCTGAAACCAGTATTGCACTATATGTTAACTAAGTTGAATTTAAATAAATACATTTAAAAAATAAAAATAAAAGAATAAAATAAAATAAAATAAAATAAAATAATAAAATGAAGGCTTATAATGGGCCAGACATCTCAATACAAATTGAGGGGAATAAAAGAAACCCTATCCTCAGGACGTTTTATTTATTTTAATGATGAAGAAATAGGTAGATTAGCATGTGGTAGAGAATTGACCATTGTGTTTAGCATGATGTCTACAGTTGGTAACCCAATTGGAGCTCCTTTGGGCAGTAATGAAAATTAAGGGCTTAGGATATGTGGTAAATTGAATAGATTGGGGAAGATATTCCACATATCTACACAGTTTCTGTCCTGGGTCTCTGATCAGAAGAGCATTAAATGTGTGGGTAAAATCCAACATTTTCGGGAAAAATGAGAATAATAATTTGTTTGAACTAAATGAAAGTTGCATTGCTGTTGTTGCATTGCCGTCACTTAGGATGAGGACACAGTAAAAATAAGTATCGTTTTTTTTTAAATTTTTTTTAATGTTTATTTATTCTTAGAAAGAGAGAGCATGAGTGGGGGAGGAGCAGAGAGACAGGAAGACACAGAATCCGAAGCAGGCTCCAGGCTCTGAGCTGTCAGCACAGAGCCTGACGCGGGGCTTGAACTCACGAACCGTGAGATCATGACCTGAGCTGAAGTCGGACACCTAACCAACTGAGCCGCCCAGGTGCCCCAAGTATCGTTTTTAATACAAATTTTCTGCGAAGATAAACAGGTAAAGAGTTAAACAAGGGAGGGTTTTATTTCCACTGATGTTTTGCATTTTACAGGTGATATTAAGAGTTTTTTCCTTAAATTTATAATGACTTTAGACACAGGTTTATGACGTAGAAAACGCACTAGACTTGGGAAGAGGTGGGGTTTCTATAGTTCAAATGGATGGTTTGTTTTAGATGGAGTAGATGTGTGTCCCCTGTAACAAACGTGGATGAAGGGCATGCATATGCAGTTGAGGGTAGCAGAGTAGATAGATTTACTGGTGATAGCAAGAAGGTATTTGAAGGTGCTCATGGTGGTTTTCTCTACAAACAAGGAGGCAAAGTCTTCAACAGACACTGACAGTTGAGGAAGTGCTGCTGAAGTTTTGAGGAACGGAGGGTAAGAATGGAACGACCATCTTGGGGAATGGAACAACAAGTATCCTGGACCTATAGGCAGCTTCTCTGGTTGTGATGAATGCTGGTTTGAAATCGTTGGTTTTAAGTAGGAAGTGAGACTGATATGGTGACGCGGAGAGCTTTCAGCAGAATTCTGATGTTGGGGGAGGTGGGGTGAAGGCAAGGAATTCGAGACTTCCTTGATTATTAATTGATTATAGTGCTGAACTATCGATTCGAGTCAGGAGAGGGAGTAAGTGAGGACATGAGGGTAGGGTGATCAATTGTTTAAAATAATAAACTAGTGATAGGTAAGGGAATGAATATCTCATTGGTTCAGCAAATTGATAGATGAGTATTACAAGAATAAATGGGCTGGAGGTGCTGATGTTCATCGAGGGAGACGTTCGAAATCACGAGTTTGGAGTGTGTAGCCTAAGTTCCAGGACATGGCAACAGAACTGTGTGCCCTAGATGGGCTCTAAGGGAAAGATAAGGAAAGTCAACAGCTCGAGCAATGAGATAGCAGGATGTTGAACGAGTCACCTACATAAGTGATTTTTAATCATATAAGATCTAATGCTCCCTTTCATCACAGTTTTTTTTTTATTTATTGAAGTCATGAAAAATTAGAAGTAAATATTTATAACCTATATCACAGATAGAGGGCTGATCCCTCCTATTATAAAAGCGCTTTTAAAAAGGTTTTGTTCTTGACAGGCACACGCCACCCTGGCTGCCTTGTTAAACACAACTATAAAGCCTGGAGGGAATGAATGGAGGAGGTATTTGGGGACTCTAAAAAGTAAATAGTGTGGTGCCTGGGTGGCTCCGTCAGTAAAG